>NC_036840.1:23247825-23277849 GCF_002910315.2 Salvelinus sp. IW2-2015 | reverse complement strand
TAAGTGTGTCTCTCCGCAGAGGTTATGGTCTCAGGGTTTAGTGTGTCTCTCAGCAGGGTTGTGTTGTATCTCAGCAGGGGTTGTGTGTGTATCTCTCTCTCTCAGCAGGGGTTGTGTGTGTATCTCTCTCTCTCAGCAGGGGTGTGTGTGTATCTCTCTCTCTCAGCAGGGGTTTGTGTGTGTATCTTCTCTCTCAGCAGGGGTTGTGTGTGTATCTCTCTCTCTCAGCAGGGGTTGTGTGTGTATCTCTCTCTCTCAGCAGGGGTTGTGTGTGTATCTCTCTCTCTCAGCAGGGGTTGTGTGTGATCTCTCTCTCTCAGCAGGGGTTTGTGTGTGTATCTCTCTCTCTCAGCAGGGGTTGTGTGTGTATCTCTCTCTCTCAGCAGGGTTGTGTGTGTATCTCTCTCTCTCAGCAGGGGTTTGTGTGTGTATCTCTCTCTCTCAGCAGGGGTTGTGTGTGTAACTTCTCTCTCAGCAGGGGTTGTGTGTGTATCTCTCTCTCTCAGCAGGGGGTTGTGTGTGTATCTCTCTCCTCTAGCAGGGGTTGTGTGTGTATCTCTCTCTCTCAGCAGGGTTTTGTGTGTGTATCTCTCTCTCAGCAGGGGTTTGTGTGTGTTCTCTCTCTCTCAGCAGGGGTTGTGTGTGTATCTCTCTCTCTCAGCAGGGGTTGTGTGTGTATCTCTCTCTCTCAGCAGGGGTTGTGTGTGTATCTCTCTCTCTCAGCAGGGGTTGTGTGTGTATCTCTCTCTCTCAGCAGGGGTTGTGTGTGTATCTCTCTCTCTCAGCAGGGGTTTGTGTGTATCTCTCTCTCTCAGCAGGGGTTTGTGGTGTATCTCTCTCTCTCAGCAGGGGTTGTGTGTGTATCTCTCTCTCTCAGCAGGGGTTGTGTGTGTATCTCTCATGCTCTCAGCAGGGGTTGTGTGTGTATCTCTCTCTCTCAGCAGGGGTTGTGTGTGTATCTCTCTCTCTCAGGCAGGGGTTGTGTGTGTATCTCTCTCTCTCAGCAGGGGGTTGTGTGTGTATCTCTCTCTCTCAGCAGGGGTTGTGTTGTATCTCTCTCTCTCAGCAGGGGTTGTGTGTGTTCTCTCTCTCAGCAGGGGTTGTGTGTGTTTTCTCTCTCTCTCCAGGGGTTGTGTGTGTTTCTCTCTCTCTTCCAGGGTTTGTGTGTGTTCTCTCTCTCTCAGCAGGGGTTGTGTGTGTATCTTCTCTCTCTCTCTCAGCAAGGGGTTGTGTGTGTATCTCTCTCTTTCTCTCAGCAGGGGTTGTGTGTGTATCTCTCTCTCTCAGCAGGGTTGTGTTGTGTTTTCTCTCTCTCTCAGGCAGGGGTTGTGTGTGTTTTCTCTCTCTCAGCTGGGTGTGTGTGGTTTCTCTCTCTCCAGCTGGGGTTGTGTGTGTATCTCTCTCTCTCTCAGCAGGGTTGTGTGTGTTTCCTCTCTCTCTCTCAGCTGGGGTTGTGTGTGTATCTCTCTCTCTCTCAGCAGGGGTTGTGTGGTGTTTCTCTCTCTCTCAGCAGGGGTTGTGTGTGTTTTTCTCTCTCTTCTCAGCGGGTTGTGTGTGTTTCTCTCTCTCTCAGCGGGGTTGTGTGTGTATCTCTCTTCTCAGCAGGGGTTGTGTGTGTATCTCTCTCTCTCAGCAGGGTTGTTGTGTGTGTATCTCTCTCTCTCAGCAGGGGTTGTTGTGTATCTCTCTCTCTCAGCAGGGGTTGTGTGTGTATCTCTCTCTCTCAGCAGGGGTTGTGTGTGTATCTCTCTCTCTCAGCAGGGGTTGTGTGTGTATCTCTCTCTCTCAGCAGGGGTTGTGTGTGTATCTCTCTCTCTCAGCAAGGGGTTGTGTGTGTATTCTCTCTCTCAGCAGGGGTTGTGTGTGTATCTCTCTCTCTCAGCAGGGTTGTGTGTGTATCTTCTCTCTCAGCAGGGGTTTGTGTGTGTATCTCTCTCTCTCAGCAGGGGTTGTGTGTGTATCTCTCTCTCTCAGGCAGGGGTTGTGTGTGTATCTCTCTCTCTCAGCAGGGTTGTGTGTGTATCTCTCTCTCTCAGCAGGGTTGGTGTTGTGTGTTATCTTTCTCTCAGCAGGGGTTGTGTGTGTTTCTCTCTCTCAGCAGGTGTGTGTGGTTTCTCTCTCTCTCCAGGGGTTGTGTGTGTTTCTCTCTCTCCTCACAGGGTTGTGTGTGTTTCTCTCTTCTCTCAGGGGTTGTGTTGTATCTCTCTCTCTCTCCAGCAGGGTTGTGTGTGTATCTCTCTCTCTCTCAGCAGGGGTTGTGTGTGTATCTCTCTCTCTCAGCAGGGTTGTGTGTGTTTCTCTCTCTCTCAGCAGGGGTTGTGTGTGTTTTCTCTCTCTCTCAGCTGGGTTGTGTGTGTTTTCTCTCTCTCTCAGCTGGGGTTGTGTGTGTATCTCTCTCTCTCTCAGCAGGGGTTGTGTGTGTTTCTCTCTCTCTCAGCTGGGGTTGTGTGTGTATCTCTCTCTCTCTCAGCTGGGTTGTGTGTGTTATCTCTCTCTCTCTCAGCAGGGGTTGTGTGTGTTTTCTCTCTCTCAGCAGGGGTTGTGTGTGTTTCTCTCTTCTCAGCTGGGTTGTGGTGTGTATCTCTCTCTCTCTCAGCAGGGGTTGTGTGTGTTCTCTCTCTCTCCGAGGGGTTGTGTGTGTTTCTCTTCTCTCTCAGCAGGGTTGTGTGTGTTTCTCTCTCTCTCAGCGGGTTGTGTGTGTGTTTCTCTCTCTCTCAGCAGGGGTTGTGTGTGTTTCTCTCTCTCTCAGCAGGGGTTGTGTGTGTTTCTCTCTCTCAGCGTTGTGTGTGTCCTCTCTCTCTCAGCAGGGGTTTAGTGTGTCTCTCTCTCAGCAGGGGTTGTGTGTGTCTCTCTCTCTCTCAGCAGGGGTTAGTGTGTCTCTCTCTCTCAGCTGGGGTTGTGTGTGTGTTTTCTCTCTCTCAGAGGGGTTGTTGTGTGTTTCTCTCTCTCTCAGCAGGGGTTGTGTGTGTCTCTCTCTCTCAGCAGGGGTTTGTGTTGTCTCTCTCTCGCAGCAGGGTTTGTGTTGTATCTCTCTCTGCAGCAGGGTTGTGTGTGTATCTCTCTCTCTCAGCAGGGGTTGTGTGTGTATCTCTCTCTCAGCAGGGGTTGTGTGTGTATCTCTCTCTCTCAGCAGGGGTTGTGTGTGTATCTCTCTCTCTCAGAGAGGTTGTGTGTGTATCTCTCTCTCTCAGCAGGGGTTGTGTGTGTATCTCTCTCTCTCAGCAGGGGTTGTGTGTGTATCTCTCTCCTCAGCAGGGGTTGTGTGTGTTTCTCTCTCTCTCTCTCAGCAGGGGTTTGTGTGTGTTTCTCTCTCTCTCTCTCAGCAGGGGTTGTGTGTGTTTCTCTCTCTCCTCAGCAGGGGTTTGTGTGTGTTTCTCTCTCTCTCAGCAGGGGTTGGTGTTGTTTCTCTCTCTCTCTCTCAGCAGGGGTTGTGTGTGTTTCTCTCTCTCTCTCTCAGCAGGGGTTTGTGTGTGTTTCTCTCTCTCTCTCAGCAGGGGTTGTGTGTGTTTCTCTCTCTCCTCCAGCAGGGGTTGTGTGTGTGTCTCTCTCTCGCAGCAGGGGTTTAGTGTGTCTCTCTCGAGCAGGGGTTTAGTGTGTCTCTCAGCAGGGGTTTAGTGTGTCCTCTCAGCTGGGGTTGTGTGTGTATCTCTCTCTCTCTCAGCAGGGTTGTGTGTTTCTCTCTCTCAGCAGGGGTTGTGTGTGTTTCTCTCTCTCTCCAGCAGGGGTTGTGTGTGTTTCTCTCTCTCTCAGCAGGGGTGTGTGTGTGTTTCTCTCTCTCAGCAGGGGTTGTGTGTGTTTCTCTCTCTCAGCAGGGGTTGTGTGTGTTTCTCTCTCTCTCAGCAGGGGTTGTGTGTTTCTCTCTCTCTCAGCAGGGGTTGTGTGTTATCTCTCTTCTCTCAGAGGGGTTTGTGTGTGTTCTCTCTCTCTCTCAGCAGGGTTGTGTGTGTTTCTCTCTCTCTCTCTCAGCAGGGGTTGTGTGTGTTTCTCTCTCTCTCTCTCAGCAGGGGTTGTGTGTGTTTTCTCTTCTCTCTCAGCAGGGTTGTGTGTGTTTCTCTCTCTCTCTCTCAGCAAGGGGTTGTGTGTGTTTCTCTCTCTCTCTCTCTCAGCAGGGTTGTGTGTGTTTTCTCTCTCTCTCTCTCAGCAGGGGTTGTGTGTGTTTCTCTCTCTCTCTCTCAGCAGGGGTTGTGTGTGTTTTCTCTCTCTCTCTCTCTCTCAGCAGGGGTTGTGTGTGTGTCTCTCTCTCGCAGCAGGGGTTTAGTGTGTCTCTCAGCAGGGTTTAGTGTGTCTCTCAGCTGGGGTTGTGTGTGTATCTCTCTCCTCTCTCAGCTGGGGTTGTGTGTTTCTCTCTCTCAGCAGGGGTTGTGTGTGTTTCTCTCTCTCAGCAGGGTTGTTGTGTGTTTCCTCTCTCTCAGCAGGGGTGTGTGTGGTTTCTCTCTCTCTCAGCAGGAGTTGTGTGTGTGTCTCTCTCTTTCAGCAGAGGTTGTGTGTCTCTCTTCTTTCAGCAGGGGTTGTGTGTGTTTCTCTTCTCTCAGCAGGGGTTGTGTGTGTTCTCTCTCTCTCTCAGCAGGGGTTGTGTGTGTTTCTCTCTCTCTCTCAGCAGGGGTTTGTGTGTGTTCTCTCTCTCAGCAGGGGTTGTGTGTGTATCTCTCTCTCTCAGCAGGGGTTGTGTGTGTATCTCTCTCTCTCAGCAGGGTTGTGGTGTGTATCCTCTTGCTCAGCAGGGTTGTTGTGTATCTCTTTCTCTCAGCAGGGGTTGTGTGTGTATCTCTCTCTCTCAGCAGGGGTTGTGTGTGTATCTCTTTCCTCTCAGCAGGGGTTGTGTGTGTATCTCTCTCTCTCAGCAGAGGTTGTGTGTGTATCTCTCTCTCTCAGCAGGGGTTGTGGTGTGTATCTCTCTCTCTCAGCAGGGGTAACCCCTGCTGAGAGAGAGAGACACACTAAACCCCTGCTGAGAGAGAGAGAGACACACTAAACCCCTGCTGAGAGAGAGAGAGACACACTAAACCCCTGCTGAGAGAGAGAGAGACACACACAACCCCTGCTGAGAGACACACCTGGGCAAACTTGTGTATCTGCTCCACCACGGCAGCAAACAGAGCTCCCACACTCTCATCAATCAGACTCTGCATGTAATGCACCGCCTCCTCGTCCGACAGGTCCAATCGGAACTTGTCCTGCACCTGGGAGGGGGAGGAGACAGAATATTCAGTGAATGATTGGGGGAGTTCCTTCAAAATGGGACTCTTACAATTCACATAACCATTCGATACACAACATAGCGAAGTGAAATACACACACACCTTCTTAACAGTCTTGTCAGGCTCCAGGGCGATGTCGGGAATGTTGGCGTCCACCATGAGAGAGAACAGATTTAGGATGAGGTTAGAGTACCTGAAGAGAGAGGGATGAGAAAGAAAGAGAAATTAAAAAGGTTCATCACAGCTGATATACACGACCAAATAGTGGCAAAAGATCAGAATTGAGCTGCCGGTGTAAACGTAGCGTGTGTGTGTCCTACCTCCTGAGGTGTAGGAAGGCAGTGTAACACTGCTTCCTGAACTCCTGGTACTGTTCACTCTGCATGCCGCCCATCCCCTCCACCATCTCCTTACTCAACTTCATAGGAGGAGGCAGGGGCTTGGGGTCACGACCCAGGATGTAGCCAAAGTCTATGTGGAACAACTTTCCTGAGAAAACGGGAAGATGGAAAGGTATTCAATCAATCAAARGTATTCATGAAGCCCTTTTAACAACAGCAGCTGTCAAAGTGTAGTCTGTCATGTAGAACAGAGTGGAGCAGCATTTGAAGGAAAGGACTAATGATCAGACAATGTATGGTAGCAATCCAACCATAGGGTGTTGGAGGTACATGACACATAATTCCTATAGAGACTCACCAGTCTTTGTGAGCAGCAGGTTGTCCAAGTGTCTGTCTCCTACACCCAGGATGTATGTGATGACACAGTAACCAGCTGGAACAGGAAAGAGTAGAGGAAAGACAAAAAAAAAGACGTGTCATCCCAAAATCACACTTCAAAATGAACCCACGCCAAGGCCAGGGATTGGTCAGAGACAGTGAGGTGGGAGGGTGTTAGTGGTAGTAGACTCACCACAGCTCTTGACGTAGGTGTCCATCACCTCAGGGCTGATGCCATAGGGCCCCTTTTCACTGGGGGCGTGTTTTCTGAAAAAACTCTGGAGAGACACAGGAAGAGAGAGGAGTCTTACACAAATCCAAATGGCATTTGTCACATGCGCCGAATACAACAGGTGTACCATGAAATGCTTACTTACAAGCCCTTAACCAGCAATGCAGTTAAGAAAAATAAGAGTTAAGAAAATATTTACTAAATAACGTTTTTTTTAAAGTTTTTTTTAAGTATAATAATAACACGATCACTTACAAGTTAGGTCAGAGAAGACACCACAAGACGTGTCTGCACAGACATGCACAGAGCAAAGCTGCTAGACAAACACCTTAGATAGCTAACAGTCTTAGCCATGGGTACAGTAAATTCCTACCTGGATGTTTCCTTCAGTGGCCAGGACCTCAGCCACAGGCACTGACTGGACAAACTGCATGAACCCTGGAGGAAGGACAACACACAGGTCAGAGGTCACTTCACACATGTCCTGACCCAGTATTCTATCGATAGCTACATCGGTGGTGCTCACCATGCTTGGTGCTTGTGGCCAGCACTTTGTAAGGCGTCAACTTCAGGTCCAGGTTCTCTTTCCTGAGCAACTGAGAGAGAGAATTGACATAATTCACAATACACCGACTCTTAACCTTCTCTAGAACCTTCTAGGCGAGGCTGAAATATAAACAGCAGCCTGTGTATTTACATGTCAGTCATTTAGCCGACGCTTTTATCCAAAGCGACTGACAGCAAGTTTGCAATAAGGGAACATGATAACAATATGCTTGTTTCAGACCAGGTCTACAATAATAAATGCAGTAATAGGTTTCTACGATAACGACATGGCAATAATGCTAGTTTCTGACCTTGTCCATGAGAGAGATGATCTGTAGGATGAGCTGGTCCTGTCTCAGGTCGTCTCCGTGTTTGAAGATGACAGGGTACATCGCCCCATCCTCCGCCTTGAAGATCAGCTTGGCTGGCATCAGGGCGCTCTAGAACACACGCACAGATATACAGCGGCGAGATAAGAACACGTATGAAAAGGCGCGTTAGCATACAAACATAGCAGCACGTGTAAAAAAAAAAAAAAACTAAAAAAAAAAAAAATATCGAATAACTGCTACATAACAAAACCAAAGAAGAGGGCGAGAAAGGGAGGATGAAGGAGGAGGAAGAAGAAGAAAATAAGAGGGATAAGTCGAGAGGGAGGATGAAGGAATGGAAGGAGGAGAGGAAGGATAGCGTTGAGAAGGAAGAATAGACCGCGAAGGGAGATGGAGAGATGGGTGCACCTTGAATAGCGTGGCGGTGTCTGGTACGATGCCTCGGATTCTGACCGAGGGTTCCAGTGGGAGCGGGATGGGGTCAATCTCACACAGGTTCACCTTCTCATTGTCCGCCAGCAGAGCCTGCAGTCGCTCCGTCTGAAACACAGGGGGGGGGGGCGCCAGTGTCAACCAGCAATCGTAAACACCAGTCGCAGGGAAGACCTGGGTCATGTTCATTTGGGCACCAAAACGGACTGACACAGGGAGGAGTGTACGAGTGCGTCATAGGTCTCTCGTACCTTCTTCTTGCGGTTGCCGCTCTCTCTCTGCACGGCRTTCATCAGCTGCACCAGTCTGTCCACAAACGTCTGCTGGGACGCCAGGAGAGACCGCATCACCCTCACACTCTTATCACCCTAGAGAGAGAGAGTACAGAGAAGAAAGTAGGATAATGAAAGAGAGGGAAATTAGTTATACTCATGGTTACCAAGCAAAAATACTTGCTTGGCGTTTTTCCCCCCGACATACTGCGCTGTATCGTTCACTGCACAAGCAAATTCATAGTCCTGAAAGTGTAAATTAACGGAAGGATGAAGTAAGATATGAGGCGCGTTGAAAGTCTAACCTTGAGCAGCGCCTGGCTAAACCTCCCAATGACGTTGAGGTACATCTTGTGGGTCTTTAGGTCTCTCTGCTGGGTGTCCTGGTCTTCACACTCCACTATTACATACCTGATGGAGCACACACAGATTTAGTACACACATGTATTTATATATGCACACACACACACACACACACACACACACACACACACACTAATTGATCCTCACCAGTACAGGTAGTTGGCCAGTGTTGAGTTCTTACAGGCACGGGAGATGAGGAAGGTACACAGGTCCTGCTGTAGAAACACAGAACAAACATTACTACCTCTCTCGTCAGACAAACTTCTGTCCTTTCCTTTCTCCTGTACACTTTTTACCTCGGGATTCTCACTGTCCGCTCCTTCCTTTCCATTCGGGACAGGTGAGGGCACTGCTGGAGCAGTCAATATCTGGGAACTGGAGACATACAGACAGTTCATGTTACACTGTTAGAACACAGTTAAATAGCACAGCACCAGCCAACACCAGACATATCTCTAGGGGCCAGGAGTTTTCCCCCCCTGTCCAACACCGGCCAACTACCTGACCAGAATAAACTCAGGGCCCTAGGTTATAAATTAGGGCCAGAGTTCACCCTGATTCGGTCACAACTTTCAACCCTCCACCTTGACCCCCCTCTAACCTGTCTAGGTCCCCCAGGGTGGAGCTCTCTGCCAGGCCCTGGCTGTCCCGCTTGCCTCCTGGCTCCAGCCCACACTGGATGTCGTTGAAGTTCTCATATTTCAGAGCCTGGACCAGCTGGAGAAGGTACATCAGCAGATCCTGGAGCACAGGGAGAGCGATACATAGATGTGTGTGTGTGTGTGTGTGTGTGTGTGTGTGTGTGTGTGTGTGTGTGTGTGTGTGTACGTAGTACATGTACACACACACGTTCAAAAGTTTGGGGTCACATAGAAATGTCCTTGTTTTTGAAAGAATAGCACATTTTTTTGTCCATTAAAATAACATCAAATTGATCAGACATTGTTAATGTTGTAAATTACTTTTGTAGCTGGAAACAGCTGATTTTCAATGGAATATCTACATAGGCCCATTATCAGCAACCATCACTCCTGTGTTCCAATGGCACGTTGTGTTAGCTAATCCAAGTTTTATCATTTTATGTTAGCACAGCTGWAAACTGTTGTTCTGATTAAAGAAGCAATAAAACTGGCCTTCTTTAGACCAGTTGAGTATCTGGAGCATCAGCATTTGTGGGTTCGATTACAGGCTCAAAATGGCCAGAAACAAAGAACTTTCTTCTGAAACTTGTCAGTCTATTCTTGTTCTGAGAAATGAAGGCTATTCCATGCGAGAAATTGCCAAGAAACTGACGATCTCGTACAACGCTGTGTACTATTCCCTTCACAGAACAGTGCTAACTGGCTCAAACCAGAATAGAACGAGGAGTGGGAGGCCCCGGTGCACAACTGAGCAAGAGGACAAGTACATTAGAGTGTCTAGTTTGAGAAACAGACGCCTCACAAGTCCTCAACTGGCAGCTTCATTAAATAGTACCCGCAAAACACCAGTCTCAACAGTGAAGAGGCGACTCCGGGATGCTGGCTTTCTAGGCAGTTGCAAAGAAAAAGCCATATCTCAGACTGGCCAATAAAAAAAAAAGATTAATATAGGCAAAAGAACACAGACACTGAACAGAGGAACTCTGTCTAGAAGTCCAGCATCTGTACGCTATGGAGATATTCCATAAAAAATCAGCCATTTCCAGCTACAATAGTCATTTACAACATTAACAATGTCTACACTGTTTTTCTGATCAATTTGATGTTATTTTAATGGACAAAAAAAAAAGTTTTTTTTTAAAAATAATAAGGACATTTCTAAGTGACCCCAAACTTTTGAACGGTAGTGTACATGGCTCTGCTGTGCCACTCCCCCTCCCCCCCACTCACACACAACCCAACACACACTCTCTCTCCACCGCCCCCTCCACCTACCTCGTCGTCGGCCTGCTGCAGCCTGGTCACAGCGTAGCGTCGTACGGTGGGGTTGGTGAACTGGGAGGAGAGCAGCTCTAGGGAGTCCTCTACATCCATGGGCCTCCACTTCCCCAGCAGCTCCAGGGCCTGCTTAGCCTCCCCGGGCAGCGCCCAGTTCACACACTTTAGGAACTTAGTCAGTGCCTGGAGGGGAGAGGGAAGAGGGGCTCTTAGGTAATCAGCTTAGACAAGTGTGTCAACACTCATGGAGTGTATTTGAGTGTTGTTGTGGTGAACATAGGGCTCTGGGTTTTTCCTGACCCCGTGACTTAACCAAGAAAAACTCAGAGCCCCAGTTATACTGGGACAATGCTAATCTAGGATTCTTCCCTGGTCAGGTTACGAGGTCAGGAACTCTATGGGCCCTAGATACTGTTCAACTTTGTTTCCATTTTGTAGGGAAATGTATTCTGCTATAAAAAAATGCACATACTGTACATCTACATACTTTAAAACACAAATAAATGGACTAAAAAGGACAACCATAAAAGGACTTCAAACTTAGCAGGACGCACACCTTCTCTTGAGTGGTGAGGTAGTAACGGAACTTCCACACCAGGTCCTGTTCCTCTGAGCTCAGCTGCTTGGTCGGAGGGTAATTCACTATGACCTGTAGAGAGAGACATACACACAAGATTGAGCCTACTGCTAAAATCACACACAGACACACATACAGTTGTGGTTGACTAATGGTACTAACGTTGAGCTGATCTCGTGTGGCAGCGTTAGGCTTCAGGTCGTGGTCTGACGGGCCACTCCGAAGGCTACGGGCCAATTTATGGTGCTTGCTCTCCACAAGGTTCTCCTATGGCAGGGGCAGAGGGACATTATAAATGATYAATACATTAAACTCAATACATATACGTCAATATTGATATGTTGAAAATAAAACAAATCTCCATTCTGTGTGTGTGTGTGTGTGTCTTACCATGCACATCTGAGGGTCGGGGACTTTAACGATGTCAGCGCTGGTGAGCACCGGTGAGGCATCATCTCCATCCTGGAGGGGGAGGAGTTAGTRAGTCAGCTACCACATCACCACGGCAATCGACCAATCGATCCCTTTCAGAATTATGACAACAGCTCAATGTCACAGCCATACATATATACCTACCTTCTCATAATAGACAATACTGTACTCTGGCTTTTCTCCAGTTTTGACACGAGGAAACTCCACCATAAGATACATGAAGTTGGAGCTACGCTTCTCACTCTGTGGGAACACACAAACATAAGAAGTTGACTGACTTTAGATAAAAGAAGAGGTCTCGGGCAGAAATGAGTGATGGCCTTCACATATAAAGTACGTAATGTTATGTGTCACACATAAAGCATCTGTGATGAGGCTATTCAAATCAAACTTTATTTGTCACATGCGCCGAATACAACAGGTATTACTGCTTACTGTGAAATGCTTACTTACAAGCCCTTAACCAACAGTGCAGTTCAAAAAGAGTTAAGAAAATATTTACCAAATAGACTAAAGTAAAAAAGAATAATAAAAAGTACACAATAAGAATAACAAGGCTATATACAGGGGTACAGGTTAGTTGAGGTCATTTGTACATGTAGGTAGGGGTGAAGTGACTATGCATAGATAATAAACAGCGTGTACAAAAGGGGGGGGGGTCAATGTAAATAGTCCGGGGGGCGATTTTATTAAATGTTCAGCAGTCTTATGGCTTGGGGGTAGAAGCTGTTGAGGAGCCTTTTGGTCCTAGACTTGGTGCTCTGGTACCGCTTGCCGTGCGGTCGCAGAGAAAACAGTCTATGACTTGGGCTTTCCCTGACACCACCTATTATATAGGTCCTGGATGGAAGGCAGCTTGGCCCCAGTGATGTACTGGGCCGTATGCACTACCCTCTGTAGCGCCTTACTATCAGATGCCGAGCAGTTGCCATATCAGGCGGTAATGCCACCGGTCAGGATGCTCTCGATGGTGCAGCTGTAGAACCTTTTGAGGATCTGGGGACCCATGACAAATCCTTTCAGTCTCCTGAGCGGGAAAAGGTTTTGTCGTGCCCTCTTCACGACTGTCTTGGCATGTTTGGACCATGATAGTTCGATGTTAATGGGGGCCTGTTCGGCCCGCCTTTTCCTGTAGTCCACGATCAGCTCCTTTGTCTTGCTCACATTGCGGGAGAGGTTGTTGTCCTGGCACCACACTGCCAGTTCTCTGACCTCTCAAGCCTACCACCGTTGTGTCGTCAGCAAACTTAATGATGTTGTTGGGGTCGTATTTGGCCACGCAGTCGTGGGTGAACAGGGAGTACAGGAGGGGACTAAGTACGCACCCCTGAGGGGCCCCAGTGTTAAGGATCAACGTGGCAGACATGTTGCCTACTCTTACCATCTGGGGGCGGCCCGTCAGGAATTCCAGGATTCAGTTGCAGAGGGAGGTGTTTAGTCCCAGAGTCTTTAGCTTAGTGATGAGCTTCGTTGGCACTATGGTGTTGAATGCTGAGCTGTAGTCAATGAACAGCATTCTCACATAGGTGTTCCTTTTGTCCAGGTGGGAAAGGGGAGTGTGGAGTGCGATTGAGATGACGTCATCTGTGGATCTGTTGAGGCGGTATGCGAATTGGAGTGGGTCTAGGGTGTCCGGGAGGATGCTGTTGATGTGAGCCATAAGCAGCCTTTCAAAGCACTTCATGGCTACTGAAGTGAGTGCTACGGGGCGGTAATCATTTGGGCAGGTTACCTTCACTTCTTTGGGCACAGGGACTACGGTGGTCTGCTTGAAACATATAGGCATTACAGACTCCATCAGGGAGAGGTTGAAAATGTCAGTGAAGACACTTGACAGTTGGTTCGCGCATGCTTTGAGTACACCTCTTGGTAATCTGTCTGGCCCAGCGGCTTTGTGAATGTTGACCTGTTTAAAGGTTTTGTTCACTTCTGCTACCGATAGCGTTATCACACAGTCATCCAGAACAGCTGGTGCTCTCGTGCATGCTTAAGTGTTGCTTGCTTCGAAGCGAGCATAAAAGGCATTTAGCTCGTCTGGTAGGATCGCATCACTGGGAAGCTCGTGTCTGGGTTTCCCTTTTGTAGTCCGTAATAGTTTTCAAACCCTGCCACATCCGACGAGCGTCAGAGCCGGTGTAGTAMGATTCAATCTTAATCCTGTATTGACGCTTTGCTTGTTTGATGGTTCGTCTGAGGGCATAGCAGGATTTCTTATAAGCGTCCGGATTAGTCTCCCACTCCTTGAAAGCGGCAGCTCTAGCCTTTAGCTCGATGCAGATGTTGCCTGTAATCCATGGCATCCGGTTGGGATATGTACGTACGTTCAGGTGATTGTAAGTGTGTATAGTTTACAGTATAAGGCGTCAACGATTTTAAAACGGATCCCAGATCCTCTACTAACTCACCTCGTTGATCATCTCTATCTCTCTGAAGGTCAGGCGGTCCAACCAGTCTACCTTCACCATGTGACCCTGCCGGTGGGCCTTGGTCAGCTAGAAGGAGAGAAAGAAAGAGGGATGGATGGAGGGAGGGAAAGAAAGAGGAGGAGAGATTGAGAGGTTAGGAATAAAGGATGCAATAGAGGTGGAGCAGAGATGTGCAGAAAGCTAGCTCGGCCAATCAGAGCGCAGCTTGGTGCCAGTGGCCAATCCAGTGCAAAGGAAGCACTGAACACACACTCAGCAGCCAATCCGCTCAGTCAGTGTGGGTGACAGTGGCACACAAGCACACCATTCGCCAGGGCTATTAGAGCTCACTCTGAACTTGGTACAGACAGTTTCCAGTATTTACAGCCAGTCAACACACCCATGGGGCACCATTAATCCCTTTAATTTTGACTTCAGCTTGATAAAATGGTCAGTGGGTCTAATTCTTAGTAAATTACTACAAAATGAAAACCAACACACCAAAGGCTAATGACACATTAGTGCAAGATTTAAATCGGGGTTTCCAAAACTCGGTCCTACAGTTCCCCAAGGGGTGCACGTTTTGGTTTTTGCCCTAGCACTACACAGCTGATTCAAATAATCAACTAATCATCAAGCTTTGATCATTTGAATAAGCTGTGTAGTGTTACGGCAAAACCCAAAGCATGCACCTCTTGGGCTCCCGAGCACCGGGTTTAGGAAACCCTGATTTTAATTATATGCATTATACAAAGGTGGTGCTTCTTAGTTGTTTCTCTGGTAAAATGGCAGGGGTGTTTGATGCACCATATTCCTAACAAACATTAACAAGCCACACACACACACACACACACAAATTCAGCAAGAAGTAGCTATAGGGCCTAATATGTGCACTAACAAAGAAATAGACACAAACAGGCCTACACACACAGGCCTACACACACATCCAGCATTCTGACCCCCTCTCCCCTCCTTCCAACCCCTAGTACTCACATCACTGAGAAACTCCAGGTCAGGGGCCTGGAATAGACAGTGATTTAGACTGGTCCTTTCACAGGAGTACATCACACACTCTCTCCGCCGTCAAACACACAAGCCCAAACAAACCCCAAACTCCAGGGGACCCCGGACCCTGTGCTTACCTTGGCCAGTCGCCCCATCTGGTCCTCTGCCAGACTGCTGCTGGTCCTCCCTGGGGTGCTGGTGGGCTCCCCTCCGTCCCCCTCCACCCCCGGCCACACCTTCAGGTCATGCATGCCCTGCCGGAACATCCTGAGAGAGAAGAAGGGGAGATGGAGAGGGGACGGGAGATGGCATCAGTCAATGTTCTGGTTTGCTTTCGGAGTTGTCCCCCACCCCAATAATAGCCACATACTTCTTCCATATACAGTCAGCTAGGGTTGGGGTCAATTCCATTTCAATTCAGAAAGTATACTGAAATTCCAATTCCRTTCCATAGTACAGTAATATACAGTATATGGACATATATTTGCTGAGATGGACTTGGACTCACCCATATTTGCCGAAGAGGGTGACGGTGGTTCCCCCCACAGGGGTGGCTCGGCCCGGTCCGTACACATCCCACACAGTAAGGGCCACCTGGGCACTCTGGGGCAGGTCTGGGTACTTCACTGGCAGCTTCAGCCACTCATTCCAGCTGGGGAAGGGGGAAGAGGAAGGGGGGAGAGAGAGAGCGAGAGAGAGGTGATAGGGAGGAGAGACAGGAAGAGAGGGAGAGAGAGAGAAAGCTTACAGAACAGTTCACAAGGACTATATTATTTTGTATATATTATAGTGAGATGGGACTACAATGTGAGATACAAAGACCAACCAGGTCAAAGAGTTGATTACGGTTGCTCCAAATGGCACCCTATTCCCTATATTGTGCACCAACCTGGTCAAAAGTAGTGCACTATGTAAGGAATAGGATTTGGGACACAGCCTGGGTGTCACTCACTTCCAGCGTGTACTGAAGGCCTTGTAGGAGGTGCGTACGGGCAGCGCCAGGGGCTTGCCCTCTGCGAACACCTGACAGGTAACATAGAGGTCTGAGCAGTTCTCCTGGTAGAGGCCAGAGAACCGCAACATTGGATCCTGCAGCAGGGCCTTGTAGCTCTTCTGCTCCCGCTTGCCCTCCAAACTGCCTCTGAATGGGGGAGGGGGGGGTACAGGCAGGAGATCATGTGAGACAGACAGAGGGAAGTAGTTTGACACCACCACAGTCACTTGTCATCCTTCCCTTTCAGAAGCAGTATTCTTAGCCACTCTGCTCAGCCAAAGTTCTAAAATCTAGACAAAAGAGTGTAGATCAACACTCTGGAGGTCAACAGATCTATGATCACCTGCAAGTGTGTTCACATTTGGCTAAATTAGTTGTATTGCCACTAGGCTAAATGACAGGGCATATCCCGGAACATATCTTTGTACATTCTGCTGTGTTGAGAACGTTAACAGTCCCCTGACAAATTGTGACAAAACGCATCACCCTATTATTCCAGTGTGTAACGGCCTAACGGGAAGCGCTACACTGCACGGTTTGTTGAGAATTATGAACGTTATTTACTGGCCACCACAGCGGAGCCTAGCTCGTTAAGTGACGTCACGAGAGGAGCGCGAGGTAGATGAGCGGTTGGAATGTGCATGATGTCAACAAAAAGCGGATTTTCCGTGTTCCCAAATAAGAGCCCTCACCGGGCACGTTATGGAGCCGTGATAACGGTTGAGTCATGGTGTTGCCATGCTCGCTAAGGTAAATAGAAGACAAACAACTAACGTCAGCTAGGTAGCTAGTAATGTAACGGGATACTTTTGGGACAAGTGTTGCAATCATTTTTCATGCATGTAAAGTGGTAGTAGACAACATTAGAGACTTGAGGTGCATTGTAATTGATGTCAACATGCTATCATTTAATAGTACGCAGTTATAGACATAAGTAGGCTAGCTAGGTCACTGAGGTATAATAAGACCTAGGTAGCCAGCTATAGACTGATATTGTTTATTGTTGACATCAATCAATCACATGTATTTATAAAGCCCTTTTTACAGATGATGTCAACGTTCTTCTGAGACCCAGCCTAAAACCTAAAAGAGCATGCAAAACATTTAATGAGCGAGCTAGATAGTTAACTTGCTACTTGTACAGTATGGCCCATAAGTAGCCCAAGGTAACAAAATACTTACATTTTCAGTTGAACATTAATGTCCAAGTCACAACTGTAGACATAGTTAAACTTGTCTGTGTCCATCTTATTTAACACATACAAGTAAAAAGCTAGCGAACGTTACTCATAAATTCGCAGAGGCAAATTGGATTGTAGCTAGCTAGCCTTTCCTGACCGTGGGCTAGCTTGGAAGGCCTGAGTGTAAAAATCCCCTTGGTAGCGCACAAACAATAGTTTCTCCAGTTGGCTTGCAAAAATGCTGAAATACAGTCAGTTTACAGACCATCAGTCCGATCGAAATGTCAACTTTTATCGCTTCGATTCACGATAATGACATTATAGCGACACATTTATTTTCGGACTTGATTATGTTTTTTTGTGAGCACAACAGTCTGAAGCTGATATCAGGAAAACTTAATCAATCTCTAAGTCACTGTCAATGAGCGGGTGTGTTGCCAATCGTTGTTTTCAAATGTGGATTTAGCTGGTCTGATAGTTCACTTACTTCCTGGATGGGAACATTGGAGGCGGGGTTTACCATGTAATCTTAAAGGGATAGTCAACAGAAGTACATTTATTTAATTATTATTATTWTWWTTTTTTTTACCTTTATTTAACTAGGCAAGTCAGTTAAGAACAAATTCTTATTTTCAATGACGGCCTAGGATGTATGGGATTTGAGTTCCATTATAGATCTGCAACACATCTATTTGCAAATTAAATGTTTTACTTTGAATTGTGTATACGTGACCCTGTTCGTTGGTCTTCGGGTTGGATCACATGCCATGCCATCATACTAGCACAGTGCTTAAATTAAACTGCATCCCTTGCTCTCCACATCTCCTTGTGGGGTTATTGTCTTGTGTTGGGGTGATGGCAGCAGGTTTAAGAGTGTTGGGCCAGTAACCGAAAGGTCGCTGGTTCAAATCCCTGAGCCAACTAGGTGAAAAATCTGGCGATGTGCCCTTGAGCAAGGCACCTAACCGTAATTGCTCCTGTAAGTTACTCTGCATAAGAGAGTCTGCTAAATGACTAAATTGTATGTTTGAGTCAGCTCAGTCTCTCTTGTGGAGAGAGTCAAACCCTAGAAAGGGAGGGTTTGTTTGGGATTTGGCCAGGTAGAGTTGTTCTATCCGAGGTAGCAAGTTAACACTCCCTGAGCTAGAACAAAATATTAGCTCATCTCCTTCCACTTTTGCTGTCAATCTGCAGACAAACAGAGATCATAGGGAAAAACCTGTGATGAGGGAACATGTTTTTCACAATGGACCCCGCGGGCCTCACAATTTGTGTTTTACGCCCGTGTTCCCTCCTACCCCCACAGAAGTCTGGRGGGTGTTGATAGGTCTCCCTCGTCAGCTATGGGTGCTGCTGACAGCAGGGCCCTGACGTGCTCTGGTCCTGTATTGGTGTGACTCAGTGTGTGTGTGTATGACAAAGTTGCCCCTGTCTCCAGCTCCACAGCTTGACTTGTCACAGTCTGAGGAGGAACATGCCTCGACTCTGGGACCTTGTCACCTCAGTACCCTGTGCACATTATGTGTGAGTCCCAAATGGCACCCTATTCCCTATATAGTGCACTACGTTTGAGCAGGGCCTATATGGCTCTGCCTGCTCAAAAGTACAGCACTAAATATTCTCCCCTCCCAGAACCTAAGGGTCCTATACAATAAGACGATGACAGATGCTGACGGATTCCCACCCTTTGATTGACGCCATTTGAAGTGGTGCTGAGTAGGAAAACCCTCTTAAAACAAAGGAATTTGTGTCACACCCATTAGTGTCTTCATGGACGAGCAGTTAATTGGTGACATGAGAGTGAGAGAATCTCCATCCTTTTCCATTTGACATTCCAGAGACCAGGCTGTCACCCTAAAATCATGACACATTTCATCCTAAATTGAAGACTGGTTGTATAAAAGCCTWCAAATGCATACCTGCCACCTGCCTTGCAGACTGACTGACTGCTGTTGGACAGGGCCCGCATGAGGTCACAGATTGGAGACACGGCTGCACGCCATGACATCATACACATGAGCTCATCCAAATGAGGTAGACTGGGGTCAGTGGATGCAGTAGGCCCGCTGACTTCATCTGCAGTATGCATCTGTGTTTGCACGTAAGAACGTCTTAGTAACCACATAGTAACACATCTGGTAGTAAAAGGTAACACAGCTGGTCACTCACTGGTACTTTTTTCCTCAGGTGGAATCCTTAGTAAGATAGTAATGAAGATATTTCACCTCAATCCCAATAGGGAAATCTTATGTGAATGAATACAGAAAGAATTCGGATTTTAATCAATGGAGTTAAATCATGTTAGCCATTTATTCCTCTCTCTGTTACTGGTTCTCCACAGGCCTCCCCTTCCTCTCTCCTTTCTATCTCCCTCTCCTCTTTCTCTCTTCCCTCCTTCCTCTCACCTCTCTCTTAGCTTCCAAGTCTTAGTCATTTTAGGATGTGTCAGTGTTTCTATCATTTTCGAGGTCATGCCCACTGGAGCGAAGAGGTGCTGATCTCCAGATTGCCAAGGCGGTGCCAAGACACAGACTTTTCCCCTTGCCCCCCCAAACCCAACCCTGTGACACCCCACATGCCCCACACCCCTGCGTCGACCCTGGTCGGTCCTCGTGATGGAGCTAACTAACCCCACCTCCACCCTGTACGCTGCGGTCGTAAAGATGTTGGGGTATAAATTGAGGTGGATGAGAGGAATCAGAAAACTCTGAGAACTAGATCTAGAACTATAACACGAGAACATGAAGAACATGGTGATGATGGACTCCATTGTTGGGAGAAACTGGCCACTGACCTTCCTGGCTGGGACACTGCTCTGGACCACCTGCCTTGCGGCTCCTATGCAGTGCCACTTCAACTCCAAAGGTAAGCAAATCCATGCTCTGGGATAGGGTGTATAGCGTTAATCTGAAGGCATTGGGCCTGTTGAATGGATTTCAAGTTCAGAGTAGATTTTTATTTCCCAGTGATTCAGGGTATAATTCAGGTTTGTTCTTCTTAAATGAAAGTCCATCGTCAACACTTCCAAGCCCAGGAAGACTGCTAAATTACTTGTTTATGTTAAAGTTGTGATTTATAAATTGAAGTTTTGTGGATAAATGAAGCTTGGTTTATGTATGATTGGGGTAACACCTTTGGTGGGGTCTCTCTCTACCCTAGCGCTGTGTGTGTACGAGGGGAGACACTACTCTCTGGGGGAGTCCTGGATGGAGGACGGCTGTCTGCAGTGTACCTGTCTGCACCCTGTCGGCGTCGGCTGCTGCGAGACGTGAGTCCACTACGCACCTGTGATCAATGTGCCTTTCTGGGTTGTTGTATTTAGATTTGCAGCGGTGGGAATAGGAACGTCATTGCCATGACTGGGAGAAGCTTGCAATGCAATACAGCCATTAAAATTGTATCCAGGCGCAGAGGTCCTTGTAAGGGAATTTCGCTTTTTATTCTCTAAATATCTGATAATTATGTTTTTTGATTTGAAAATAAATGCAAGGAATTATATTCCCCAGGCTCTGAAATGCATAGAGCTGTTCTACACGATCTATGTGGCGTTGTTACTTCAGGATATTCATATTGTCATCATCATGCTTTCAGAGAAAGCATATGTGTAAAGCAAGCCATTGAAAACGTTTAGACTACCAGCTCAACAACCCCTCTCTCTCTCCGTACAGGGTGCATCACCCGGTGGACTTCCCAGGGTGGTGCGAGGTTCGGGTGGACACTCTGACCTGTAAGATGACCCTCGTTCAGAGCGCTGACCCCCGCCTGCCCTGCAGACCTGGGAATGGAAACAACCTAGACCCCAGCCACGGCTCACTGGAACACTACTTGCAGCTAGCTGAGTAGACGGGGATAGAATCACAGTCGGACAGTGGAGGCTGGTGGAGGGAGAAATCAAAGAACGGGCTCATTTAATTCCAGCCATTACAAGGAGCCTGTTCTCCGATTTAAAGTGGCACCAGCCTCCACTGAAGTCGGACGATCACCTCCCTCCACCCGTCTGTCTGTGTACTTCAAACGCTCCATTCTCACATGTTGCAGACCCGTAATTTGTTAACATTTAAACCTCATGAATATTACAATATACTGTACCATAAGCAGAAAATTATACTCCGTTGGAATGCAGAGGTGAGCCCACATAATGTCATCCCACATTTATGGCACCCTGTAATGCTCTACTGTAAATATCAACTCTTATAGTAATATATAACAATTCTTGTCGTATTTGTTCTGTATTGCAGTTATATTCAGTTATCCTCTAAATAAAATTCTCATTCAGTGAAACTTTTGTTGATTTGCGTGTTAAAAGCAGTCTCTTCACGGCAAACTCGAAATCCACTTTTGAATTCATGATTCACATCGTTGAACAGTCTTTCGTTCACAATGAAAAAATACAATAGAATACAACTGTAGAGCACAAAGCTCTTGAATATGAAATACAAAAAAATGGAGTGACAAATCAATGGACTGTATTTTTGGGGGTTTTGAATGAAGGGATAAAAATATAGAGAAATGTAAATGACCCCACAGACAGACGGTAGCATTTTACATTGGTCGTCATTGTCATCTTTAAGCTATATATAAAAAATATAACAAATAAATTTAAAGTGAGGGCAATCCCCTAAACATAGGACATACTGCAAAATATGTTAAAACACCAATAAATTGATGCCTGCATTACATCACCATTCGTGCAAATATAACCCTCCACTCCTCACGCTCAAATGTTGATGCTGTTGGTCCCTGTAAATTGGGAGACGTAGGACGTCAGGGCGGGATTGGTGGGGATCACTTTGATAGGCAGGTTCCAACTGAACGTATCCACGTCAACATGCTCCGCCCCCCATCCACACAGTGACCTCTGATTGGTTCTGCAGCACGGTGGGCGGTTCCATGAGCTCTCGGGACGTGACAAACTCAAAGTGCAGACGCCATCGTAGGGTCACTGTGTACAAGTTGAACATGTTATAGTTAGTTTAGGTTGTTATAGAAGTGTCTGAAGTATAGTTAGGCTGTACAGGCAGAAGGACTCAGAGGGTTGAGAAGCTACTCCTATGGACGGATTCCCATACAGATTTAACCTAGTCTTTATTGGAAGTCCTTCTTAGACCAAGACTAGGCTTAATCTGTGTCTGGGAAACCATCTTATTGTGATGGCACTGTGACTCCCAGAACATGAGCAGCATCCTCAGTCATCTGTAAGAACAATGGTCATTCTAGTCAAGTGCTCAAACCCTCTCTGCTAAGCCAGATAATAAACAAAAAGCAGACAGACTCTAGCAGGGCAGGCTACTCAATAATTATAAACCGAGGACAGGGAGACGAGAGTGGAGGCCTGTGTCCCAGATGGCATCCTATTCCCTATACAGTGTCGTGAAGAAGTATTTGCCCCTTTCTGATTTTCTCTATMGTTGGTGTATTTTTTCGACACTGAATGTTTGCATATCTTCAACCAAAACCTAATATTAGATAAAAGGAATCTGAGTGAACAAATCACAACATTTTGATCATTATTTAATTTAATTTACTTTATAAAACAAAGTTATGCAACACCCAATACCCCTGTGTGAAAAAGTAATTGTTCCCTTAAACAACAACTGATTAGTGGAGGGCAGCGCACAATTGGCCCAGCGTCGTTCGGGTTAGGGGAGGGATTTACAAGTAGGCCGTCATTGTAAATAAGAATTTGTTCTTAACTGACTTGCCTAGTTAAATAAAAGGTTTTAAAAAAGTATGAATATTAAATTACACAATAACTGGTTGAGCCGCCTTTAGCTGCAATGACTGCAACCAAACACTTCCTGTAGTTATTTATCAGTTTCACATCACTGTGGAAGAATTTTGGCCCACTCTTCCATGCAGAACTGCTTTAACTCAGCAACATAAGGGTTTTCGAGCATGAACTGCTCATTTCAGGTGCTGCCACACCATCTCAATCGGGTTTAGGTCTGGACTTTGACTAGGCCATTCCAAAACATTTACATTTGTTTCTTTTCAGCCATTCTGACTTGCTTGTGTTTTAGATCATTTTCTTGCTGCATGACCCAGCTGTGCTTCAGCTCGCGGACGGATGGCCTGACATTCTCCTGTAGAATGATCTAATACAGAGCAGAATTCATGGTTCCTTCAATGATGGAAAGTCATCCAGGTCCTGAGGCAGCAACGCATCCCCAAACCATCACACTACCACCACCATGCTTGACCGTTGGTATATGAGGCTCTTATTGTGGAATGCAGTACATCAGAATGACTGAAAAGAAACAAWTGTAATGTTTTGGAATGGCCTAGTCAAAGTCCAGACCTAAACCCGATTGAGATGGTGTGGCAGCACCTGAAATGAGCAGTTCATGCTCGAAAACCCTCAAATGTTGATTCCACAGAGATGTGAGAGACTGGTCAACAACTACAAGACGGGTTTGGTTGGAGTCATTGTAGCTGAAAGTGGCACAACCAGTTGAGTGTAAGGGGGCAATTACTTTTTCACACGGGAGAATTGGGTATTACATAATCATTTATTTTATAAACGAAGTTATCAAAATGTTCTGTTATCGGTTCACTCAGGTTCCCTTTATCTAATATTAGGTTTTTGGTGAAGAACTAAAAACATTCAGTGTCGAAAAAATTCACAAATACAGAAAATCAGAAAGGGGTCAAATACCTTTTCATGGCACTGTATAGTACATAACTTTTGACCAGGGCACATAGGGAAAAGGGTGGCATTTGGAATGCAACCGGTGACTGAGAAGAGATGGATCTAGGTAAGTAAGTAAGTAAGCAAGCAGAGTGGGCTACGTATCAATGTATGTCCTGAACCCGGGGATGACAATAGGGGGACGGTGTGTGTGTGTGTGTGTAGAGAGTTGGGATTGGGTTATGTACCGATGTCTGTGCTGAAGCCGGGGGTAACATTGAGGGGGGCAGGGAGGGAGAAGTGGCTGGAGGCCGTGTGGAGACAGGASTCTAGGTGACGACCGTGACCCATCACACTGATCGACTGACCGAGACGCCGCTCTGCTCGATCTCCTCCTCACTCTGAAGGCTGACAGAATACTGACGCACACAGACAGACACTTAATATCTTCATTCAGGCAAAAATACGAGTCAGATATACAGTGCATTCAGAAAGTATTCAGACCCCTTGTCTTTCTACACATTTTGTTAAGTTACAGCCMTATTCTAAAATAGATTAAATAAATACAAATATATCAGCAATCTACACAGAATCCTCAATAATGACAAAGCGAAAACAGGTTTTTCAAAATTTTTGCAAATGTATTAAAAACAAAAACACCTAATTTACGTAAGTATTCAAATCAAATGTATTTATAAAGCCCTTTTAATATCAGCCGATGTCACAAAGTGCTTATACAGAAACCCAGCCTAAAACCCCAAACAGCAAGCATTGCAGGTGCTTTCTAGGGAAAAACTCCCTAGAAAGGCAGGAACCTAGGAAGAAACCTAGAGAGGAACCAGGCGTCTCTTCTGGCTGTGCCGGGTTGAGATTATAACAGTACATTGCCAAGATGTTCAAATGTTCATAGATGACCAGCAGAGTCAAATAATAATAATCACAGTGGTTGTAGAGGGTGCAACAAGTCAGCACCTCAGGAGTAAATGTCAGTTGGCTTTTCATAGCCGAGCATTCAGAGTTAGAGACAGCAGATGCGGTAGAGAGAGAGACAGTCGAAAAACAGCAGGTCCGGGACAAGGCAGCATGTCCGGTGAACAGGTCAGGGTTCCATAGCCACAGGCAGAACAGTTTAAACTGGAGCAGCAGCACGACCAGGTGGACTGGGGACAGCAAGGAGTCATCAGGCCAGGTAGTCCTGGGGCATGGTCCTAGGGCTCAGGTCCTCCAGGAGGGGAGAGGGAGAGAATTAGCATACTTAAATGCACACAGGACACCAGATAAGACAGGATAAATGCTCCAGATATAACAGACTGACCCTAGCCTCCCAACATAATTGCTGGAGGCTGAGACCCTTTGCTATGASATACGAAATTGAGCTCAGGTGTATCCTGTTTCCATTGATTCACCTTTGAGATTTTTCTACAACTTGATTGAAGTCCACCTGTGGTAAATTCAATTGATTGGACATGATTTACAAAGGCACACACCTGTCTATATAAGGTCCCACAGTTGACAGTGCATGTCAGAGCAAAAACCAAGCCWTGAGGTCGAAGGAATTGTCCGTAGAGCTCAGACAGGTTTGTGTCAAGGCATAGATCTGGGGAAGGATACCGCAACATTGAAGGTCCCCAAGAACACAGTGGCCTCCATCATTCTTCAATGGAAGAAGTTTGGAACTACTAAGACTCTTCCTAGAGCTGGCCGCCCAGCCAAACTGAGCAATCGGGAGATAGGGGCCTTGACCTTAGTGCTGCCTTTGATACCATCGATGACCACATTCTTTTGGAGAGATTGGAAACCCAAATTGCTCTACACGGACAAGTTCTGGCCTGGTTTAGATCTTATCTGTCGGAAAGATATCAGTTTGTCTCTGTGAATGGTTTGTCCTCTGACAAATCAACTGTACATTTCGGTGTTCCTCAAGGTTCCGTTTTGGGACCACTATTGTTTTCACTATATATTTTACCTCTTGGGGATGTCATTTGAAAACATAATGTTAACTTTCACTGCTATGCGGATGACACACAGCTGTACATTTCAATGAAACAATTGCCCTCGCTAGAAGCCTGTGTTTCAGACATAAGGAAGTGGATTGCTGCAAACTTTCTACTTTTAAACTCGGACAAAACAGAGACGCTTGTTCTAGGTCCCAAGAAACAAAGAGATCTTCTGTTGAATCTGACAATTAATCTTGATGCTTGTAAAGTCGTCTCAAATAAAACTGTGAAGGACCTCGACGTTACTCTGGACCCTGATCTCTCTTTTGACGAACATATCAAGACTGTTTCAATGACAGCTTTTTTTCTGTCGAGCCGGATTCATATTAAAATAAATGATATGGTCCATTGAGACAAATTCATATACAAACTTCTCAATTACACATTGGGTTAAATACTGGTACTGATTTCAGATATGTGCATGTTACTTGGTTGTTTGTGACATACATTGAAGTCAGAGGCACGAAAATGTTGCACTTTGAAAATGTCACCCAATGAGTGAGTCTGTTGTGACCTCTAAATGACGAACAGTGTCAGCACGTTAACGCCTACCTGATTGAGTACCACGACACGGCCGACTGGAAGGACCTGAACCTGAAGTTAGTCTCTGTAGACCTGCAGGACAATCACCTGATCCAGGATACCCGTCTGCCAGGTACCACTGATAATAATATAATACAACTATTATAGGGATTCTGACTCAGGACATACAGTACATGCAGGACATGTAGTCAATCTACCAGGTAAAACAGAATTTCAGAATTGGGGTGCTTCTGTAGGATTAGTTACAAGGATAAAACTATATAGACAGCAAATGCTTGCATCTGGTTTCCGTAGTGTAGTGGTTATCACGTTCGCCTAACACGCGAAAGGTCCCCGGTTCGAGACCGGGCGGAAACAGTTTTTTTGGCGGACAATAACTTTTCTTTTTCAAATTTAGCAGGACAAATTATGGCATGCAATTATGAAATGGAACGCTTTATCCACAGCTATAATTTATTTGTGGCTAAATTATGCTCTCATCAGTAGGATTTAGAATTATATTATTTATATCTATACAGACATGACTAAATATATAATTTTGGCAAATGTATTTAATAAAAATATTTTTTAATTTTTAAAAAAGTATTWAATTATTTGATACATTTATTTCAAATGTAATTTTATCCCCTTCAGATTGGAATGGAGTTTGTTCGTTTTTGTAATTTCAAGATTGCTCTCACACCATATTAGTTTTAGATTATAGGAATGATAATATGCTCTCTCTCCGTCTCTGTCTCAGTGCGTACTGTGTGGCTTTCTGGCTGGCCTCTGTGTGTGTGATGTGTACAAGAGAAAGGCTGGTGGACAATGAGGCTGCCTTCCAGCGATTCAGAGATATATTAGACAGAGGGAGCACTGCCTTCGACAAGCTGCTATGGAACGTTAGTACCTTAACAGCCAGCATTCAGTAATGAATGGGGACTGAATGCAGAAAAAAATGGTTTTGCTTTGTGTTTACACATTCTTCTTCAATTAGTTGGCTAAGACATTGATTCTTGTGATGTTATGTGTTTATATAGTATAGAGTTTGAATTCAAGCAAAAATTCAAAAACTAGCAACTGAGCTTCTGGAATACTAGCGCTGAGCGTTTTACTAAAATGTTGGTTATTTTTTTGTTATTATAAAAAAGATATATATTCATATATTTTTTTTTTTACTTCGGTTCAGTAATTTGAATTCCATTTCGTTCGTTTTTTTCTGTTAGCTCGATTTGCAGTTTCTGTAGAGATAAATTAGGGAGTTGTAGTTTCCCACAGGCCAATATTCAACATGGTTTTGCGCAGAAAACGTGGTAATTAACTACAATGACCAAAATCCGTTGCGTTCCCGCTTAATCTTGTCCAGTCTGCAGGGCAGACAAACAGCGATCAAGAGGGATAGAAAGCAGGTACTTTGCGAGCCTGAAAGTACATGATTTAAGTGATTGTAAATTCATATGAAATATTTACATTGAAGATCTACAAAAATTGTGATTTTGGCAGACAGCGTAGGCAGCAGCTATATAGAGATGAGATCAAATAAAACAAATATTTTTTAAAGTAATGTGAACAACTGATGGTTAATAAGTGATAAGCAGTCAATACCATTAAAGGACTTGTATTAGTTGTTTTATTCTGTGTTGTTACAGCATTCAACCCATATAATGCATTGTGTATTGAATATCAAAAACCGTGATTATTTTTTAATAATCTAACCGAAACCGAACCGACCACAAAAAGCATTAATCGCTCAGTACTATGGAATACCAATGGAAAAGCGTTATGTGCCAGTTCCACATACAGTGTACTAAATACATAACAATTGTATTTAACCCTAACTTTTAGTCCTCGTTAGTATAGTGGTCAGTATCCCCGCCTGTCACGCGGGAGACCGGGGTTCAATTCCCCGACGGGGAGGAATATGTTTTATTGCTTTTTTACATTTCTGTCTGTGAGATAAACTTCACAGGCCATTCAGAGCTTGACTTTACGGTCTCTCGGTCTCTTCAGGCCAGTACTACAATTACGACAGCAGTGTGATGTCAGACCAGTGTGCCGGTGTTGTGCCGAAAATCTCCCCCCTGCCAGAATTCTCTCCCCCTTCTAATTTCCTTAATTTTGTGGCTAAAGTCAAATACTTTCTGTGACACACATGAGTCAAATACTTTCTATAGAACAAACGTCACGACAGGATAGGCAACCGAAATTAATAATGTATTAATGTATGTGTGTTATATTAAACATAGAGGAGGGAGTAAAATGTTGTCAAGCAATCAACATTTCAGAACAACTATGGCTGAATTATTATCCTTACACTTTCAAAAATACWAGTCGAYTAAGACATGGGAGAGATGACGAATTTTGTCAACGAGATTTATTTATAGACTAATACAAAAATCGGTAGTGGATTTAGGTYCGGGCGACATGGGAATGCAGAGGGCCCGAGCACCCTGGTGCGGACAGAGGCGTACACTGAAGGGAGTTTCGCCCAGGGTGCCATACATGCTAGAACCGCCACATACTCTTGAAACAAATAGCCAAACCGATAAATGCAGACAAAAATGCTTTCTTATACTAAGATCAGTGAAATGTAGGCTAAACTGACAACGGAGTGAAGAGCAGAAATCTCAACTAGCAARCAAGTCGCAGCAATGAAGAAGGCGAAGGGGGGGGAGAATTCTGGCAGGGGGGAGATTTTCGGCATAACACCGGCCCGTTATTCCTACGGGCATCTGGACTGGGAGGTTGCGAGTTTCAGGTCAGACAAAGCCAAGACATAAAGAGCAATACTATTGTTGACTATTAAAACACTAATAGAAAAGTATTGACTAAACAGCGCCACATACTGGACAAACAGAGGAATATCTTGCCCCTGATCAGACTGCTATTTTAACCCCTGCCGGTCTAGAAATGRGTATAGTAATGCTTATATTATTGCTTGTTGCTTTTTTCAAATATTGCTGKTAATCTCTGTGACTACGTAAAGTCAATTTGGTTTTCTTAAAAAGAGCTTAAAATACAATTTTATATTGTAATTATTATGAATGACTTCCAGACTCAACAACACATTCTGATCACACTTTGAATCTAACAAAACTAAGCACAGCTGTTCTAACCCCCTCCCCAGGCCTTTTCTAAATAAAAGATTTGCAGTGCACTGAAGTCTATGTTTCACCTGAATGTGGTGAGTTTTGCTAGGGGTCAGATGGGTGCGGTCAACGGTATGAGGCCAGAGGGGGTGCCTGACCGCTCCAGTGTCCAGTCAGACTAGGTATAGACCGGGGTGGTGTATGGACTGGCCGCTACTATGATCCAACGAGTGACAGTGAACATTTTGTACGGTCATTTGAGTAAATTCAACAAACGGTAGAAATGTTTGAATGTATTATTACTTACTATCCTCTCTCATCTTCCACATTTCAAACCAAAAAATATCCAGACAAATGACCAAATAATAAATCAATCCCAATATCTCAGCCCACTCTCGCTCTGTGTCAGGTTATGTCTGGAGGAGGGTCTACGGTAGGGCAGAGGGCTGCTACCCGGACAGTGTGGGAGCGTCTGGTAATGGTCTTCCAGACCTCCAAGGCCTGCTTGTGAGAAGGGTTGACCACTCCCGGCCTACATGAGGGCCTCTCAGCAACTGGGCCATGCAGGCTGCCCTGTACACCTCACCACCATGGGACCAGCCCCCAAGACCCACCATCACCATACCCTACTGGCCAGGCCCCCAAGACCACCATTCACCACCATACATACTGGCCAAGCCCCCAAGGACCACCATCACCACCATACCTAATGGCCAAGCCCCCAAGACCACCATCACCACCATACCTACTGGCCAGGGCCCCCAAGACCACCATCACCACCATACCTACTGGTCCAGGCCCCAAGACCACCATCACCATACCTACTGGCCAGGCCCCCAAGGACCACCATCACCACCATACCTACTGGCCAGGCCCCCAAGACCACCATCACCACCATACCTACTGGCAAGACCACCACCACCACCATACCTACTGCCAGGCCCCCAAGAACCACCATCACCACCATACCTACTAGGCCAGGCTCCCAAAGACCACCATCACCACCATACATACTGGCCAAGCCCCCAAGACAACCATCACCACCATACCTAATGGTGGCGGTCGAAGCACCATACCAATCCTCGGTGGGTCGCAAGCACCAACCATCATTAAATTGACAGTCTAACGCGCTGACCCAATTGCTTCACAGAGACTTGTCGTGTGTTTGACCCTGACCCTTA
>NC_036840.1:23167753-23246191 GCF_002910315.2 Salvelinus sp. IW2-2015 | reverse complement strand
GGTTCACATCGCTACTATCTGAAAAAATGTCATCCCCGGGTTGGTGTCGAAGCACCAACCTTTAGATTGACAGTCAAACACGCTAACTGATTGCACTAGAGAGGCTTGTGTTGCATTGACCCTCAGCAGGTCAAAGTCACAGGTAATCTCATTACAGTCCAGGTTGTCACATTCACATCATGGAGCACAACAGACAGAAAACTCTCGTCCCTGGGTGGGCTCGAACCACCAACCTTTAGATTAACAGTCTAACGCGCTAACCAATTGCGCCACAGAGACGTTGTGGTGTTCTTGACCCTGACACTTGATCGCTGGCCACCGTGATCGGAAGGTGACCGGAAACATGACAGAATACAAACAGTGTAGCTATTCTCTCCGCAAGGCAATCAAACAAGCTAAGTCCCAGACAGAGACAAAATAGAGTCGCAATTCAACAGCTCAGACACAAGAGGTATGTGGCAGGGTCTACAGTCAATCACGGATTACAAAAAGAAAACCAGCCCCGTTGCGGACCAGGATGTCTTGCTCCCAGACAGGCTAAATAACTTTTTTGCTCGCTTTGAGGACAATACAGTGCCACTGACACGGCCCGCCTACAAAACCTGCGGGCTCTCCTTCACTTCAGCCGAGGTGAGTAAAACATTTCAACGTGTAACCCTCGCAAGGCTGCAGGCCCAGACGGCATTCCCAGCCGCGTCCTCAGAGCATGCGCAGACCAGCTGGCTGGTGTGTTTACGGACATATTCAATCAATCCTTATCCCAGTCTGTTGTTCCACATGCTTCAAGAGGGCCACCATTGTTCCTGTCCCAAGAAAGCTAAGGTAACTGAGCTAAACGGACTACCGCCCCGTAGCACTCACTTCCGTCATCATGAAGTGCTTTGAGAGACTAGTCAAGGACCATATCACCTCCACCCTACCGGACACCCTAACCACTCCAATTTGCTTACCGACCAATAGGTCCACAGACGACCGAACATCGCAACCACACTGCACACTGCCTAACCCATCTGGACAAGAGGAATACCTATGTGAGAATGCTGTTCATCGACTACAGCTCAGCATTTAACACCATAGTACCCTCCAGACTCGTCATCAAGCTCGAGACCCTGGGTCTCGACCCCGCCCTGTGCAACTGGGTCCTGGACTTCCTGACGGGCCGCCCCCAGGTTTGTGAGGGTAGGTAACAACATCTCCACCCCGCTGATCCTCAACACTGGGGACCCACAAGGGTGCGTTCTGAGCCCTCCTCCTGTACCCTGTTCACCCACGACTGCGTGGCCATGCACGCCTCCAACTCAATCATCAAGTTTGCGGATGACACTACAGTGGTAGGCTTGATTACCAACAACGACGAGACGGCCTACAGGGAGGAGGTGAGGGCCCTCGCGAGTGTGGTGTCAGGAAAATAACCTCACACTCAACGTCAACAAAACAAAGGAGATGATTGTGGACTTCAGGAAACAGCAGAGGGAGCACCCCCTATCCACATCGACGGGTCAGTAGTGGAGAAGGTGGAAAGTTTTAAGTTCCTCGTGTAAACATCACGGACAAACTGAATGGTCCACCCACACAGACAGCGTTGTGAGAAAGGCGCAGCAGCGCCTCTTCAACCTCACGAGGCTGAAGAAATTCGGCTTGTCACCCAAAAGCACTCACAAACTTCTACAGATGCACAATCGAGAGCATCCTGTCGGCTGTTTCACCGCCTGGTACGGCAACTGCTCGCCCACAACCGTAAGCGGTCTCCAGAGGGTAGTGAGGTCTGCAGAACGCATCACCGGGGCAAACTACCTGCCCTCCAGGACACCTACACCACCCGATGTCACAGGAAGGCCACAAAGATCATCAAGGACAAACAACCACCCAAGCCACTGCCTGTTCACCCCGCATCATCCAGAAGGCGAGGTCAGTACAGGTGCATCAAAGCAGGGACCGAGAGACTGAAAAACAGCTTCTATCTCAAGGCCATCAGACTGTTAAACAGCCACCACTAAACATTTACGGCCGCTGCCAACATACTGACTCAACTCCAGCCACTTTAATAATGGGAATTGATGGAAATTATGTAAAAATGTACCACTAGCCACTTTAAACAATGCCACTTAATATAATGTTTACATACCCTACATTACTATCTCATATTGTATATGTATATACTTTCTCTATATCATCTACTGCATCTTGCCATCTTTATGTAATACATGTAATCACTAGCCACTTTAAACTTGCACTTTATGTTTACATACCCTACTTACTCATCTCATATGTATATACTGTACTTCATACCATCTACTGCATCTTGCCTATGCGTTCTGTACCATCACTCATTCATATATCTTTATGTACATATTCTTTATCCTTACACTTGTGTGTATAAGGTAGTAGTTGTGGAATTGTTAGTTAGATTACTTGTTGGTTATTACTGCATTGTCGGAACTAGATCACAAGCATTTCGCTACACTCGCATTAACATCTGCTAACCATGTGTATGTGACAAATAAAATTTATTTGATTTGATTTCATCCAACTGTACATGGCGTTTATCGAAACCAACCAACACTTTGTTCAATGGTTGTGTCAACGTGCATCGAAAGGCCGCAACATTTCAAGTCAGTAGCCCCTGTAGTTTTCTAACGTTTGTTGCTTTTTGAATGGCCTTAAAAGGGCAAAATGTCAGGCAATGTTCGTCACCGCAACATTTTATTAAAAGGCATCTGGCAGGAGTAAATTCAGCCACAATCACAATTAATTGATAAATAATATTTTTAAACACTGCTTTTCAGAATGTTAATATATAATCACCAATCTCATTCATAATATTAGGGACTGACCCCGGAAGAATGATGAAGTGGCGAGTCACTTTCATGGCGTATAGGCACACATGTACACACACACACACACACACACTGGACCAAACATTGTCCTTAAGCGAGATAACATTAATAAATGCTAAGTGTTTTCATGCCAGATTGACATAATTTACATTGCATACTAGCCGGATTAATATAATAACATGATATGTTCCTGGAGACCACAGAATGATCAAGCTATTGAGTAACAGAGATCAGAGACCATTTCCTGACTTGTAGTGATCTTCCATGAGACTTTGGCCTGCTGAGGGTCAGTACAACCACAAGTCTCTGTGGTGCAATTGGTTAGCGTGTTAGCCTGTAAATTTAAAGATTGGTGATTTGAACACACTCAGGGTTGCTATCTTTCCATGTCTAGTGATGTGGAAAGACCTTCCTGGAATTACATTAAGGTTACGGAAAGTGTTAGGCTTAAGCTTAACTAAAATGCTGCAGTTGTCCCCGACACAACTCGAACATGTAACTTTTAGCCTGTAGCTGTATTCCATCTAGCCACAACCGTAGATGCCATCAGTTCCAGGANTCTAGCCACAACCGTAGATGCCATCAGTTCCAGGAAACCATCAGTACCCAAATCTAACTGCCTGTAGCTCAGAACCTGAAGCAAGGATATGCATATCCTTGATATCATTTGAAAATAATCACTTTGAAGTTTGTGGAAATGTGAACTTAATGTAGGAGAATATAACACATTAGATCTGGTAAAAGTTAATTCAAAGAAAAAAATATCTTTGAAATGCAAGAGAAATGCCATAATGTACTATTCCAGGTTAGGSKCAATTTAGATAATGGCCATTAAATGGCAGCGGTGTATGTGCAAAGTTTTAGACTGATTCAATGAACCATTGCAGTTCTGACCAAAATGTTATATCAAGACTGCCCAAATGTGTCTAATTGGTTTATTAATACATTTTCAAGTTCATAACTGTGCTCTCTGCTCAAACAATAGCATGGTATTCTTTCATTGTAATAGCTACTGTAAATTGGACAGTGCAGTTTAGCTTAACAAGAATAAAGGTTTTCTGCCCATATCAGATATGTCTATGTCCTGGGAAATGTTCTTGTTACTTACAACCTCATGCTAATCACATTAACCTACGTTCTACGTTAGCTCAACCGTCCTGCGGGGGGGGACACACCGATCCCGTAAAGGTTAACAAGATTAAATAAGGAAAACTCCACCGAACTATTTAAAAGAATAGTGTATGAATTGGTTGCCATAACTGTCATGTTWAGAATGAGCCTGAGTGTCTGGCTGAAGTGCTCTGCTAATATGCACTGTGAATGTATTTTGTCTATATATCCAATAAACTCAGTTTCATATTATATTTTCATTCTTGAATGTTTATGCTATATAAAGTCTGTAAGTCTTAGTAGTCTTGGAGACATTACAGTGTTTACATTTAAATAAGTCTTACAGTTCTTTCTTGTATTTATGTCATATTTAATGAACCAGGAACTGCCCTGGACATTTTGGTTTACTTCTGAACAGTTGCAACTGATGTTACTTCAACAGTATCGCCACTCCCTTTATGGTGATCGATGGGAAATAAAAACACAACACAAAACTTCAYATAGTAATATAGTTTTCCTTTTTTATTTATTCCAAGGTGTGACTTTAACATTGAAGGATTGTGTGGAAGCAAGCTCTTGTAGCGGGTGATAGAATAGAGGGGAAACAGGAGGGAGGGATAATAGAGAAGACAGAAGAGAAAGAATCCACCCAAAGGGGAGTTACTGGTTCTGGCTCTGTCCTAAATGACACCCTATTCCATCCGTAGTGCACTTGGCTACTTCGGATCAGGTCCAAACTAGTGCATGACATAGGGAATTGGGTGTAGATTTGAGAATCGCCCACTGTCATTTGAATGCCCTTGCTCACTTCACGGCTGACATTCTCAGGTTCTGTTTTAAACATGTCATGTTCCAGGCCAATTACATTGCAAATGGTTGAGTGCCACCTCATCAACTGTACAGTCAGGCATCAGATTGCTATGTAATATGATGTGGTTAGCTGATATGTTTAACACGTATCCAGGCGTCGTGAGATCTGGCAGCCGTCTGCGGTGTAGTCAGCCTGGAACGTAGCCATCCTCTTATTGAACTGGACCACAACCTAAAAGCTTGCATAGATAGTTAGGCTACACAGGGTCTGAGTCAAAAATGGCACCCTATAACCTATGTAGTGCACTACTTTTGACTAGAGCCTATGGGGAATAGGGTGCCATTTTGGATGAAGCCTGGGCCTAACTTTGTTTCACCATACCTGGACTCAGGAACCCTGAGTCCATATTCCTTTATCTCCAGAACATTACCTGATTTCCTCTCTCTCGCTCTTTTTCACTACTCAACACCTCTACCTGTCTCTCGCTCCTCTCAAAATGCACAGCAAGCAGACAACCTCAATATGGTTTCATAGGACATGATATGAAATAGTATATGTAAAATATGACATATTATATCATTCTATTGGTGTAGTCATATCCCTGGTACAGATGATGGAGTGATGATAGAGGGATGAGACGGAGGAGAGAGGTGACCGACATGCTTCTTTCTGGCCATAACAGTTATGATAACAGTTATGATACTCCTTTATCTTTGCATCCTCCAATCAAAATGAGCCTTCCTGTCAGCATCCTCACCCTATCCTCCAATCAAAAGAATTCTTCCTGTCAGTGTCCTCATCCCTCTAAACAAGTTGATCAGAGATCAGGGGTTAACTACCTTTTACCCACAATTCACTGCTCTCTTCTGATGGCACCCTATACTCTCTGAAATACCAAATTACAACATTATGAAAGCATTGCGACAACATTACAAGTTTCTGTGGAAAGAGAGGGGTGTTAGTATGGGAGCTGCTATAAAGGATTTGTGTGTTGGCGGGGGAGATTCAACCATTCAACATGGACAGCATTTCTACTATAAACAGAGCATGCATCTGCATCAATACACAACCAACCAACCAATATTTCATTGTTTTCTTTTAAACCCTTCCAAATAATAGGAATTGTAATATTATTTGAGGAGGCGAGGTATAGGGCTGGGGGCTCTGCTCAGAAACTCTGCTAGTGTGAAACTATTTTTCTTTTGTCCCCTTCTTWGTTTTTTCCCCCATGACTAAACTCTGTCCAGTCGATCGTACTAAAAGGCAGTTAATGTGAAACGGATCATCGTGTGACACCAGGTATTCTGGCTCATCAGGCACTTGGTGCAGTACGGAGGACAGTATGGATGAGAGAGGGATGAGAGTTAAACATTAGAAATCCAGCCAGACCTTAACAGGACATTTGTCTCGAAGATTTGATCTGAGCAAAGCCTCCCGCTCTCTTTTCCTCTCTGGGCAGTGTGGAAGGGGAAAAGAGGAGAGGAGAAGCGGTATCTAAACCTCTCTGTACAGGAGGGAGAGGATGGAGGGAAGAAAGAACAGGAGGAGAAGGAGGAGTTTTACAAGTCGCTCTCTCCATAGAGGAGAGGGGGGAAATGAAGGGAAGACAAGAGGAGGGGGAAAGGGGGTTTACAAGTCGCTCTCTCCATACAGGAGAGGGGGTTTACAAGTCGCTCTCTCCATAGAGTGCGCTGGAGAAAGAGATGTAGTCGAGGGCTCCGGATGGGCCGTCGGCTCCAATGTACCTGGTCACAGAGATACATTATATTACCACAGAGGTCTGATGTACCTGGTCATAGAGATACATTATATTACTAGAGAGGTCTAATGTACCTGGTCATAGAGATACATTATATTACTAGAGAGGTCTAATGTACCTGGTCATAGAGATACATTATATTACTAGAGTGGCCTGTGTCCCTGGTCATAGAGATACATTATATTACTAAAGTGGCCTGTGTCATAGCCACACACTTGTATAGGTTACACAGTTGTACACGTGTGAAACAGGACAAATATAAGCACGCCTATTTGACCTTTTTAATTCTGTGTACCTGGTCATGCGGCTGATGCAGTACTCGGCCTGCTCTGCGGGCAGCTCTCTGCGCAGCTCGTCAACCGTGATGTAGGCCTGGGAGAGAGGAGGTATATATTTATTTCATTTCTATGTATTTATTTAATTGCATTTACCAGGTTGTCCCACAGATGAGAAAATACCTATTTTTCAAGGGAGATCTGGCCATATTAAAATGTTCTAGCTCACCTTGTCGGAGGCCAGGATCTTAAAGGAAGCCATGACCTGGTCAGCGGTGTCTGTCTCGGCCGTCTCACGGGTCATGAAGTCGATGAAGGCCTGGAAGGTGACCACGCCTGTGTTGTTTGAATCCACCAAGGTCATGATGCGGGCAAACTCCACCTCACCCTATTGGACAACATGTTACAGTAGATTAGAACATCTCACCCTATTGGACAACACGTTAGAGTAGATTATTTTCATATCATTGTTGAGGAGAACATGTTTTGAAACCTTTAGTATAAAAACGGATGCCATTTATACTATAACTGTATACAACCAGATAGAGCGCCGTCATGTTGTATAAAGGGACTGAGAAGAAATGAAGGTGAGGTCACTTCCTGTTGGTAGCTAGGCTACTCACCAGATCGTAACCCATGGAGATGAGACAGGCACGGAAGTCGTCGGGGTCCATCATGCCATTTCTCTTCTGCAAAAGAGAGAGGGGGAACACAAGCATCAGTTTTTATGATGCAAGTACAATAATATATATCTTTTATATCAATGAACGATGCAGTGATGCAATGATCAACGATTATGTGAACGTAACACGCTAGAGACACTATCCCTCAGTGTGGAGGAACAACTACGGTGGCAAGAAATCACTGACTATTCAAAATTCACACTTACAGTCAGTGTATTCAACTATGGTAGGTTAAAATAATCACATATCACTGTCATTGCAAGTAAAACCTTCTTCAAAATAGCCGCTTTCTGTAAAATCTGAGCCAGGAAGTAAAAAGACAAGTGCAAGAAATGCAAGTACAATAATATATATCTTTTTTTTTTACCCTGTCGAAGTGATTGAAGGAGGCTCTGAACTCGTTGAGCTGCTCCTGGCTGATACCCTTGGCATCGCGGGTCAGAATCTGGTTCTCCACCTCGTTGATGGTGCGGGCGATGGTGGTCAGCAGCTGCTCCCAGCCCACACGGATATGCTGCAGAGGGAGAGAGGGAACGAGGGAGCGGAGAGTCTAAGCTTGACGTAATAATTGCGTGCTCGGAATTTGGGACCAAATACTAAACTTTTGACTACTTTAATGCACTATAAGTGACACCTTATGACACATTCAAAAGGGGAACTAGATATATAAAGTGCACTAACTTCTAAACGGTAAAACTGTATGAAAATACCCCTAAATAAAAGGCGACATTCTGTACTATCTCCTCATATGAAACATTTTATCTCAAATCCAATATACTGGAGTATAGAGCCAAATTAAACGTTTTAGCTTCACTGTCCAAATAGGGGAGTATATGATACTTAACCTAGGTCTAGGATATAAGATACTTCACTTCCATGGTGTAGTTGTGTGTTTGTTGTGTAGTTATGTGTTGTGCAGTTGTGTTTTTTGTAGTTGTGTGTTGTCCAGTTGTGAGTTGTATTACCTCCATGGTGTAGTTGGTGTGTTTGTTGTCAAAGATGAGGGACTCCTGGCTGAGCTGGTGGTCTCCCTCCAGTTTGTCGATGTTACACTTGTAGTTGATAATGTTTTGTTCATACTGCTTGAGATTGTTCATCTGTTCCTCTAGAGAACCGGCGATGTCCACAGACACATGACCAATCTCCTGTAGAGGGAGAGGGGTGGAGAAAAAGGAGGTAGTGAGAACTGAGAAGTGTGAATGGATGACAGTTCAGGCTTCCGTATTCATAAAGCGTCAAAGAGTGCTGATCTAGGATCAGGTATAGAATCTAGGATTAGGTCCATTAATTATAATCTAAAAGGCAAAAGTGATCCTAGATCAGCTCTCCTACTTTGACCCATAAGTGTAGGCACAGGAGATGTTGCGAACCTCTGCGTGTTTGGGGTTCGGAGACCCTGTAGCAGCTTAGCCTGGGTACCAGTCTGTTTGTGCTAACATTTCACTTCTTGCCATACCAAACATGGCATAATGACATGGGAGTACAGTGAGTGGAAAGAGGATTTCACAAAAGAGGATTTCAAACTCGTAGGACCGTGTAGCTCTAGCTCAGTGGTCACCAACCGGTCGAACACAACGATAAAKCCTTGCATTCCTATTATTTGTATTTGTTTCGTGCTGTTGTCGGTAGGTGCACTTCATTCAGCAGCCCTAGCACCGGGAAGATAAACTGTTCCCATGTTGAACCATTTTATGTATCTGAAGGTAGAACTCCGCCTACCCGGCATGCCCAGAGATCAAATCAAGTGCACCTACAGGCCTACCTCTGGCAAATCAGATAGCTCAGATCACCGTGTCTGCACAGTTTCCTCGAGCCATAGACTGTAAAAAGAAGCCTCGAATGCACAATAAAGTTGACACCGTGAGATTTAAAAACGTTTAAAAAAATGACTAGAGCGACTCAACGAATACAGCAAAAAGATGCTGTTTTTATGAATAACTTCATGTCTAAGTTGTTATTCGGCACTGTCGACAGTTTGTTCCACACTTCCATAAGCCATAAAATGCACATTCTCCCTACTTCCACTCACGCTACAACCAGCACTGCAGCTGCAACGAATGAGTACAGCAAAGTTTTCCGCTAAGCTTGTGTTGTTATCATTAGCGGCTTGTGTCTTTTCTAATATCGAGGAATATTTCACTTTCTCTGGTCATAGGAGTAACAACATGAATTGGCGCACGAGGCAGAAATAATACAGTGCGACTTGAGTTTCGCCATCAGCTGGAAGACTGTGTCCCCTCTTCTCAGCGGAGGGAGAGCTGAGGGACGGATGAGTCCAGTAAAAAAAAAAATATATATTATTATTATCCTCAATTAGCTGTGCCTCACCAGTAATACGACAAATTATATATGACGAGTGTGATCATATACTGTTATGAATTTTATGAATAAATGACTAAACGATGTATACATTTAAATAGAACTATAACTAATTGAATTCTACCCTGTTTTTCTATGTTGATAAATAATGTTAGTTCATAAGAAAGAGGTTATGTAGCATATACGGGGGGAGAAAGGAATGTCTGTGTGTGCCTAAAAGAAAACTAAGTGGATCATTAACCTATGTTTGAACCGACCAAGCTATAACTCTGTAGAGATAAGGGAAGACAGCAAGAGCCCCTCTAGTTTTTCCATATCTGGGGGGGGGGGGGCTGGAACTGTCAGCTAAGTGGTAATAAACTGTGGTGAGACTTCAGGAGATAATCCAGATATTGTGTGTAAGGTATGTGCGTTAGTGTGTTGGAATGGACTTTTTGGTCAGCTTTGTCCTTGTTGGAGAGGGGGAGGGACTCTATAACGCTGTGTATGATATATAAACTAATGTACATGGTTTTTTGAGGAGAGCTCTCTCGAGAATTAATTTGGACACGGGTCTTTGTCTATTTTATGCAAATAAGAACCTTACAAATTCTTATAAATGGACAGAGTGTTTGCATTGTTATAATTAAATTGGTTAACGAACATATAGGAAACTATTTCCTTCAACATATACCTACATTTTACATTTCAAAATGGTCTGAGAAGAACAATATTGGCAGGGTAATTCAAGCGTAGCCAATCTGCAGTGATAATGTATTGGGTCTATAGCCTACTGCACAAACCTCATTGCTACAGAACTGTTTTTAATTGGTTAATGTTGCATATGCTTACGTTTTTTAATTAATGTTTTAATTTTTTTATCTGAGCGGTAGATCTCCGCTTGCATTTTGACTCAGAAAGCGATCTTGACTCAGAAAAGGTTGGTGACCACTGCTCTAGCTGAAGTAACTGTACCTCCATCTTGGTCTGGATCCAGGGTCCGATGATGTTGGCCTGGGCAGCGAACTGGCGCCTCAGCCTCTCGTTGGCCTGCTGTCTGGCTACCTCCTCCTGCAGCATCTGGTCCCTGAGAGGAACAAGGTGCTTCACCTATGGAGGGAGACAGGGACATTGGTCGTCAACACACTGGTAGAGATGACGTCGCGTTACTCTGTTACTCGAGAGCAGAGCCCTATACTACGTACCGGATTTGAGGAGTTCGTGAGGTAACTTTGGTCAACCTTGAGTTCAAACTCAGATAACCGAAAGTGGCTCATCCTTCAGAACTAATCTGCTCCGGGGCACACTAACTCAGAGCTAACTGTGTCTGAGCCGTGAGTTGAGGACCAATTAAACCAAATTCCCCCCCTCTCGCAAAGATTGCGTCATCCTCCCCTTCGTTTGAGGAAGACGACTGATTAAATATTTGATTAACGAAACGTATTTTTGTGTGTTCAAAAATTGTAATGTCAAAATACCGATCACGTTACACATTTCCTAATGGTAGAATGCATGTGAAACTTTCGTATGACTTATTTTATCAATAGGAGAGGGATAAAAAGGTGCTTGTTCATTGATAAACACACCAAACCACACCAAAGACGACATTAACGATAAGTGGTCAAATAAAAACGGCACTTCTAAAAGCCTATTTCACACCATAGCCTGCTGAATTTGCAAGATAACTCTTCTTTCATTTTGATTTCGGCCCAAATGAAAACGGGTCACCGACTTGCCCGTGGATTGATGTTTCAGCATTGTCTCAATGAAGTCAGTTACAACTTGGGTTGGAGCGAAAACCTACATGAGGGTACAAGGAGCTCTCCAGGAACAGGGTCAGAAAGCCCTGCTCTAGGGTGTAACCCTTTGACATTAAGTAACTTACAGCTATAGCGTGTAAGAAAAAATACAAACTACAGAAAGAATTCCTGTCACAGGAAATGTGTCTCTTGACTACATTCTAGAGTGTAGAAACCTAGCCAGGGAAGGAAATACAATTAAATAGAAAACCATTTCAGCTTTCTGTCGGCTTCACAGAGTGTGTTGTACTCACTGCCTCCCACTTGTTAGTGATATCCTGGGGGGAGAGGTTGGTGTAGGGGTTGACTCCTGACAGCTTGATGCCGTAAGTCTGAGCGATCTTCACAATCTCGCTCTGGATGCCCATGGTGGCCATGCGTTCCTTATCAGCCTCTGGTAGGGTGGCCTTGAACTGGTCATGGGCTGTAATCAGAGACTGGAGAGGAGAGGAGGAGTGAGAATGGAGGGATACAGTGGGAAGGAGCGATAGAGAGAGAGAGGATCAAAGGGTGTGGTGTGTGTCACATAACGAGAAGGGGGGGTTGGGGGATAAGGAGTGAGAATGGAGTGATATGGGAAATAACGAGAGAGAGCGAGGGAATGCAGAGAGAAAGGAGAGTCCATCAGACCGTTAATGTTACGTATTGTACACACACACGCTCACACACAGACACGCTCACACACACACACACACATTCACACACACACGTACATGGATCTCCTCGGTGCTGTGGACGATAAACATGTCCTGCAGATCCTCCATGGCTCCGTCCATCCAGTTGTTGAAGGGCGCCGCCCTCTTGGCGAACTCCAGGTACAGCTGGTCAATGGTCTCCCACAGTTTCTCTACGCGCTAGGAAAGACCAGGACAAGATGTAACATCCATATACAGTATGAAGCCATCCCTGCTAAGTAGTCACAGTAACACGTGTAATGGCTTGATATGACCACCACTAGTTGTTATTGGAAGGGACAGGAGTTTTTCCTGAGACAGGTGACCTGGTCAGGAACATCTCCTGGCTCGTGGTGGCTCAGTTGGTAAGAGGCTGTGTGCTCAGTTCATGCAGGGATCACATTCTCCAACCAAAAGCGTCTGCTTAAGTGGCGTATACAATATGATTATATTAGGTATCTGTTGTACGTGCGTAGTTCAGTACCTCCAGGGAGTCCCTCCTCTTCTGCGTCAGCGTACCCAGGTTGTCCCACTGGTCACAGATGCCCTGGCAGCGGGCGTTCACAGAGGATGCGTCATGGTAGTCCAGCTCACTGAGAGAGAAACGGGCAAACACACTGATCAGTATCACGTCTTCTATTACACACTGTACGTCAATCCCTTTTTTCTAGAACTTTACTACGTTTATCCTTTCTACCGCCACTCCCTCCTTCCACCGGTCCTCCACACCTYCCTCTCATCATCCCTCCCYCCTCCCTCCGTCCCTCCTTACTTGAGCTCCTGGGCGATAGCAGCGATCTGCTCCACTCTGTCCTGGTGGGCGGCCAGGTCAGACTCAAARGCCTCGTGTTTCCTCATCAGAGCTCTGATTTCCATCAGAGAGGCCGACTCATAGTCCTTCATGGACAGCAGCTCTTCTTTACCTGGGGGAGAGACACAGATAATACTCAGTCGTTATCTCTCTAGCTCTCTCCCTCCCCCCTTCTATCCCTCTAACCCCTTTACCTCTCCGTTCTATCTCTCTATCCCCTTTACCTCTCCGTTCTATCTCTCTAACCCCTTTACCTCTCCTCTCCGTTCTCTCTAACCCCTTTACCTCTCCGTTCTATCTCTCTAATCCCCTTTACCTCTCCGTTCTATCTCTCTAACCCCTTTACCTCTCCTTCTTCTCTCTAACCCCTTTACCTCTCCTTCTATCTCTCTAACCCCTTACCTCTCCGTTCTATCTCTCAACCCTTTACCTCTTCCGTTCTATCTCTCTAACCCCTTTACCTCTCCGTTCATCTCTCTAACCCCTTAACCTCTCCTTTCTATCTCTCTAACCCCTTTACCTCTCCTTCTATCTCTCTAACCCCTTTACCTCTCCGTTCTATCCTCTAACCCCTTTACCTCTCCGTTCTATCTCTCTAACCCTACCTCTCCGTTCTATCTCCTCTAACCCCTTTACCTCTCCTTCTATCTCTCTACCCCTTTACCTCTCCCTTCTATCCTCTAACCCCTTTACCTCCTCCGTTCTATCTCTCTAACCCTTACCTCTCCTTCTATCTCTCTAACCCCTTTACCTTCTCCGTTCTATCTCTCTAACCCCTTACCTCTCCGTCTCTATCTCTCTAACCCTTTACCTCTCCGTTCTATCTCTCAACCCCTTAACCTCTCCGTTCTATCCTCTACCCCTTACTCTCCATTCTCTCTCTAACCCCTTTACCTCTCCTCTATCTCTCTAACCCCTTTACCTCTCCGTTCTATCTCTCTAAACCCCTTTACCTCTCCTCTCCTTCCTCTCTAAACCCTTTACCTCTCCTCTCTATCTTCTCAACCCCTTTTACCTCTCCTCTCTATCTCTCTAACCCCTTTACCTCTCCTCTCTATCTTCTAACCCCTTTACCTCTCCTCTCTATCTCTCTAACCCCTTTACCTCTCCTCTCTATCTTTCTAACCGCTTTACCTCTCCATCTTTCTAACCCCTTTACCTCTCCTCTCCGTTCTCTCTCCTCTCCGTTCTATCTCTCTATCCCCATCCACACATGAGCTCTGTGGCGCATGACGTCTGGGGGTTGAAAGTTGATGTACTGTAGGGGCTTGGCTCAATAAAGTGGATTTTACAATTCAAAATTGATATCCCCTTTACCGCGCCTCTCGCCCCTCTCTCTCTACCCCCCACCTGCCCTTCCTCCCCTCTCGCTCTACACCCCCCTCACCCTCCCCTCCCTTTCTCACTCGCTCTGTTATTACCTGAGGTCCAGGACTGGTGCAGGGAACACTTCTGCTTGAACTTCTCAGCCAGGTGGTCCAGTCTCTCCAGACGTCTGATCTCAGTAAGAAGCCACTCCTCATATCCCTTCTCCACCTGCTCCAGACCCTTCCATGCATTGGCTATGTCCTGGGTGAGGAGAGAGACGGAGATGGGGTATAACATGGGTAGTATTATAGATGGAAGCCAGTTAGTTGGTTGACTATACTGGGTATTGTAATGTTGGTGGAACAGTCAGATATCCGGGGGGTTATTCTCAAAACTCTTTCGAACCACACCACAGTAAATTAGCTGTGGTTTTAATGACGAACCCGGGGTATGAAGTCGAGAGGGCTGCCAGGACAGTGTCACTCCCTGAGACGTGGTGTGCGTGACGTCACCTACCGAGACCATCTTTCCCTCGGAGGGCATGAAGGCGGGCCGGTTGCTCAGCCTCAGCTTGGTCTGCAGGGTGTTGAAGTTGATCTCCAGCTGACACTTCTCCTGGACGCGGGGCGGCTTGTGGATGCGGCGGTAGTCCCTGAAGTCCTCCAGCTTCTGCTGCATGGCCCTCATCTGCTGCTCCGCCATGCGGTTCTCCAGCCACGGGATGGTCTTGCGGATCCACTCTAGCAACTAGGGAGAGGTAAGAGATCAGGGGTTAGAGGTCAGGGGGAGAAGAGTTGGTTGGGTGGTTACTTCAATTAAAAAACACACAGGTCCCGTTCAGGGCCAGTTTCCCAAACACAAAAAGCATGCTCAATGGAGAATCTCCATTGAAATTGCTTTTTAGTCCAGGACTAGGTTTAATCTATGTCCAGGAAACTGTCCCATACAGTATATAACCTCTCATACATCATTGCATTAGCGCAATGACTAGAAGTCTACAGGAACAGTTAGCAGGCTAGTATGATATCCCTTTAACACTCACCTCACTGGCCAGCTTCTCATACTCCTCCATGAGTTTCTCATTCTCCTGGTTAACAGCCAGCACTTTACAGATCCTGTTAGCTGCTGTCTCMGCCTGGGTGAGTGAGAGAGAGAGAAAGAGAGGAGGGAGGGGAGAGGGAGAGAAAACAAAAGTGAGCGTGAGAGAGAGAGATTAACAACAAACGTTAAGACAGAGACAGTGGACCTTAGAAAGATGGCCGATTTGTATTGTTTTCCATTGCATTGTATTCCATGTTTTTGCGGCAGTGTGGAGCAGAGGCAGTGGAGGGAGTGAGTTACCTGCTCAGCGCCAGCGAAGGCGTGGTAGAAGCAGGACACGTAGGTCATGATGGCCTTCTCATCAGGCTTGGGGGTGTTCACAATGTCTGAGAGAGAGAGACCAGGGAGGAGAGCTCAGGGACAATACAACCCCAGTGAAATCACTGGAGAGAGTTGTCAGAGACAAACGGTAGGGTTGTAAAATTGCCTGGTTTTACAGAAATCCTGATTGAAAAAAATATGGACTCACCTTCAGCGTCGAGCATCTTGGGGATGTCCAGGTACTTCTCAGCCACCTCGAAGGCAGTGTTGAGGTTACCGATGGGGTCATCCTGTTAGGGACACACAGACAGAGAAAGAGATTTACATGAACACATAGAGAGAAGACACAGGCCAAGGGTTGTGGGTTCAATTCCCACCAATACAAAACATGTATGCACGCATGACTAAGTTGCTTTGGATAAAAACGTCCGCTAAATGGCATATATTATTTAAAAATATATATATAATATTTTTTTTATATATATATATATATATATATATATATATATATATATATATATATATATATATATATCACATATACAATAGAGTTCTAGAGAGAAAAAGAGGGAATAGAGGTATAGAGAAATAAAATAAAATAGTAAGGGGCTACGACAGGTGTTGACCCTTGTGGACTCTTAAGAGGGGATGGGGGATGAGAGGAGAGTGAAGGGAGGAGGGGGGGGGGCACCTTTCTCAGTTTGGAGTAGTCAATGAGGTCAGGTCTGTGTCTGTGGATGAGGGCACACAGTGCCAGGCCATCCTTCCAACTGAATCAGTCACCAACAGGAGAGGAGAGGAAAGGAGAGGATGATACAAAGAGAAGATAGGAGAGGAGGAAAAACATTAGGATTATGAAGAGAAAGTAAAAGAGAAAGAAAGTAAAGAGAAAGTAAAATAATAAAAGTAAATAATAACACAAACAATCCCAAAAGAAAGAGAGATGTAGCCTGGTCGCCAGTCTGTTTCTGGTCTCTTGCCAACTCCTTATGGAATTGTCATGCCAAATGTGACAGTGAGTGAMAAGGAGTTGGCATTATAGCACAAACAGACAGGCACTCAGGMTAAGAGAGGTGCAAGCAACAGCCATAACTATGAATTAGAGTTCCCAATTCATCTCTTCTCAACATGACTCTGTGAATCCGCATGCAGAATGGATGTAGTTTCCCATCCTGGCCACAGGGTGGCGTGCTGTGCACACCTGATATGGAAGTTCTGCACGTTAACGTTCCTGTAGGGGGCAGTCTTCCTCTGGCACCACAGAAGAAGACCCTCCTTAGCAGAGGTCTCTACACAGGGAGGAGGCGGGGGGAGAGAGGGGGAAACAGAGGGGAGGCAGAGAGGAGGCAGGGGAACGGCAGTGTTATCCTAAAGGACTAGGCTAAATATGCTCCAATAACCCTGCGGTGTTAAGGTGTCAAGCTTAGTGACCTGTGTGTGTGTGTGTGTGTGTGTGTGTGTGTGTGTGTGTGTGTGTGTGTGTGTGTGCAATGCTTACTGAGGTATGTTTTTTGTGGAGGATATGCAAAGTGTGTGTGCCACGGAGGCTTGAGTAATATGAATGTGTTAACAGTAACTCATAATGAACTGACTACATACAGTAGCCTACTGTGTCTAATGTATCATGGTTTTGAGTGTGGCAGATGCAGAGCGTGTCTGAACAGTGATCCTACGACRCGTTTGCGACTGTGGCCGTTAATTMTATTAATGTGTTAACGCTTTAATGGCAGGCGTATGTATAGTGTTGTATAGTGACTGATAATGTATAGACAGTGTTACTGGGAGTCTGATAGCTGGGTAGGTAGGTCGAATTTGTTCTCATGTGACTTAATGCATGTGCAGTTCGAATGTGTTTATGGCGGGTGAAACCCGAGGGGAAATGCATAAGAACAACGTTGTAAACATGTATTTTTTTAAGATCAACTCTTCGCTCGTGTCATATCCAAGAGCGAAGAGGGAACTTTTTCCAATTCCACCCCTGCACACACACACACACACACACACACTGACCCTCCACGGAGATGTCCTGAATGGCGAAACGCAGGATGATGGTCCAGATCATTCCCAGGGTCATCTTCGTATTACCGTCGACGATCTCTGCAAGCCAATCACAGAGTTCGGTCAGAAACCATGGCAACTCAGTTTATGCTGGCTTACTGAGAGTTGTCTCAGATATAATACCTCACTCTATCTTTCAACAAGTATCTAAAGTTACAGTATTTTACTTGAGTACCTCTTATTTATTTTTACCTTTATTTAATTATTAACTAGGCAAGTCAGTTAAGAACAAATTCTTATTTTCAATGACGGCCTAGGAACAGTGAGTTAACTGACTGACTGATTTTTACCTTGTCAGCTCGGGGATTCAATCTTGCAACCTTTCGGTTACTAGTCCAACGCTCTAACCAATAGGCTACCTGCCGCCCCTCTAAGTCAGAACTGTTTTGTAAAATGGGACTCTAGAACTACAAATAAAGGATAATCACAACATTACTGTTTTTGAACCTGTATAACAACATATTGGCAAACAACAAGGACAACAGAACCAAGATGTTGAAGTCTCACCCTCAGCGCCGATGGACACCAGCTTGACTCCCTTGCTGCAGATGAAGTCCAGGGCCTTGTTCACATTTGCAATCTTGTGGAAACGCATCTTGCCTTTGTCRGGTTTGGGCAGTCTCTCACCTGTATACAATAAAAACATTCCCTTTAGTCTCCTCTCCGCAACACAAAATTATTGGTGAAATTTCACTCAATCAAGAAAGCTCTGTGCCATTCTCCATTCATTTCAGCTCAGATGCTGCTGTATTTGACCGCATACCATCGAATCTGAGTGTCCTTTTCCACTGACTTATGCTGTAGATGGAGAGGTAAACCTTTCTGATGTAACAGTATGTAAGAGTGACTTAGCGGTGACTTAACACTGACTTAGAGGTGACTTAAAGCGACGTAAGAGTCTGACCCACCTGAGATGACCTCCAGCAGCAGCATGAGTTTGAGGCCATTCCTGAAGTCGTCCTCTATGTTCTCGATCTGTGTCCCTGCCTTCCTCAAGTGGGAGTTACACCAGGCTGTGAAAGTCTGGGAGAGAATCAGGTCGAGATAGGGGGAGAAAGAGATAAAAAGAGAGAGAGAGAGAGAAGGGGAGACAAAGGGAAAAGGGAGGAGAAAAAAAATGGGATTAGAGTTGGCAATAAAGAAGTGAAAATTCTCCCTCAAACATACAGAAAGAGACTGAGCCTCACTGACAATGACCGGATGAGACCAACAGACCCCAAATGGAATCCTGGCCCCACACCGATAAACAACCCCTTAGTAAACGGAAATGAACAAACATAAACAGACAAATGCTCTAATCTAAAGTGAAGCCTGAAGCAGTTTGCTTTCTCCCGGCCGCTCTGACAGGCCCAGAGTGCTTGGCAATGCCCCATTACATCTTTAACCTTGTTAGAGCATCACGACGCTGCTCTGTGTGTCTGTCGGCTAGCACACSCATCCTGACCTCAGATAGTCATTATTCTGCCTTGACAGCTTTGAATGATTGATTGATTGATTGATTGATCTGATTCAAGGACAAGGGAGGTGTTGTGTCATTTCAACACGAGGTTGAGGTGTTTGTGTGGAGGTGGGGGCGTAGAAGGTCACAGCAAACATAGACGTCTGTCCGCGGTGAGGGGTTGGAGAAAAATAATACATGCAGAAGTGGAACAACGGACTACAGAGCAGTGTAGAGAGAGAGGGAGAGAGACAGAGAAAGATTACATTAATCAGTAATGAAGAGAGAACACAAAGTCAGAGGTCAGAGTTCTCCATTAACGCAGTCGCTGTGGGTGTGTGTGTGATTGCGATTCTGTGTGGGTGGGCACTGGGCAGAGCTGTGAGCCATTTAGCCATGACAGAGAAGGAGAGGGAGCTAGAGGAAGAAAGACACCGAAAAAAAGAGAAAGTGCTTGAGTGAAAGAACTCTTGAGAGAGCGATAAAGAGTGCTTAAGAGAGGGTGGTGAGAGAGATAGAGAGAAAGAGAGAGGGCGAGAGAAAGAAAGAGAACGAGCTAGGGCGCGACCCGGGGGGACAAGAGAGAGACAGTGCTTGCCAGGGAGCGAAGGAAGGCAGAACAGACAGACAGCCAGAGGGAGGGTGGCAGGAAGGCCCTGACCTGTGTCCAAAATGACCTCCTACTCCCTGCATAGTGCACAACTGTTGACCAGATGTGTCTTGGTCAAAAGTAGTGCACTATATAGGGAACAGGGTGACATTTGGGATGCATCCCTGGAAGGGAAGGAGAGCCACAATCCCGTCCCAGCAGGTGTCCCCCAGTCCCTACAGACCCAAACCCACACAGCCACACAAACCCCCACCCTACAGCTACGCATGACCCAATTTAGACAGGCCCCCTATACAAACCACACAGACCGCTAGGTTAACTAGACCACCAAGCCAGACTTCTGGAGAACAGGGGAGGAGAAGAAGGAGAAGGAGAGGAGAGGAGGAAAAGGGGAGGGGGGGATGAAGAGGGTGAAGGAGGGGGAAAGTAGAGAAGAAGGGAGGGGAAGAAAGGAGGAGGGGGAAGGAAGGAGTGGAGGTGAGGGGGGTGAAGGAGGCTAAATCGGGTAGCTATGAGACACCATTAGGGACAGCTGAGAAGGCAGGATTCCTAAGGCTAACTGTCAGTGTCAAAGAGGGATAGAAGGAGAGAGGAAGGAAGGAAGGAAGGAAGGAAGGAAGGAAGGAAGGAAGGAAGGAAGGCAGGATGCCTAAAGCTAGATGGAAGAAGGAAGGAAGGAAGGAAGGAAGGAAGGAAGGAAGGAAGGAAGGAAGGAAGGAAGGAAGGAAGGAAGGAAGGAAGGAAGGAAGGAAGGAAGGAAGGAAGGAAGGAAGGACAAATTGTAGGAGAGAGGATAAAAGAAAGTGGAAACAAGTGCAGTTTGAAACAGAAACAGGTTTTTGTTGACGTCAGTTCAACTTTCAGATGCATGTTCTGTGGGGCTTCACCTAAAATGGTGTGAGGTGACAAAATATGAGACATTGGGATATCCTGTCTTTCAAATACTACATATGAGGAGGAAAATATCCAACTCAAAACACAAATAAGCCCTATTTGTATCATCAAGTACAACACCCTATTCATTGGACTCAAAAGGCCATAGTCACAMCATTATCCATAATAACCCATTATCTCATAGGTTACATGCCTTTGCAGGGGATGCCTATGGTCAACTATAGAGCGCTAGTAATGACTATGAAGTCACTGCTCTTCTCCTCTATCTCCCCCCTTCTCTGTGCGACTGCCCCTCCTTCTTCCCCTTCTCCCTGTGTCCTCCCCTTCTCTTCTGTCTCTCTCGTCTCCAACTGTTGAGCTGCCCCTCTGTGCCTGTGTTGGTCTGATCTGGACAGAAACACACACAGACACACAGTCATTCTGCTGGATGCCTGTCATAACTCAGGGAGAGAGAACAGTGGGAGGGCCTGATGACCCTCAGCACAGCTGGGTGGACACACACACACACACACACACACATCCTCCTCCCATCCCAGACACCACCTGTCCATCAAGAATGTGATGTAACCATCCCTGCAGCTACCACTAACATCCTGCAGGTACAGCTAGCCTCCTCAGATTGGCAGCAATGAGTGCTGAAGCTAAGTCATGTGACAAGAATATACTACTGTGGACAATGAGTTCAATTCAAACAACACCAGCACGACAGGGTTCACTTTGTTGACACAAGGCGAAAGTACACACACCCTGTGACATGTGTTGTGTTCACCCATGGTGTCACTGATGTGTAGAAAATGGCTGCTAAGGCTGCGTTGTACTCGTGGATCTCTGTGTAACAGAAACGTTTTTTCATGTCTGAAATGGAATTACTTATTTGGAATTAATTTCAGAAGGCTTTTCAGGTTCACAAAAATGTATACTCAATCCAACTATGAGTCTATGTGAATTTCCTTTGACTTGACTCTGCATGCGTCCAAAATGGCACCCTACGCCCTATGACGCGCACTGCTTTGGACCAGGCCCATAGAAGTGGGAACCTCGTACCGAATCAAACTGCCAGGAGTGTTAGGGGTTTCCTTGTATTAGCATGACTCTGTGTGACTCTACACAGAGAACTAATTCATCACATCACAATTAGCTTAGCACGAGTGTTACTTCAACACAGACACCATGGCGATGCCCTCTGCAGTGTGTGTGTGTGTGTGTCTAAGATAGAAGGGGTTAGAAGTCAGAAGGAACTTTCACAAGAGAAAGAATAGAAAGGGAAGGAATTCGTTTTTCTCCTCCAACACTGTGGAAATCTCTCTACACACAGACAGCGCTACTATCTAGACATGTCTACAAGGTGCCATTATAGTCAGGCCAAGGTACACACAGACTGACATAGGACTGGTCTCTTTTCTACCTCTAAGAAAGGATAGCCTACATTTTCAGTCTTTATTTTCAGTTGTTTATTTCAGAAACAATTGTGTGACTTGTGAGACTAAAGAAAGGAGGGGGATTCAGGACTTTAAAGGCCCAATGCAGTCAWAAACGTGATTATCCTGTGTTTTATATACATTTCCACACTATGAGGTTGGAATAATACTCTGAAATGGTGAAAATTGTGATAATGCCCTTTTAGTGTAAGAGCTGTTAGAATTTTTGTTTGCCTGTTTTGGTGGGATGGGGTTTTGGCCTGCTTGGTGACATCRCTGRAAATACGCCCCCTCGGGCTTGTGCGGTGGAGGAGATCTTCGTGGGCTATAATCAGMCTTGTCTCAGGGTAGTAAGTTGGTGGTCGGTTGATATCCCTCTAGTGGTGTGGGGGCAGTGCCTCGGCAAAGTGGGTGGGGTTATATCCTGCCTGGTTRGCCCTGTCCGGGGGTATCGTCGGACGGGGCCCCAGTGTCCCCCGACCCACCCCTTCTCAGTCTCCAGTATCTCTGCTGCAATAGTCTATGGGCCGGRGGGCTAGGGTCAGTCTGTTATATCTGGTGTAATTCTCCTGTCTTATCTGGTGTCCTGTGTGAATTTAAGTATGCTCCCTCTAATTCTCTCTCTCTCCCTCTCCCCTCCCTCAGGACTACCTTGGCCTGATRACTCCTGGCTGTCCCCAGTCCACCTGGTCATGCTGCTGCTCCAGTTTCAACTGTTCTGCCTGYGGCTATGGAACCCTGACCTGTTCACCAGACGTGCTACCTTGTCCCGGACCTGCTGTTTTCGACTCTCTACCGCACCTGCTGTCTCGACCTCTGAATGCTCGGCTATGAAAAGCCAACTAACATTTACTCCAGAGGTACTGACCTGTTGCACCCTCTACAACCACTGTGATTATTATTTAACCCTGCTGGTCATCTATGAACGTTTGAACATCTTGAAGAACAATCTGGTCTTAATGGCCATGTACTCTTATTATCTCCCCCCAGCACAGCCAGAAGAGGACTGGCCACCCCTCAGAGCCTGGTTCCTCTCTAGGTTTCTTCCTAGCTTCCTGCCTTTCTAGGGAGTTTTTCCACTGTGCTTCTTATATTTATTTTATTTAACCCTTATTTAACGAGGCAAGTCAGTTAAGAAAAATGACGGCSTACCCYGGCCAAACCCTGACGACATTTGGCCAATTGTGYGCCACCCTATGGGACTCCCAAACACGGCCGGTTGTGATACAGCCTTCTACACCTGCATTGCTTGCTGTTTGGGGTTTTAGGCTGGGTTTCTGTAYAGCACTTTGTGACATCTGCTGATATAAAAAGGGCTTTATAAATACATTGATCACCATGCAGTAAATTAGTTAATAGACCAATAAGAAAGAGAGTTCCAAACCTCTCTGACAATAACAGTTACTTTTACCCTTCCCACTCAGACCACTCCCAGACAGTCCTGGCAAAATTCTTGCTTAGAAATGTCTATTTGCTAAAAAGCTTTTTTATTACATTTTTGACCATTTAAATTGAAAACAATCACAGTAAGGTACTTAATTGTTATCCAGAAATGATTTGATATTGAGATTAAAACGGCTGCATTGGGACCTTTAACAAAGAAACAGAATAGAGAAGAGGGTAGAAGCTTCAGGTAGAAGTTGCCTACAAGCACAGACCGCTCATGCCTTAATTCCTTAAATATAACAGGACAGGAGTATTCCTGTATCAGCGCTCAACAGCAGTGTAAAATAAATCTGGTAACAATGTCTGCAGGGCTGGCTAGCACTGTGTGTGTGTGTGTGTGTGTGTGTGTGTGTGTGTGTGTGTGTGTGTGTGTGTGTGTGTGTGTGTGTGTGTGTGTGTGTGTGTGTGTGTGTGTGTGTGTGTGTGTGTGTGTGTGTGTGTGTGGTGTGTGTGTGTCCACCCAGAGTGAGAGCCCAGGTGGTGAGCATACTGACCGTATATATAAATACAGCCTCCGTCCAGTCCAGGCCAACACATGACTATAGAACAGGTGGGATTGGCCAGGGAGAGACAGACCTGGACAGACAGGTGTCTGTGGTATGAATCACACAGATGCATGTACACACACACACACACGCTCGGACACACGCAGTACCATCCTGATGAGGTATGATGCCATGTATAAAAACAGAAACAGCAGTCTTTATAATTATAAATAGTCCCATCAGTCTGGAGAGAAGCCACACTTGGCAAAGCCATACATAGCTGCTCTACCAAACTCACAGGTGGGGGGACAATGGAAGAGAACATTCACACACACACACGCACATACGTACACATGCGCACCACGCACGCCCACGCACCCTTACACACATTCATATTCACAATGCTATGTTAGGTGGTACTTACTCTTAGTACATCCTAAATAATGTACTGCAGCTCAACCTGTAAACAACCAAAGTGTAACAAAGTGTAAACAACCAACCTGTAAACAACCAAAGTGTAACATAGTCTAAATAACCTAACAACCAAACTGACCGACAGATTGTCATGACAACTACATCCATCATAAAAGCCATACCTTAGCTTCACACCAGGTCCATGCCAACCACATCTATCACTAACAACTACACCTATTGCTAACAACTACACCTATCACTAACAACTACCCCTATCCATAACAACTACACGTATCGCTAACAACTACACTTGTTAGCGATACACATTTGTCAGAACAAATGAAAAGGATATCTGTGACCCCACAGATGACAAAAATGGAACCATTAACCTTTTGTCCACGCATATGTTTTAGGCTTATATGTTCGCATTTAAAAAATAGATACACTATCTATACAAAATTATGTGGACACCCCTTCAAATTAGTGGATTTGGCTATKTCAGCCACACCCGTTGCTGACAGGTGTTTAAAATCGAGCACACAGCCATGCAATCTCCATAGACAAACATTGGCAGTGGAATGCCCTTACTGAGGAGCTCAGTGACTTTCACTGATGTGTCAGTTTGTCAAATTTCTGCCCTGCTAGAGCTGCCCCGGTCACTGTAAGTGCTRTTATTGTTAAGTGGAAACGTCTAGGAGCAACAAAGGCTCAGCTGCGAAGTGGTAGGCCACACAAGCTCACAGAATGGGATCACCGAGTGCTAAAGCTCTTAAAAATCATCTGTCCTCGGTAGCAACAGTTCCAAACTGCCTCTGGAAGCAACGTCAGCACATGAACTGCTCGTCAGGAACTTAATGAAATGGGTGTCCATGGCCGAGCAGCCGCACACAAGCCTAAGATCACCATGCGCAATGCCAAGTGTCGGCTAGAGTGGTGTAAAGTTCACTGCCATTGGACTCTGGAGCAGTGGAAGCGCGTTCTCTGGAGTGATGAATCACACTTCACCATCTGGCAGTCCGACGGACAAATCTGAGTTTGGCAGATGCCAGGAGAACGCTACCTGCCGCAATGCGTAGTGCCAACTGTAAAGTTCGGTGGAGGAGGAATAATGGTCTGGGGCTGTTTTTCATGATTCGAACTAGGCCCCTTAGTTCCAGAGAAGGGACATTTTAACGCTACAGCATACAATGACATTCTAGATGATTCTGTGCTTCCAACTTTGTGGCAACAGTTTGGGGAAGGGCCTTTCCTGTTTCAGCATGACAATGCCCCCGTGCACAAAGCGAGGTCCATACAGAAATGGCTTGTCGATATCGGTGTGGAAGAACTTAACTGGCCTGCACAGAGCCATGACCTCAACCCCATCAAACACCTTTGGGATGAATTGGAACACCAACGGCTGCGAGCCAGGCCTAATCGCCCAACATCAGTGCCCGACCTCRCTAATGCTCTTGTGGCTGAATGGAAGCAAGTCCCCGCAGCAATGTTCCAACATCTAGTGGAAAGCCTTCCCAGAAGAGTGGAGGCTGTTATAGCAGCAAAGGGGGGACCAAGTCCATATGAATTAGAGGTCGACCGGTTATGATTTTTCAAGTTTTAGGTTGTAGTTATTGTAGGAATTTGACGTGTCGACTATTTCTCTCTATACCATTTGTATTTCATATACCTTTGACTATTGGATGTTCTTATAGGCACTTTAGTATTGCCAGCCTAATCTCGGGAATTGATAGGCTTGAAGTCATAAACAGCGCTGTGCTTCAAGCATTGCTAAGAGCTGCTGGCAAACGCAGTAAAGTGCTGTTTGAATGAATGCTTACGAGCGTGCTGCTGCCTACCACCACTCAGTCAGACTGCTCTATCAAATATCAAATCATAGACTTAATTATAATATTATAAACACACAAATACAAGCCTTTGGTCAAATCCAAAAACTATCATTTCGAAAAAACAAATGTTTATTTTTTCAGTGAAATACAGAACCATTCTGTATTTTATCCAACGGGTTGGCAACTTTAATTCTAAATATTGCTGTTACGTTGCACAACCTTCAATGTTATGCCATAATTATGTAAAATTCTGGCAAATTAATTACGGCCTTTGTTAGGAATAAATGGCCTTCATACAGTTCGCAACGAGCCAGGTGGCTAAAACTGCTACATATACCCTGACTCTGCTTGCACTGAACGCAAGAGAAGTGACACAATTTCCCTAGTTATTATTGCCTGCAAACAGTAAATATGCAGGTTTAAAAAATATATACTTCTGTGTATTGATTTTAAGAAAGGCATTGATGTTTATGGTTAGGTACATTTGTGCAACGATTGTGCTTTTTTCACGAATGCGCTATTGTTAAATCATTGCCCGTTTGGCGAAGTTGAAGTAGGCTGTGATTCGATGATAAATTAACAGGCACCGCATTGATTAAATGCAACGCAGGACAAGCTAGTTAACTAGTGATTATGTGAAGATTGATTGTTTTTATAAGATAAATGTAATGCTAGCTAGCAACTTACCTTACCTACCTTGATGYTGCACTCGCGTAACAGGTAGTCAGTCTGTCACGCAGTCTCCTCGTGGATTGCAATGTAAACGGCCATAATCGGCGTCCAAAAAGGCAGATTACCGATTGTTGTGAAAACTTGAAATCGGCCCTAATTAAATCGGCCATGCCGATTAATCGGTCGACCTCTAATATGAATRCCCATGATTTCGGAATGAGATGTTCGACGAGCAGGTGTCCACATACTTTTGGTCATGTRGTGTATTTTATTGCCTATGATTGACAAGCCCTTAAAACTCCTCATTATCATCATCACCAGGGGCTATACTTGGCTTATTTTCTTTGTCCTCCACATGTAAGCTATGTCTATGTCATTCACACATAAGCTATGTGCATGTCATTTACACGTAAGCTATGTGCATGTCATTCACACGTAAGCTATGTGCATGTCATTCACACATTCATGGGTTTAACTACTGAGAAAAGACTTTGTGCTGTAAAAACCATACGGTGGATAACTTTACTTTATTACATTTTTTACATTTTTTACAGCTGACAGAAAGAGTCAGTGGTTGCCAGTTGTCAGTGGTTACTTGTAATGTATTTATGTGGAATGTCAACAATGGTCAACTCTTTTTCCTTTGAGTTTCATTAGACAGTGTTAGGTAGGGGAGGGGAGGGGAGGCTTGGCCATACAACAGGTGTGACAGCTTTTGGAGTGACACCCCACCACCCTCACCACATCCCTGATCCTCGTCTTCCCCTCATGAGGGTTTTAAATATCCCCCTAACGGAGGCCTAAGGCTTGAACTTGGTTGCCGCTGCCACCGGGACGCTTTGGGACGATGACATAAGAGTAGAACTGAGCCCCCTGCAAGTAAGCATTTTGTTGGGYGATGTATACCTTGCGTTTCCCGTACATACAACTATTAAAACTTGAAACCTAGCCCCCTCCCCCCCGACCTTCCCACCCCACCTTCCAACCTCCAATTCCAGCAATTCCACGAATCCCGAACAACCATTACTTCAGACATAATGGRAGGATAATGGGAGGGCAATAACACACACTGTCAAATGTCTTATCTTCAAGATACTGTAGATCTTCAAAATAGTTTTCAATTCAAAATACATTATTTTACTTTACCTTATTTTAAGAAAAAGTCCCATTGACAGCAAGGTCTCTTTTGTAAGGGAGCCCTGCATCTTAGAATTACACAACAAATGAAACATAAATACACAATAAGAAATATAATAATACCAAAAATGATGTACAAAAAGAGACAAACTCATGAAAAACAATCCCATTCCACAAAAAGATGTCTTCAATCAACACTCTGAACTGCCCGAAAGGCACCAATACACCCATTTGTAGGGAACTCTGAAGATTATTCCATACATGGGGTGCCAAAAAACTGAAAGCTGTTTTTCATAAGTCTGTAGAAACTGATGGAATTTCCAGAGTTAGCCATCCCTGTGATTGGGWATGGTAACTCATACTTCTATGGGTACTGTAAGTAAAGATGTCAGGATGTTCAGAGGTTGCGTCCCAAATGGCACCCTATTCCCTACCTAGTGCATTACTTTTGACCGGGRCCRAAAAGTAATGGGCCCCGGGGGTCTGGTCAAAAGTAGTGTGCTATAAAGGGAATGGGGTCCCATTTGGGACGCATCCAGAGACTCTGAGGGCCAGCATTCTAAACACCAGGCCTAATATTTCTACATTTAGAGGATCAAGGGCTTTGACTAGCCTCGCGTTGGCAGGCTGAGTGTAGCGGCCAGCGGGCACACCTCTTCTGCCAACCCAGCTCTGTCCCAGCTGCCAGCCACCCCCTGGGCACAAGGGCAGCCAGCTCCAAGCAACAGGTGGCACACCTGATGACAGCGTGGAGCGAATTGAAGCCCCCCCTCACACTCTCACGTCTAAGAGAATGCCCGTTGCTAATTATTCTGTATTTAACACTTATTTCAGCAGTTACAGCATGGAGTGAAGCCCCTCTCATTAACCCACATCTGAGAGAATGCCCATCCTTAATTTGCATTTATTTAACCAGAGAGGTTGACTGAGAACATATTCTCATTGACAGCAACAGCCATGCAGGAACTGAATACTGAAGGACACTGAAGAAAACAGAGATAGAGGCCTATTTCTACACACTCCACTTGACTTGTGCATCAGGATGAACAATGCTGCACTTTTTCTTCAATTCTGTTCTGAAAACTATTTTTAGACAGGAAAACTGAAATAGACCAAATGCCACAGGTTTACAATGAGTTCTCTATAATATGGTGTTAGTGTGTTGCTTATTTATGAGGTTGACCGTTCCAAGCTTTAGTACTGACTGGTATTAACAATCAAAGTGACAATACGTACGACTATGACTAACACAACACTTGGACCTGCACCTGCAGAGAGTCATACCAACAGTTACACATCTGACATATTAATCATAATGTATTTGTGTTTGCATCAATGGTTTTATTAAAGGGCAAGAGATGAAATACATTCCATTCCATTGTTCCATTCCATTCGACTAAACATCATTCCATTATATATCGTTCCGTTCCATTCCAGTGTTTATCTGTTCTATTCTCCTGCCTGCAACTTGACTGAGTGACTTTTAAGGTTAAATGTCAAACACACTGGGCCTTCTCGTGGTCACAGAAGCATATGGTATGGGAACGTAGAGCGGAGCATGGTACAACCTTCCGATCGCTTCACAGTGTGTGTGTGTGTGTGTGTGTGTGTGTGTGTGTGTGTGTGTGTGCTGTCTCTTATACACATCTAGATGTGTATAAGAGACAGGCTGCTATGACAGGCTTCAATCTTCAGTGCCAATGGCGGCATCTGATACAATGGAGAGATACTAAGGATTATTATCCAAAATTAACAAGTAATAAGACCATTGAAAGACTTAATTTGCGGATTTTTGCCTCGGATACAGAGTAAACCATGACAAAACTCTTCCATCCCTCGCTCCATCCATCCCTCCCCCCATCATATCTTCTTTCTCCCTGTGGATTGTGGCACCTCGGTGTCCCTTTACCATTACCACACCATGGAATACCTGTGACCTCACGTCTTAGCGCCCCCAACAACACACACACTTGGAGGAGGCATCACAGAACACACACACTCCTCAGCCCTTCCTGTGGCCTCCCAGGGCTCCTAGCTCCACTAAGGCAGTTTATAGAAGCCTCCCTACATGGACACAGCTTCTGGAATAGCAACTGCCATCTGATCTCACTACAAGCTCTCTCTCTCTCTCTCTTACCTCGCCTTTTCCCTACACACACATACACACACACACACAAGGTTCTCTTGGCCAGTTCAGTTCTGTCTTGCATTCACTTGCAGGATGAACTTTGTTTCAAAATGTTTAATTATTGTAAGGAAGGAGAAAAGATAGAACAATAAAAACAAATGACTTAGAAAGGCTTGTCGATTCCAGTAGACTTATAAAAATAGGCCGAAGTAAATACAGTCAGGTCCMAAATTATTSACACCCTTGATAAAGAGGAGCAARAAAGACYGCATAAAATAAATAATACAARTACTAAGCTMTATCGWATGCTCAAATAAAATAATTTTATACAAATACAATTCCTCAGAGAAAGATTTTGTTTAACAAGTAATGAAAAAAATAAGAAAAATAGGAGTCAAAATTATTGGTACCCCTGTTTTCAATACCGTTAACTTCCTCACCTTGTGAGGATAATGGCACTGAGCCTTTTCTAAAATGTTTTATGAGAWTGGAGATCTTAGACCATTCCTYCATACCATTGGGTTCTTAGACCATTCCTCCATACAGAATCTTTCCAGATCCTTGATATACTTMATCTGCTCTTATGCACTGCCCTCTTCAATTCAAACCACAGGTTTTCAATAAGTCTGGGGACTGAGATGGCCATAGCAAAATGTTGATATTGTGGTCAATTAACAATTTATTTGTGGCTTTTGATGTGTTCTTGGGGTCATTGTCTTGCTGGAAGATTCACTTGCAGCCAAGTTTCAGTCTCCTGGCAGAGAGACTGGTTTTTAGCTAAAATGTCCTGGTACTGAGTATAGTTCATGATGCTGTTGACCTTAACGAGGACCCCAAGACCAGTGGAAGCAAAATAGCCCCATTAAATCTAAGAGCCATCACCATATTTTATGAGTTTCTTTTCTGCATATGCCTCCTTTTTTCGACGCCAAATCCACCACTGGTGTGCGTGGCCTACGAGCTCTATTTTCCTGTCATCTGACCATGGCACCATTTCCAATCTAAGTGCCAATGCCGTTTAGCAAACTCCAAGTGTTTACATTTGTTGGATGACATGAAAACAGAGCTCTTCCACTGTTCCTGGGGCCCCTTGTTAATAAGGACAATGGCATCATGAACTTCACCCAGCTATGTGGGCGAGACCTATGAGATCGATGAGATATTCATCAAAAATCGGTGAGTTTGACTGGTTAGACCTAATGACAGAATAAACAACAGTTTTTGGAGAGCAGATTGTTAAAAGGGACTTAATAATATCATCCAGTCCATGAATATCTGAGAAAACACATTGCATAGGCTAAGCTTGTCACTGTGCATGTCACCAGAGATTGATGAGAATGTGAGGTGAAACAACCTGGTCTCGGAGCATTTCTTATTATTCTGTACGTAAATCCGAGACACTCCATTTARTAGGATATGTTACGTTTCATATGGTATGTATTCACGTGTGGATGTCCATCACTCATTTCGTATGATAGGTTACGAATTACAATTCGTATGATATGTTACGAATATGCTAAATGTACAATACATTATGAATTTGCAAAATGTACAATATGTTACGCATTTGCAAAACGTATGATATGTTAGGAATTCTAGCTAGGTGGCTAATGTTAGCTAGCTGGCTAATGTTAGCTAGGCTAGGGGTTAGTTAGGGGTTAGTTAGGGGTTAGGGTTAAGTTCAGGAGTTAGGTTAATGGGTAAGGGTTTGGGGAAGGGTCGCTAAAAGGGTTAAGGTTAGGGTTAGGGTTAACTAACATGCTACGTTGCTAAAAAGTAGTAAGTAGTTTAAAAGTTGCAAATTAGCTAAAATGCTAGTTGTCCGTGATAAGATTCGAACTCGCAACCCACCCATCCACCCCAACGAACTACCCTACTTTCGTTTTTGCTTTAAGTGACCATCTGTYTTATGTAAACATACCAAACACAACATATCATACTAATTTGAGTGTCCCGGATTTATGTTTACTATGTTACGTCTAGTCTATGTGACCAGGCTGGGTGAAAGGGACCCATCCTCATCATTTTCAAAATCCTTTGGATGAGATTTACAAGTAAATTACAGTACTACTGTATTCCATCAAAACCTTTAATCTGATTTGTAGCAAAACATCCATTGGATTAATTTTTTTAAGTCAAAGTGTGATAGGGATGAAACATTCTAAATAACTATACATACAATATCACATAAATAGAGAGTAGTAAATAGACGTTGAGATGAAAAAATTATATTTTCCCCTAATCTCTGCTAGATCCTGTGTTGGTCCGTTTCCATGGAAATTMATTCTGTGAACTCAGTAACACATTTTTGGAACTAGAGATGAGGGAAATGGAAGAAAAATGAATTGTGACGTTTTAGTTATTACTACTGCATTAAAATAAGACACAGAGACATAAGAGGAAAATGGATTTACCATGAGAGCTCAAGAGGCAGTGTATTTTCCCAGACTTACAAGCACACACACACACAAACTCCATCAAAGCCTACTGCCTTGGGCTCCCTGAGCAGCTTACAGGCCTTATAAAGAGAGTTTCCACCACAACAATCATTGATCGTTGTCTTGCTGGATCAATATCCACTACCCAAATAAGAGCTCTCAAGTGTCCAAACCAAGCCCTTGAACACTGACTGAGGTTTTGCATACCAAATGGCACGCTATTCCCTACATAGTGCACTAGTGCAGCACTACAGGCCCATAGGGCTCTGGTCCAAAGTAGTTCACAATATAGGGAATAAGGTGCCATTTGCGAAGCAACATGAGAGAGTGAGCCTCTTCCTATGGGAATAAGTTCACTGCCGAGTGAATCACATCACATACTCCGGGTTTTCAGCTGCTAACTAACTGGCTAGATAGCTGAGTAATTGTCTGGCATAGCACAAGCTCATCCTGGCGCAATGCTAACCTATATATAACCTATATACATTGCATTCGGAAAGTATTCAGACCCCTTCACTTTTTCCACATTGTGTTATGTTACAGCCTTACTCAAAAATGGATTACATTTTTTTTAAATCCCCATAAATCTACACTCAATATCCCATAATGACAAAGCAGAAACAGGTTTTTAGACATTTAGCAACAAACAAAAAAAAGTAATACCTAATTTACATAAGTATTCAGACCCTTTGCTATGAGACTCGAAATTGAGCTCAGGTGCATCCTGTTTCATGCATGTCAGAGCAAAAACCAAGCCATGAGGTCCAAGGAATTGTCCTTAGAACTCAGAGACAGGACTGTGTCGAGGCAGAGGTCTGGGAAAGGGTGCCAAAAAAATTCTGCCGCATTGAAGGTCCCCAAGAAYACAGTGGCCTCCATCTTTCTTAAATGGAAGAAGTTCGGAACCATCAAGAATCTTCCTMGAGCTGGCCGCCCAACCAAACTGAACAATCGKGGAATAAGGCCCTTGGTCARGGAGGTGACCAAGAACCCGATGGTCACTGACAGAGCTCCAGAGTTCCTCTGCGGAGATGGGAGAACCTTCCAGAAGGACAACCATCTCTGCAGCACTCCACCAATCAGGCCATTATGGTAGAGTGGCCAGATGGAAGCCACTCCTGAGTAAAAGGCACATGACAGAGTTTGCCAAAAGGCACCTAAAGGACTCTCAGACCATGAAAAACAAGATTCTCTAGTCTGATAAAACCAAGATTGAACTCTTTGGCCTGAGTGCCAAGCGTCACGTCTGGAGGAAACCTGGCACCATCCCTACGGTGAAGCATGGTGGTGGCAGCATGATGCTGTTGTGATGTTTTTCAGCGGCATGGACTGGGAGACTAGCCGGGATCGAGGGAAAGATTAACGGAGCAAAGTACAGMGAGATCCTTGATGAAAACCCGCTCCAGAGTACTCAGGACATGAGACTGGGGCTTAGGTTCACCTTCTAACAGGACAACAACCCTAAGAACACAGTCAAGACAACGCAGGATTGGCTTCGGGGCAAGTCTGAATGTTCTTGAGAGGCCCAGCCAGAGCCCGGACTCCCCATCCAACCTGACAGAGCTTGAGCAGAGAAGAATGGGAGAAACTCCCCACATACAGGTGTGCCAAGCTTGTAGCGTCATACCCAGGACTGTAATCGCTGCCAAAGGTGCTACAAAAAGCACTGATTTTTGCAGGTTCTGAATACTTACGTAAATGTCATATTTCAGTATTTCTTAAATTTTGGGGCATAAAATGTATAAAAAACTGTTTTTTTCTTTGTCATTATGGGGTATTGTGTGTAGATTGATGAGGGGGAAAAACAAATGAATCAATTTTAGAATAAGACTGTAACATAACATAATGTGGAAAAAGTCAAGGGGTCTGAATACTTTCCGAATTCACTGTATATAGCAGCAGTCTCACAGGCTGGGTTTCCTATTAGCTGGGGGGGGGGGGTACAGGCCTACCAGCCACAGGGGAATGGTCATCCCTGATCATATTAAGTTGACGTCTGTTGAGTGTGAATAGTCCACATCCTGTCCTCACTGCAGTGATRGGGCCTTCCTTGACCAATTTAACACTCTGTGGTGTAAATTAAAGTTTATTTTTGTAATGTTAGGAAGTAACTTCTTAATAAAGTGTTCATTAGACTAATATGTTTTTCAACTTAAAGTTGAAGTGTTGCTCTGTAAACTTCATCTATTTTCTGTTTCGCCTTAGGGCTTTAGTGTAGATGCCAAATATCATTATAATATCCTTTTTTGGTACACACAGAGCTAACCGAAATACACAATCCCTTTATAGGCTTACTGCAGTTGACATTATCTTTAGTTCCATGAAAGCTGACCTGACTAAATTATTTTCCATGTTAGCAGATACATAAAAGTACTGTATCGTATCACAGGAAATAGCTTCCTAGCTCTCTATTTGCAGAAAAGGATTGTTATGACTGAGCTATAGCCAGGACGGGTGGTGAACTCCTGAAGCGGTCAACATTCAGATATAGTTTGTAACACCACTGTTTATTTWTTTTATTTTATCTATATTTAACTAAGCAAGTCAGTTAAGAACAAATTCTTATTTTGAATGACGGCCTAGGAACAGTGGGTTAACTGCCTTGTTCAGGGGCAGAACGACAGATTTGTACCTTGTCAGCTTGGGGGATTTAGAACTTGCAACCTTTCGGTTACTAGTCCAACGCTCTAACCACTAGGCTACGCTGCCGCCCTGTAATATGTCATATGTTAACTACCGTAACTGTAACGGAGGTGGCTCGGTAAACCATGATCGAGTAATGAGAAACCTTGCCTTGAGACTAGAAGAACTGCGTTAGCTCCCCGAGACTGTGTTAGCCTGCTTTAGCTCAGCAGGCTAACACAGTCTTGCAGTCTAAATGTTGATTGGCCATACTACTTCAACTCTTAGGACCAAGTGAAATATACAAATTCAACCCTCTCAAAGTGAAAGGAGTGCCGTGTATATTTCTAATGCTGTATCATATTCAACAGAGTCACAGTGTGTTGACAAACACTTTATTACTGCGCCTGCCTGCAGCCGGGTGTTTTTCCACAGAAATTTGGAACATGGGGTTGGAACAGGTGGTGAGGTCCTCTCAGATTCATTTCACCTCAAAATGATGCAGCTTTCTATACTTGATTGATTATGATATCAGCTTCTTAAGCTGTTCTTGTGTGTGTTGTGTGTGTGTGTGTGTGTGGCTGTGTGTGTGTGTGTGTGTCGTGTGTGTTGTTGTGTGTTGTACTGTTCTTTACGTGCTAAAGTGACCCAATCACCCAGGCCAGTCATAGAGGTGAACTCACACAGCCATTCTGGGGGTGTGGGATAAAATATTTTGTATTCTTCTCAGAAAAATGACCCTCTATCATCCTTACCTAAACAACAACAAAAAAGAAAGTCACATCGCAGCACCTCAACAAACTTCTTGGGACACAGAGAAGGTGTGAGAGAGACTGTTGGAGAGGGAACTGGCCAGGAGGCTTGCTATATTGTTGGGAAAATGGGTTTTGAGGAGAGAGAGAATGTAGAGAGAGAGAGAGAGAGAGAGAGAGAGAGAGAGAGAGAGAGAGAGAGAGAGAGAGAGAGAGAGAGAGCGAAAGAGAGCGAGAGAGAGAGCGAGAGAGAGAGAGAGGAGAGAGAGAGAGAGAGAAGAAGAGAGAGAGAGAAAGAGGAGCGGAGAGAGCAGGGAGAGAAGAGACGAGAGAGCAGGGGGGAGAGAGAGAGAACAAGAGAGAGAAGCTGGGAAAGAGGGAGAAGCAGGGAGAAAGAGAGGAGGGAGGGGAGGAACAGAAAGAGTGCAGGCGTATTTTTAGGACAGGTTTATTCGTAGGTCTGAAACTAACCCTGTCGGTGTACTTCTATACGAGTCGTCTCTCCCCTTCTCCGCCTCTCTGTTCTCTCACTCATCCTCTCTGGCTGCTGCCTGACTGGCCATCTGTTGAAGTCTCTCACCCTTAAGGCCATGTGAGCTCCAGTACAGTCACTGTGCGAAGGAAACTTTTGCATCATAAAGACAGGGGAGTTCCATAGAAAAAGAACAGGTTCCATTTTCTATGTTTCCTAATTAATGTTTGTATGTATGTTATGTACAGTATCCACCTTCTCCCAAGATGCCAATCAACCCAAGTAGGCTAGGTATGTATAAATATAAATAGGCCAGAGATATTTTCAGACAGAGAGTCAGACCTGTATGCAAGGACTACAAGCCCCCCAACTTCAGACCACTCTTTTAAAGGTGTGGATGAACATTCTACAAAATCTTGTCAGAAGCGGAAAATGTCTTCTGGTAAATCAATGGTAATAGAATATACATATCAGAAATGAATGCCTATGACAGCTGAGCTGACTAACGTGTATTTATTAGCAGTTTAGTCATTATGCTCAATGAATTCACTATTGGAGGTATGGTTGTCCCATTCCAAGTTTAGGCCAGGCCATAGAGCACAGGCAGGCGAGGCATACATCATAACTGTCACATCAGCCCATTGACTTTTAGGCTTGACAGCTCTGGCTCATTAAATGCACCTGTCCTCCATGTCCGCGAGCACAGCGAGGCCGGATGATCGCCAAGACAACGGGCGGGCCCAAGTCCCCTCGCGACTCTCTAGGCCTATTTTACATTTGATTCATTTAGCAGACGCTCTCATCCAGGCTACATGACACTTCCAGACACTATAATGTTGCCACCTCAAGCACAGAAAAATAAGCGGCACTCCCAAAATAGAAAAACTAACTCAGAGAGACAACTTGGAGTAGTTTTGAGCGAGAATTTTAAAAGCATTCAACTTTTAATAAATGGTTTGAGTTTGGCCTGCCTATAGCGCAAGGTGACTTCTTGGAAAAATCGTGCATAAAAGCACACAAGTCCCTATTTGTTCTATTGGTTAGTTTAAATGTGTGGGGGGTATATATATTTATTTTGAGACGGTCTTCGTGTGCCTGTCGGGGGTAAAGTGACAGATAACACTGAGAACGTTACGCGTCTGAAATATCTAACCGCTCTGCTCATAGCTTCCAGAACTGAAAAGGAGCAGGTGCGTGCGCCAACTCCTTATCTCCCCCCGTTTCACTTGACAACTTTAATACGTTTTCCAGGGATTTTAGTAAATGTCAACCATTTGATTCTGGGCACTCATAAAACATACACAACGGGATGGCTGGACTCAAGCCAGACGCACAAATTCCCGTGGTGCACAACGAGCCGCTCTAGCCAACATTTAACGGTCACCGTGCCACTTTGACTTGACTTACTCACAGCCCGGTACCGAACGTACCTTTCTCTGCTGTTTCTCCCATGCGGGGTCCAGCAGTAGRTCCCTGTCCCACTCATCCTCCGGAGACATATACTGATGCTCCTCGCTCATCATATACGAGGTGTTGTATTGCGCTTGGGTTTCGACAGCCATCATAATGCCGTCTAGGGTTTCTAGTACCCCCTCTGATTATATAGAACAGAAACGAGGTTTTTGCGCACTCTAAGCCTTGTAGATACCAGATGAAACCCTCCTTGGGCTTGAGGACTCGCTGTCTGTCAGGTGTGCTGGTCAGCAGAAACAAGAGATACGGCGACAGAGTACAGACTGCGGCAGAGGTGCAGCTCCCACTACCAGAAACTCTGCTTGGTCGGTGCTACTTTCCTGGTCAAAAGTAGAACACGTGACCGCACCCCAATAAGTATGAGAACCCGGGCGGGCGGGTGTCAGGGTCTGACCCTAAAAAGGTGCGATGGGTGGGGTTGTGGTTGGAGAGTTGACCTATCCCGGGGCAGGGAGGCTTAAGAGAGGAGGATGGAGACGTCAATCACACCCTTAACTGAAGGAAATTGTAAACTACAGCTTGTGGACCGCACCTGTTGCCTCTGGTGCGCCTCTATTCTCAGGCTGTAGTCTATATACCGCTATACCCCTCACACTGACTACAATGATAAACAATACTGACCTCGGATAACTTGAATGTCCTTACAACGACATCTTATTCTAAGATACATGTGTCATTAAGAATTATACTGACACAGTACATTTTAGGATAATTGTCGGGAAGATGACAGTATGAATCCTGGAAACTCACAGGGATAGGCTTTTTCCATCCTTTCTCAAACCTCTAGCACACCTGATTTAAAGTGTCAACTAATCGTCAGGCCCTAGACTATTTGAGTCAAGTGTGTTAGTTCAGGGCTACAACAAAATTATGAAACGTCTCTGAGGTTCCCTGAGGTGAGGTTTGAAAAAAGCTGGCCTAGCCTATGTAGTACTCTGAAGGTCACATATCCAGATGGCACATTGACATGACAAGGCCTATATAAAGTGCTGTGACTCGGAGGTAGAAATCAAAGAACAGCTGAAGGCAGTTGACTTCTCAATATTTGGCTGATACACCAGTGACAGCTCAGATGTAAAATGTCAGTAGGCTAAACAGCATAATACATTCAAACAAAGTGATCTAGGCATACAGTATTACATATTTTTTTAAATCACAAAAATAGCATAAAAAGGTGTATAGCACTGCTTTATTACCATATTTGTGCTATAAGCTTTTAAAATTAGCCTAATTATGTTTAAAGAGAAAATTACAAAGCTTATTTGAAAATAATCATTTATTTGGTACAACCATGCAGACGGTACAGTGCTTCAAGACATAAGCAATGCAAGGAGTATACATAATATGAAATTTGGTTATTCATTGTCATAATACATTTAAGGCGACATTTTCATGGTGCAAAGTAGTTTAAAGCTGTGCAAAAACAAAACTCAATCTGGCATTGTGATTAAATTAGACTTCTCAAGCATTGTGCGTTATAAAAAGGACACTATTCATGCATTGCTCAGTATACTAAACTCTAGTTAAATAATCACTTTTATAATGCACATTGTTGAGAAAAAAAATGTATAACACTGCTGGATTATGAGTTTTACAATATTTTCTTGCATCTTTGAACTATTTTGCACCATTAAAATGTCCCCCTTCATCTCCTTCAAGCATGCTGATTGTTTGCACTTGTTTTTTCCTGTAAATGCACTTGAAGTACCAAATTACTCAACATTGATATTTGTAAAAACATCACTTTAACAATCCAGTTCAGCATACAAAGATGCTCTTTCTCCCTAAAAAAATGTCTCCTCCAATAACAAGAGAAACTAGATCACTCAGACTATAAGAACATAGCTATAAGATAACAATTGAGGTAACAGTTTACATTAGGTTGCCTTTATATCGTAGGACTATAAATAGTATCTTCCTTAACCAGATGAAATCGCACACCATTACACTCTAACTACACTTGACTTGCCCCAGATTCTTAATTAAGTCAACTTAGTTACAGTGCAGTTACAAGTTCTTGCATGTGAGAATATAATATTTGATGTGACTAGGTAGTATTTGGGCAACAATGTTAAGTGTGACTGACAGTGGACTGGCRACCACCCTGGGGGCAAAACTGTGGCCCAATTCCAATTCTCCCCGCTCTCCTAGCAGTGTGCACTCGTTCACTCCTTGAAGATTTAAAATATTGAGATTGGTATTWGATATACGGTATACTCTGTCTCGAACAATCCAATGCTCCCCCCCCCACACACACACACTTCCTTGAGGGGGAGTGGAGAAGCGCACATTTCAGGAAAGAGGGGCAAAATTTGGAATTGAGATTCTATTGGTAAGGCAGCATTTCTGGCTTCCCTGTCCTGTGTTGTGCAGCGCGAGGTAGAGCAGGACAGGAGCAGTGATGAAAGGCTGCAGCCATATGGTTGCCAGTCAGTGTGAGCTAATAGGGAGCAGGCCAGGGGCAATTCAGAAATACAAGGCTGACTGCATTTGCTCAAGCACTAGAGTCAGACTCCACACGTCCACGTCTGAGAGGAAAAGGGGACTGTGGGGGGGAAAGCCCAACATCCTAATTAGTTATTTTAGTTAGTCCATTTTGTGCCGAGGCAATACTGTAGTTTGAATACTCAGAGAGATTACTGGTGAACCTTTTAACATTTTAATCAATCTCATCCAGAGCGACTTACAGGAGCAATTAGAGTTAAGTGCCTTGCTCATGGGCATARACAGATTTTTCACCTAGTCAGCTCGGGGGTTTTGAACCACAGACCTTCCGGTTACTGGCCCAACTCTCTTAACCCACCCCCTCTCTTTCCACGAGCCACCATTTTGAAAACATCTAGGTTACTTTTCTCCTCCAAGATCAGGACAGCATGGGTTTAAGGGAACGGGCAGGGATCAGAGCTGGAGATCCCTACATTACAAACGCAGCTTCTGTCCTTTCATCCATCCTTCATCCTTTGCAGTGGTAAAGCARACAGAGACAGGAAGACCACGCCCTCTCCCTGTCAAGTCTCTGCCCCGCCGCCTGCAACGCACCTCTCAGCTGCTCAGTGAASATGTCGGACAAGTGTGTGTGTGTGTTCAGCCATCCTAACAGAGGGASWYTYWWMASAKAYACACACACACACATATATACAGAACAACAAACAAGTACAGCCGGTTGAAGTGAAGAGAAAGTCCCCATACCAAAGAAATCCTGTAGGAGTCCTGAGATTGCAGTGAATCTGCAGGTAGTTAACCCTTACTGGGCTCATCTGTCTTATAGGACATTTTTGATAGGGCAATAGGGAAATTGGTGCTAAAAAAWCATGAATGTTATTCTCCAGAGGGAGGTCAATTTATTGTCTTTATTAGTCTTGAATTGATTGATTAAACTGCAAGGAGCTGGTGGTGTTGGTAGTGAACAGTGATTAACCACATACAGTCATGGCAAACCCAGCATCACAGTTTTTGCAAAGCAAAAACTCTCCCTACAAAGTCTGTTTCATGAATACCAAAGATGGTGGATAAATAAGAGTTTACTCTGGCCGTTAACCATTTTACAATAATGGTCAAGGGTTCCTGTTTGTGTAAGTGTGATTTTTTCATCTCTCGCGTGAGCATGCTTTTCCCACGCGAGCTCAGTTCCTCCGTATAGGTTGCATTCCCTTGCATGCATCAACCAATGTTCGCGTGCCACGTCATCGACTGACTGGTTGCTATAACATAATTCAAGTATCAGCTAATCACATTACCTATCCAGGCGTTGTAGGATAAGGTATGCATCAGCAACGCCTGGGCAGAGGAACGTGGCCAATGTCTGGCATGTGAGAAAGGGAACAGCTGGCTTTAGTCTATTTATTGTCCCCCTCTCGCTTGCCCCGACCAACCAGAAAAAAATATGAGCCAGTGAGATTTCTCGGCCTGGGTCACCCCCTCCGCAGGGGCAATCAGTAGACCAGAGTGGGCCTGCCCCGATCAGAAAATAAAAATAGGGAGAGGGGTCTCGCTTTCTCTACCGTCGCGGGTAATACTCTTACCAGCCAAGCGACCCCACTAGGCCACCATACACTGTGTCCACTGTCATTCACTAGGTCACTATAGCTACAGCCATAGCCGGGAGTGGGTGTGGCCAGTTGGGGGCAGCTGATCCACAGCCAGAGCCACAGAACCCAGCCCAGATCCAAGATGGCAGCGGTGGAAGCGGCAAGCGTTGTGTACGGCGGACAGGCACGGAGAGGGATGGGTTGGGAGGAGGGGTGGCGAATACGGCGGTGTAGGAGTCACTAGCGGGGGGGCAGGAGATCCACATGTGCCAAGCCTCAACACACGAAAGACATCACACACTGGCTCACTCTATTAAACATGTAGTCACACACAAAAAGTAAAGCACAAGCACACAATCTCTCGCTCTAACACACAGACACACATCAGCACAACAGAGAGAGACTGACGGAACAGTCCAATGTAGGTGCTGCATGGCGAGAGACGGGACAATTCACTGGAAGTCTGGTAGGAGACATCACAGCAGCAGTGAGCAGTGAGCAGGGACCCCCCCCCCCAAGAGAAGCCCTCCGGCTTTGGCAATGTCAACGCAGGTGAGTGGGGAGCTACGGAGGGGTGGTGGTGATGGCGGTGGGAGTTTGGTCAAAGCACAGTCAGAGAGGGGGACGGGAACGGTGCTTTGTTTCATTACCTTGGTGGAGTAGATTGAGTTCCCACTTCCCCTTTGCCTGCGCGACGTTTATTGTCTTCCCCCTCTCACCTCACACGCTTGGCTGTGTCTGGACGGCCGGGGACCTATTTCAGTTGACATAGTCAGTCAGTATGTACAGGGCTTTGGATATAGAGCAGAGTGACACATGCACGTCTAGAACAGTAGTCACTGGAGACAGACACATTGTTGGGTGTTGTGGTTGGGTAGGAGCAAGCCCAACAGATCAAAATGCTACAGATGGAGCCATTCTATCTGCGTGCCTCTCCCCAGCTCTCAGATGGTGTGTGTGTCCCCGCCATTGGTAAACAAGGAATCATCTGCAAACGAGTAATGCGCGCCACTCGGCTCAACATTGAATCTGCAATTAAAATGTTATGAAATCGACACCAGATTGGCACAAAGCGGCAATCAAAAAAGATCAGAGGTCATGGAAACGGTTTTCAGACATGAGAGCATGGTAACAGTAGCCTTGTTGGGATACCAGTGAGGGGTTATGTCCCAATTATCTCTTTCTTCCTGAAGTGTACACTCGTTCACTACTTCTTACACATCTAAATCGCATTGGATTAGTGGAGGCATGGGCTAGAGGGTGTTTCCAACATATTTCTTATACCAGTCATTTCCTCTCAAATTAGTGAAGGGATGTGAACAAGTGCACAATTGAGAAGAATATAGATATTACTGGGACACACCCTGGGCCTGTCTGTGCTGTAGTCCTAGAGTTCGAGTGAGGCTGGAAAGAGAGGCCGACCCCAGACTAGACTTACCCCATCCACCGAGGCAGACTAGGGGGGGGAGCACACACAGACGCTACTCCTCATTTTCTCTGCCACCCTGGTCCCCAGTCACATGGGTCTGGTCATTACAACAAGGAGAAACAGGAAGGAGTGAAAAAAAAAAAAAAAAAACAAGAAGTACATCTGAAACGCTCAGGTTCTCCCCCCCACCACAGTAGTCAGAAACATTCTTTATTTAAAAAATGGTGGGCATGTATAGTGTACATATTAAAAAGCATGCCGGTTTAATTGTTTATTTGTTTTTTTTGAAAAAGGCAAAATAAAAAATATGGTCAGACACAAGGCAAGCAATAAGACTAAAAAATATTTTTTTTTGTGACCATCGAGATTTCACAGGAGATGCAACCGTGTGTGTGTGTGTATATATGAGAGACGGAGAGAGAATATGCAATATCAAAAGCTATATAACTACAACCACAAGGAGAAAGGACAGTGGGGTACGGGGGTAGTGAGTGGTCTTACAACGGGGCGCAAGGACACGTCGGGGGCGGGCCACTGAAAGATACTGCTCCATCTGTCATCATGCCATCGGTGCGAACGTCACCGCACCACAAAAAAAAAAAAATGATCACGTCCCATTATCTTAACCCTTTACCCTCCACCTCAGATTTAAAAAAAATTAGAAGACTGCCATTAGAAAAAAAGCACTTCAAAAAAGGAGTTATTCCCTCCACTAAATGCACTTCACGCAACGCTTAGGCACAACGTTAAGCTCATCGAAACTCACGGTTCTCTAGCTAAAAAGTCTAAAAAGTTGACTTGCTTATAAATCCATCAAACAGCTCGTACATACATGATCTGAGGGGTTAGAATGTACTCGTCGACCCCTCAACCACTTACAAAAAAACTTAAAACATACTTCAAAAGGCCTCAAAATACACTGATGCAGCAAGACACTACTAGTATAGTACATCATCTTTGTCACTAAAATGTGGCGTTCTTCTCCAAACTCCTGACCAGGGTTGGGGTCCATTCCWTTTCAGGAAGTAAATTGACTGAATTGAATTCAAATGGAATGGATCCCAACCTTGCAACTGRCACCAATTGATATAACTGGATGGATAGAAAGCACACTAATCATATTCTAACCAGCTAATCTCAATCCTATCTCATTGTCAGAGGTAGGTATAGATAGCCTGGTGAAACCTGACAATGTTGAATCCTCCATTGTTTCAGTGGTGAGCACAGCATTCAATCTGGTTTAACCAGGCTAAGGTATAGATAGAGTAAAAGGAGGGCAGAAATGCAGCAGTGTCTTTCAGGGTTCTGGTTGCAGCGGGGCGAGGSAGGGATGAGGCTGGGTAGGTAGAGTGTAGTTCTTAAATACTAGTGTGGCTGTGGTCTRTGCCCTCGATACCCCCAGGGTTGCGCTAGTGAGGGAACCGGACAGTGTGAATTACATTGAAACAGAAAGCCAACATCTCTCTCTCTCACACCAGTCCCGGCGCATGCAAGACACACAGACCCCTCCAACCCTGGACCTTCACAACAAACCACAGTGCAGTTTCAATACATTCATATAGTTAAAATAAAAGCTAGAAATATTTCTGTTGAACTAGTGGAGAGATTAGCTAATTCGTTGAATCCTCGAGAACCATCATATTTTGGCCTTTACACTGCAAATCACTCTTGAAGGCAATGAAAATGTATGACGGTCCTCAGTCTATTTCTTACACTTTAAAAAGCAATAGAAATCCCTACCAAAAAAAGCCAACGGTATGTGGCGGATAAGAGCAACTTCCCCCCTCTTTCACTGCACTGTGTGTGTGGTATCAGGACCACGGTTGGGGTTTAGATGCTTGGGTGTTTATCCATCGACTACAGTAAAAACTAATACCAAACCAACTCCACACACAAAACACTAATTCTCACACAGATACACATCCAGAGACACACACACAGATATATATACCCCCACACACAGATATATATACCCCCACACACAGATACACACAGCCGCTGAGAGAAAGGAAGGGTACGAGGGTGGTATACGGGTTGTGTGCGGTGGGGTGGGGGGGCAGAGGAGGTGTGTGCGAGGGAGGTGTGGACTATCGGAAGGGGGGCTCAGGCGTGTGAAGGGAGATTTCGGGGGCTCGGCGGAGGACGGCCTCCTTGCGGTTCGGTGGCGGCGGCAGCGGCGACTCATACACTCTGGGCACTGCCACCATAGCGGAGGCGGGCACCACTGGCCTGAGGGCGGCGTCCAGCGCCGTGACGTGGGCCGGTTGGCCGTGGTGGTGGGCGTGGCCCGCCATGGCGTGGGCAGGGATGGCAGCTATGGCGTGGTGGTTGGGAGGCGGGTAGGCGTACTGGAGCTGTTGGAGTTGCTGGTACTGTTGGAGTTGCTGGTACTGCTGGAGTTGCTGATACTGCTGGTACTGCTGGTAGTACTCCGCATAGTACCTGGGGGAGAGAGGGAATGAGAAAGAGGGAAGGGGGAGGGAGAAGGAGAAATCGAGTGAGAAGTTAAGAGCGAGAGAAAAGAGGGTAGGGAAACAGACAGACAAGAGGGTTTTGGATTATCTACCAGGGATTGTATATTAGTCTTTTACACACAAGGTTTCAAGTGGGGGTACAGAGTCTTTTCAGGGGGCGGTAGGTAGGGTAGGTAGCGTACTGTAACTGCTGGAGCTGCTGGTACTGTTGGTGCTGTTGTTGGTAGTACTCAGCATACTGTTGGTACTGCTCTCTAAGATACACACGAAGGGAGGGAGGGGGGACAGATTTTAGATCATGTACCAGTAGGGAACAGGCTTTCAGAGAATGTGCAAGGGGTTGGTTAAATTAAAACAAGCCTCTGATGGCAATGAAGGATAACATATTGAKCAATTTGGCTAAGTGTATGTCCACTACCACTCCTGAAGTCTGAACATCAGAGGGGTCATGTAGTGGAAAAGGAGAGAGAGTGCAGTACACTGGGAAATGTCAGAGAGGATTCAATAAGGAGAGAGATGAKTTAAGTGCTCCTAAAACCATTGGGGCGAACCCTAACTTCCACTGAAGTCAAATTTCACTGAGCCACGCATTGATGTAAATGTGAGACTACGTGAAAATTCGACTTAAAATGGAAATTAGGATGCGCCTAATTACTGTAACTGCTGGAGCTGCTGGTACTGTTGGTGCTGTTGTTGGTAGTACTCAGCGTACTGTTGACACTGGTCTCTAAGATACACACGGAGGGAGGGAGACAGAGAGCGTTTCAGATCATCTACTAGCAGGGAATAGAAGTATTTTCACACAAAAAGAACAGGCTTTCAGAAAATGCACAAGGGTTAAAGCGAGTCTTTGATTGCAATGAAGGCTAATGTATTGAGCAATTCTGATACAGTACGTACAGGACCAGTCAAAAGTTTGGACACATACTCATTCCAGGGTTTTTCATTATTTATTTTACTAATTTCTACATTGTAGACATCAAAACTATGAAATAACACATATGGAATCATGTAGTAACCAAAGAAGTGTTAAACAAATAAAAAATATTTTACATTTGAGATTCTTCAAAGTAGCCACCCTTTGCCTTGATGACTGCTTTGCACTCTTGGCATTCTCTCAACCAGCTTCATGAGGTAGTCACCTGGAATGCATTCCAACTAACAGGTGTGCCTTGTTAAAAGTWAATTTGTGGAATTTCTTTCCTTCTTAATGTGTTTGAGCCAATCAGTTGTTGTGACATGGTAGGGGTGGTATACAGAAGATAGCCCTATTTGGGAAAAGGCCAAGTCCATATTATGCCAAGAACAGCTTAAATAAGCAAAGAGAAACGACAGTCCATCATTACTTTAAGACATGATGGTCAGTCAATACGGAAAATGTCAAGAACTTTGAAAGTTTCTTCAAGTGCAGTCGCAAAAACTATCAAGCGCTATGATGAAACTGGCTCTCATGAGGACCGCCACAGGAAAGGAAGACCCCTCTGCTGTAGAGGATAAGTTCATAGAGTTACCAGCCTCAGAAATTGCAGCCCAAATAAAATGCTTCACAGAGTTCAAGTAACAGACACATCTCAACATCAACTGTTCAGAGGAGACTGCGTGAATCAGGCCTTCATGGTCGAATTGCTGCAAAGAAACCACTACTAAAGGACACCAACAAGAAGAAGAGACTTGCTTGGGCCAAGAAACACGAGCAATGGACATTAGACCGGTGGAAATCTGTCCTTTGGTCTGATGAGTCCAAATTTGAGATTTTTGGTTCCAACCGCCATGTCTTTGTGAGACGCAGAGCAGGTAAACGGATGATTTCCTGCATGTGTGGTTCCCATCGTGAAGCATGGGGTCTGTGATTTATTTAGATTTCAAGGCACACTTAACCAGCATTGCTATCACAGCATTCGGCAGCGATTGGCCATCCCATCTGGTTTGCGCTTCGTAGGACTATCATTTGTTTTTCAACAGCACAATGACCCAAAACACACCTCCAGACTGTGTAAGGGCTGTTTGACCAAGAAGGAGAGTGATGGAGTGCTGCATCAGATGACCTGGCCTCCACAATCACCCAACCTCAACCCAATTGAGATGGTTTGGACCGCAGAGTGAAGGAAAAGCAGCCAACAAGTGCTCAGGATATGTGGGAACTCCTTCAAGACTGTTGGAAAAGCATTCCCTATGAAGCTGGTTGAGAGAATGAAAAGAGTGTACAAAGCTGTCATCAAGGCAAATGGTGGCTACTTTGAAGAATCTCAAATMTMAAATATATTTGGATTTGTTTAACACTTTTTTGGTTACTACCTGATTCCATATGTATTRTTTCATAGTTGAGGTCTTCACTATTATTCTACAACGTTGAAAATAGTAAAACTAAAGAAAAACCCTTGAATGACTAAGTGTGTCCAAACATTTGCCTAGTTTTGTATGTCCATGACCACTCCTGAAGCCTGAAAACAGACGACGGTTTGTAGTGAGAAAGGAGTGTTTATGGTGTAGGGTGCAATGCATTGGGGAGGATCAGAGGATTAAACATTCCTACAACCATTGGGAGAATACAAATCTCTACTGAAGTCAAATTTCACTCAGTCCTGCACTGATGTCAATGGGACACTAAAATTTGACTTAAAGTGGAAATCTGGATACGCCCCATAGAGCGTAAAGTCAACTAAATTGTGAATGAGGGTCAAAGAGGATTTGATAAGGAGAAAGTGCTAGTACCTAGTCATGGGGTCCTCTGCAGCCTCCGCTTCCTCCTCTGCAGCTCGCCCAGCGGGGGTGGGGAGCAGCGGCCGGCGTTGCTTGGGCGCTCTCTGGTACATGAAGGGCTTCATGACAGGGTCGGGCAGTAGGGACCCCGCCGAACGCCTCAGGGGACTCCGGTCCCTTTCCCCGGACTTTGCCGCTTGGGCCGCCGCCGCATTCTGCTGCTCGGCCAGAACCTGCTGTCCCTGGGCGAAGTAGTGCTGCACCCTCGCTGCCTCAAAAATGGCAGCCGACGGGTCCGCCGACACGCTCATGGCTCCCATCCCCATGTGACCGTAGGCATGCTGGGCACCCCCATAGAGCGCCGGTGCCAAGGCATAGGCCTGGTTGATGGCAGCAGCGGTCGTAGGCATCTCTACGCCAGGGGCTGCCAGGTAGACGGCCCCTGGGTGGTGGTGATGGTTGGCCATGGCATGCGCGTAGACGGGTGTGGAGTAGGCAGCGGCGGGGCTGGCAGCGATCTGACTGAGCTGACTGTAGAGGGCGGCGTGGCTGGGGTTCATGGACCTGGCGTACACCTGCGTGGCGCCCGCCTGCGTCAACGCTGCCGCCTGATTKGCTGCCTGGACYCCRTAGAGCTGATTGGCCACGTTGGCGCCGTACACCTGCGTCGCCAGGGCACCGTACACTGCCTGGTTGACGGGGTTGCCKTCCGYYCGCGTGCCGGTGGTGWGRCCCGTCARCGCMGCGTAKGTGGGGTCAAAGGTYGAGGTGTTGTAGACAGAGTTGTGGACACTCTGCTGGACCTGAAGGGGGAGGCCGGCTGCGGCGGCTGCGGCTGCAGCTAACACGGCTGCCTGGCTCTGGTACTGTTCCAGAGAGGGCTTCCCTACAGGGCACTCCCCAGCGTAGTGGCCCTGCTTCCCACAGCTCACACAAGGGATCTTCCCGGTGGGGGTTTGCTTAGAAGGCTGTACCTGTAAGGATAAATAGACAAGACACAATCATGTTAGCTTCAGGGACATCTTTACTAAGAGACAACCGGACATACAACACAGACTATTATGGGTACTGTAGTACATGATTCTACAGCCTTCAGGAACATCTTTACTGAGATAAAACAAGATATACACTGCAGAGCATTATGGGTACTGTAGTACACATAGAAATACAATCACTAGAACGGAAATAACCCTTCAGACCACAGCAATTTGGCCGCACCCTCACGGGTCCACTCAAAATGGCCACCGGTCCACCCACCAATCCCTTTCCCCATTCTATTTCTATGTCAGGGCGTCGTGCTACAGCACCTTGGAGAGCTCCACGGAGAGCGGGCGTCCCTTGAAGGAGGTGCCGTGGAGGGCCTCGATGGCCAGTAGAGCCTCCTCCTTATTCTCCATGTGCACAAAGGCGTATCCTGCAGAAGAGGAGAGCCTGGCTGTCATTGAGCGCAGGGACACCAGTTAGAACCACACCGGGCATGCCACACACACACCTTACCGCTTTATACACACATTTCTTATTGCTCTATACAATTATACACAGACCTTACATGACTGTAATTCAAGTTGCATAATGAAGAAGCCCTAAACAGCTAAGAATACCTTGGATCTTAACTAGCTATCAATGGTACGCAGTGCTTGAAGTGCACTGAAAAAGGTGCCGGTACTCATTTTGGGTGCTGGAACTCTTTATACTTAGTTGCTAGTACACATATTACAGCCAATATTCTATCCTTCAGCAGTAGAACATTTGAGGTGCAAGTTCTTCGTACCAGACAGCACCATCCGGCCCACTTCAGGCACTGGTGCACCAAAATGTACTGCACAATCTCCCTTCTGAGTACYCCTCCATGAGAAGGGATGAGACTCACCTTTGACCTTGTCGCACTCCAGTACTTTCCCGAAGGTCTGGAAGAGCTCCTGGAGATCCTCAGTGGTGCACATGCCCGACAGGTTGCCCACAAACACCTTGGTGGAGTGGAGCGGTCTGCCCCGGGACTCCTCCACCACCAGGTTCCTCCCCCGGAACTCCCTGCCGTTCAGCTCACTGATGGCCCGCTCTGCAGCCCCCTCGCCCTGGGGAGTACATTACATTTCAAAATGTTAACTAAATAATAGGATCATTTCAGATCTTTAGATTTGAATGTTACATTAGAAAACAATGTGAGAAACACCCAATAAGGAAATTAATGTTGTACCATATGGACTCAATGTAGCCTACGYACACACAAAGTAACAACCAACACACAGTTCTGGCGTTCCCTCCCCATCATGGATTTAAAAACATAGGATTGTTTGGCGTAAACTTTGCCTAGATGGAGGTAAGACCATTGTTAAAGCCATAAAGAATAGTGTGCGCAACCAAATATACACTTTAGGAGAATTGGGACATGCCTCAGTCCTCCCTATGGGACATCTATAACCTACCTGTAGGTGTACGAAGGCGAACTGTCGGAGAACGCTGCAGCTGACCACCTGGCCATACGACTCAAAGATGGCCGACAGCTCCTCCTGGGTGGTGTCCAGAGCCAGGTTGCCCACGAAGAGCTTCACCGTGTTGCTCTTGTCCATTGTGGCACTGGGGACACACCGATGCAGGCGTGCGCACGCACASACACGAGATACAGGCAGAGAGACAGACGCACACAGACAGACAAACAGAGGCGCACACACACAAGGGAGGGAGAGAGCAGACAAGTGAACATACTGAAGACAACTTTCCTGAACTTCAACTTGTTGCACTTGTTCACGGCGGTCACTGGAGAAACCAAATGACAACCATTCAGAGGGAGAAAGCAAGAGATGAGTAAACGAATGAAACCACAGGAGAAGAGGGGAAGGAAATGTGTCAAGAGATTTGACAGTCGACCACCATGCACAATAACTACAAAGACATGCATGTCAGATTGAAGACACCATATCGAGTTATAATATGTTATTCTATGGATGACACCATAGAACCGTGGTTATGTTGCCTATTCTAGTCGCAAGCAACAAGTTGACCTCACTTCCTACAGGTCAAGATGCACTAAGCTACCCTATAGGTTTGTCAACAGCTTAGCCTGGGCCAGTTGCTATGCTAGCTGTAGATCAAATCAAATTGTATTGGTCACATACACATATTTAGCGGATGTAGCAAAATGCTTGTGTTCTTAGCTCCAACACTGCAGTAGTATCTAACATTTCACACAACTCTAAAAGTAAAATGATGGAATTAAGAAATATTAGGAAGCGCAATGTCGGAGTGGCATTGACTAAAATACAGTAGAAACATTAAAATAGTACATAAACATTAAAGTGACTAGTGTTCCATTATTAAAGTGATCGAAGAGCAACAAAAAAATAAGGAAATTGACACCACCAGAGTGACGTTTCTGTTCTCTGTACATACTAAGCACAACATGTATAGAATACTGAAAATGCTAAATTTATACATAGTAGCCTATCCGCTGATATCAACTATATTTACAGTAACGTCATTTAAAAAAGTTCAGATGAGGGATCATCGCGTATGGAAACGATTTTGTTTTTCTGATGACGCAGCAAGAGAAAGTAAAAAATGTTTTGCTAGAAACATTGGGAATCTCCCGATCGATCACGATGTTACAGAAATGTTACAAACATTTGGTGCAGGTTTACATGATTTCGAAAGTCGCAGTTAAAACCGGTTGCTCAGTCATATTTAAAACTAGTAGCCTGACGGGGATATTTCATGTTTTGCTTGGTGTGACCGAAACTGAACAAACCTCGCGGCGAAAATGTGATCAAACAATTTCGATGCCATTTATCATCAACCCAATCTACACAATTACACAAACAATACGCAAATTGTATCGAGTGAATGGTGTTGGATTGGAGACATTACAAAACATGTTTACAGTTGAAACGTTACAATAAGAGCATTTTTCCGCATTGGAATAGACATTCCGCGAGAGCGAAAAATGTATTAAATGGTACGACAATCCGCTTTCCCTCTTTTGTGTCGTTGATTCTTCCGCTCTCCGCGGATAAAACCTCATATTTCTACGCATCGTCGTTTGGTGTATTTTTCATCGTTTGTAAAGAAATAAAATGAAAGAGATGGACAGACATCTTACTTACCTAAGCAGTGTCGTGTTTCAAAATGGTAGCGCCTGCTTCCGTTTTTTTAGAATGACGCGCATTTTTCACCAATGGGGAAGCTCGGGGCTGCCACACTAGAACGCCGATTCTTCACAATAACATTTGAACAGATAGGCTATTAAAAAAAATGGGTTTATTTCGCCTGAGCAAAAGTCATTTATTTGAACATTTCAGTCATTTATCAATTCATATACAGGTTTCACTCAGTCCAAAGGGCAACTGGTGCCTTTTATTACAAGTCTGACTGAGAAAAGTAACAACAAAAAATCTCTACAACACTGGTTACAAATATTTTGATAAAATCATACTACATTTGGGAGGTAAACCACAATCTCCCTTGGAGGTACTGATATTTACAAAGTAGAACACTTGAGATAAGTATCAAAATTGTGATCAAACATAGAATGACAACATCCACATTAATATTACAAAACTATTCAAATTAGTCAAATACAACAGAATAGTCAGCATGGGATGTTTTGGCTTGAAATAAGAACATACATCCTATTCCTGTTGTGTTTCTTTAGTCTGTCATGAAAGGTTCCGGTCTCGGAAGAATTCGATTTGGCATCTCAATAAAAAGGAAGATGACTGCTGAACAGACAATTCTTTGATCTCTCCTCCTCCTCCTCACTCTCCTACTTAACCTCTCTCCCACTGTCCCTGTCTCCCACTCTCTCAGTGCAGTTTCAGTCAGTGTGCGACATCATCAACGACAGTCAGTGATGTTCACCATTCAGGGTAATTTTCACAAGGCAAAAAAACAGAACACATGAACAGATAACCTGGACTTGTCCAATGAGATCTCATTTTCAGTTTTTGTTGCAAAACGTTTTGCTACATTGTGCATGAATGAATATGACCCAGGCATCTGGCATCACAGGTGAGCGCCAGGTGTCTCTGTGGTGGTCTTGCTGCGGCCCGTTCCGGCCAGCGGTCGGTCACTCTCCTCCCATAGTGTCACCACGTCACACGCACAGATCTGCTTGGCATTCTGGAACAGGAAAGCAGAGCGAGCGATTATCCCACAGGCCAGTCTGTACCCAATGAGCACRGAGCAATAGATACACATACATTGACAGGGTCAGCACCTGCAAAGTCTAGACAATGAAGGCAACATGACACATGAGTCACACAGGAATATACACAGAACACTGTCACGAAGAGAAATTCCAAGAACCAATAGAATTGTATTTTAAAACGGTTAAATACAATTCATTAACTCCAACTCTGACTTACAGTTAGTCCACCTAACCGCTATTCTCATTTCTCCTCTACCATGAGCTCACCTCTGTCCGGAGTTCCCGGTCAGTTTGGAGAGGGGGTGACCACCCCTTCCTAGGTCATCCTGCCCAGCATCCACCACCAGAGAACGACCAATCACACCCCACACCTGCAAGAAGTGACAGAGGAGGGGTCAGAGTGGCCATTGTCAATGCCTGCATCCCAAATGGCACCGTATTCCCCATTTAGTGCACTACTTTTTCCCTGGTCAAAAGTAGTGCACTAAATGGGGAATAGAGTGCCAATTAGGACACAGTCAATGTTGTTGGTACAACTGACCAGTGTGCTGTGCTCAGGATTTAATTGTGGCTAAACCTGCCCTCACCCTAGAATTAACGTTCTAGATTACTAATTTATCTCCATAGTGAGTCTAGTTGTAAATTCTTTAAATTGCGCATGCCTCAAACACCATGTACTAAATGTCTACACTGTAATTACACTGTACTTGCCTGTGTAAGTACCATGTAAATACGTAGGTTTTAGATCAGAAGGAGTAGGTGTGTGCATGTGTGTTACCTTTAGCTAAGGGTCCTCTAGTCTGAATGAGGCTCGGCCGTCTGGTCCAGCCACAATATTCCCCAGATCACCTACATGCTGGAAGAAAACACATTTACATGAATATCACAGCCATGAATAGCATTTGACCAGTTAGAAAAGGTAAAAGGCATAAAAAAATGTTTTTTTTTATCAATATCTGTCTAATCAATATCAGTCAATACCAATCCTATCATCTCTTTGAGACAGTAAAAGGTTACTTCCTGAGAGCATAACATCTCAGAAAGTACCCCAGTTTCACAAGGTAATGAAGCAGGACTATACAGTGTAACCTACTCTGAGTGAAGGCAAGGAAACTGTACCCTGTCTGGGTCCTGCGAGGCGCCATGTTGTCTCCCATAGGGGTTATAGTGTTCTCCACAGCTGTACAAACACACACACAGAGAGAAACATGAGTTATCAGCTCCCATGATCCTCTGGGGCAAGCAGGTGCAACTGTGATATCATGAGCTGCAGTGATGCAATCATAAAGCGACAGATCTAGCCAATGGTTCCTTTAATTGACTTTGAGGAAACTCTGAAGGATGTAAAAAATTGGGGCAAAAGCAATGCATACAGTATAATATACTATGATAAATATAACCTTTGAAAAACTGCAAAATCCTCAAATAATGCATTTTGGGTGGTAATGTAACATGTGTGTGTGCTTCACACACACACACACACCACACAACACACACACACACACACACACACACACACACACACAACACACACACAACACACACACCACACACACACACACACACACACACACACACACACACACCACACACACAACACACGTTACCTCTGGCAGTCATGTGTGAGATCTCCTAGCGTGTGGACGTGGAGGCCGTGGGCACCAGGTTACAGACCATCAATGGTCCCGTCGATCAAACAGCGCTCCTCAGACAGCTGCAGGAACCGCACCACCCCCTGAACAGGACCACTACCAACAATCATGGCTACCGCCGCACCCAAGTCTGATACACACAGACACACAAACATTTGTATAGAGTACAGACTCACACACACACACATAAAGAGTAGACACACATTACACATATAGTAGATAACACAAATACAGATGCCCCATACACCTGTGATTTAGGCCTACTAATAACTTAAATATTGGACATTAGTCTGTTAATGTGTTCAGGCATTCTGAATTCACTAAGTAATTCATACACCCTCAGGCTAATGTTTCCCGCCATAGGCCGTGGACACATTGGGATTTTGTATTTGGAGTATTTCGGATAGAGGCAATGCTTTTTCAATGAGTCAACCTTTGAGGGGTGAATGACAACGGAGATGGCTGTCCGACCAAAAACGCACAAATTGTTCGTCTTTTTGCGTATACAAAAAAAAGGGTGGAATTTTTTGACGGGCAATGAATGCAAGTAATATACAATTTCATCCGTGTTCACATGTCCGAAAGTATGTCTACAGCCTTACCCTGTTCTGTTCCCCCAATGCCCTTGAGTACCGCCCTGCGTCCTGTGCTCTCTATGAGACCCTGCACCTCATGGGACGTCAGAGATGCTTCCACCAGAACCTCCTCATTCCCCACGTCTATCCTCACTGACCGCACTCCTGTACTCAGAATAAAGGAGAGGTGAGAAAGAGGGCATGAGGAGCAGAAAAGAAAATGAGAGAAAGAAAAGTGTGAGGAACCAAAACAGAGAGAGCGAAAAGCAATGAGGAGAACACACAGAGATGAGGAATGAAGGAAAAGAAAAGAGAGATTACTGCTGCCATGTGACCGGCGATGCTTTAGATGGCTTTTAGTGGATGAATCTTGGAATGCATGGAGGGGCACTGTGGTTTCGTTCCAGTGTTAAGTATTTGAGCAAAAGCAAGAGCAGCCCCTGTATTGCTAACTAAATTGCAATGTACTGCACTAGGATGTAACAGTAATAGCTAAGTAAATAATAACAACATTCATAATTTCTTCTACTGTCTACTATTGGTATGCAGCCTAGGGGCAATGCCCCTAGTTTACATTGAGTTGCGTGTGCACACTGTAGAAGAAGTGTAGTTATTAGCCTACTACATTAATCAATTATTTGACTGGTGGAAAGGACAGGTAAAAATGCACCTGGCTGGTTTTCCCTCCAGTGCAGCTTGGATTGTCTCTGCACAACTGTCACATGTCATCTGCACTGCAAACTCCAGCTGTACAGAACAGAGAAATTAGATACAGCACGCAGTGAACTAGGTCCTCAAAGTACAGTACAGTCTGTATGGCTATATCTCTAAATGTTAAATTAAGCTACTTTAGTTTTCCACCAATGCTGCGTTCCATATCAATTATTGACGATAGCTGAAGTAGGCCTACCAGTTACGATTTATGAAGTCACATGACTGATAGCTAGCTTTTTCAGACAGTCCTGTTATTAATTTGTATTAGCGGTCTTGACTCTTTAATATAGTCATTGAATCTTAGGGCTGGTAAATAAGCAATTGTTTACATTCAGTAGCCTACTGACACTCAGGATCGCAAAATTGACAATTTGTCGTTTGAAGAAAGCTTAACATCAGATTGTTCAAACCTTCGTATTTCTATCTGTGTCCATGTTTGTGCTACACGCAGTTGTCTGACCTATGATAACAAAGTGTAATAGATAATCTCCTACTTTCCTCCAAACACAAAACGGGCGAGGGCGCTGCCATCTTTACGAGGTCGGTATACGGTATTTTGACCGTCACCGCCACCTAGTGTTAATTACAGTCACTGCATAAATTTGGTGTTCACTTTTTATAATGTGAACGTGACAAGACAAGTAAACGTAATATGATGGGGGAGTGGACTGAGAATAGGGGTGTCCCCCAAATGGCACCCTATTCTCTATATACTGAAAGTAGTGCAATATATACAGTACCAGTCAAAAGTTTGGATACACCTACTCATTTAAGGGTTTTTCTTTATTTGTACTATTTTCTATATTGTAGAATAATAGTGAAGACATCATAACTATGAAATAACACATATGAAATCATGTAGTAACCAAAAAAGTGTTTATCAAATCAAAATACATTTTATATTTGAGATTCTTCAAAGTAGCAATCCTTTGCCTTGATGACTGCTTTGCACACTCTTGGCATTCTCTCAACCAGCTTCATGAGGTGGTCACCCGGAATGCATTTCAATTAACAGATGTGCCTTGTTAAAAGTTAATTTGTGGAATTTCTTTCCTTCTTAATGTGTTTGAGCCAATCAGTTGTGTTGTGACATGGTATGGGTGGTATACAGAAGATAGCCCTATTTGGTAAAAGACCAAGTCCATATAATGGCAAAAACAGCTCAAATAAGCAAAGAGAAACAACAGTCCATCATTACTTTCTTTAAGACATAACATTTTCAATAACTTTGAAAGTTTCTTCAAGTGCAGTCGCAAAAATCATCAAGCACTTTGATGAAACTGGCTCTCATGAGGATAAACCAAAAATTTGACATTGTTTTTCCATTGGAATTTGGTTGTGCTTTTACATGGTTGAAAGCATAGTGATAACACATTGGGAATTCAACAAACTTCTGGCTGTCTTTTTGAGTGGGTGAATAAAGGTTGAAATCGCATTGATCAATGTCTCAACCAATTATTACCCAAATTTCCATGTTGAAATGACGTTCTTTGTCCTGTGGGGAGGGGATCAATAAACCCATCAACTTTGGGACACACTTGACTTTAATGATGCTTTTCATGTTCCACTTTTAATATGATCGACAGCAGAGTAGGACACACAATATAAACACAAAGGTTGAGATTGAGAGTATGTTGTACTGTACTGTCTGATGATGCAGTGACCTACCTACCTTAGTCAGATGTGCAGTGGATCTAGGGCACCCTATTCCCGATGTAGTGCACTACTTTTGACCAGGGCTCATAGGGTTCTGGTCAAAAGAAGTGCACTATTTAAGAAATAGGGAGCCAATTGGGACGCATCCCATAGAAGAGGATCACTTAGAAGATTGAGGTTGAGTTATTAATGATGATTGCTTTTCCTACACTTCACGTGTGGTGTATAGATGGTTGCGTCCTATGGGCCCTGGTCAATAGTAGTGCACTATATAGTGAATAGGGTGCTATTTGGGACGCAAGCCATAGACCCAGGTCACCCATCTCAATCTGTGGTAGATTATTAGATTATTGTTACCCATTTCATCCTGCAGATTACAGGCCGTTAGATTCCCGGTATGTGGACTGCACCACTAAGCTGATCACTAGTGAGATTTCAGAACACCCAGGGGTCAGAGGGGGGCTGGTTTGATATAGTGGCGGTGGGGGGGGGGGGGGGGGGGGGGGCTGGATTGGAACCAGTGCTTTGATCAGATGACATGAAAATAGAGCTTCTTGGCCATGTACACCAGCGGTGCGTTTGGCGTCGAAATGAGAACGCATGAGCAGAAAATAACCTCATGCCTACTGTAAAATATCTTTGATGTTATAGGGCTATTTTGCTTCCACTGGTCCTAGGGCCATTGTTAAGGTCAACGACATCATGAACTTTACCCAGAACCAGGGCATTTTAGCCAAAAACCTGGTTGCCTCTGCCAGGAGGTTGAAACTTGGCCGCAAGCACACATCAAAATCCACAAAAAAATTGTTAATATGGTTAAAAAAATCAACATTTAGCAATGGCCATCTCAGTCTCTAGACTTGAAGCCCTTTGAAAACCTGTGATTTGAATTGAAGAGGGCAGTCCATAAACACAGATGAAGGATTTCAAGGATCTGAAAATAATCTGTATGAAGGAATGGTGTAAAATCCCTCCCAATGTGTTCTCCAATTCATAAAACATTTTAGAAAAAGGCTCAGTGCCATTATCCTCGCAAGTTGAGGTATTGAACGGTATTGAAAACAGGGGAGTCAATAATTTCTGACCAAAAAAGACAGATTGTTCTTCACTGTACATGGTACTGTAGACCTGTCCTCAGCCAAATTTCTACTCAACTCAACGTACACTAGGTTAAGTGCTCCAACACTAATACTATGTTAATGACACATGTGATACCAATACACCCTCGTTATACAGAGAAAGTGAACACTCTAAAAACTCCTGTTAACGCATAGGCTCTCCCCAATGCCACTCTATTCTGTATATAGTGCACTACTTATGACCAGGACCCATAGAGCTCTGGTCAAAAGTAGTGCACTATATAGGGATAGGGTGCGATTTGGGACGCAGCCATATCCACCTTTCCTTGTCGGCTCTTCTGTTTTTACCTTTGACCCCATTCACAGTTAATGGCCACTTCCTGGTGGAGGTTCTAAGGGTGTATTGTGTGTGTGTGTGTGTGTGTGTGTGTGTGTGTTTGTGTCACTTTAACAGGCAACGCTGGCACTCCCTCAGCCTTGCCTGGTGAACTGCTCCAGTTACTGACTGGACACAAACACACACACAGTTGATGAGAGGACGGAGAGTTGAGCTCCCTCTGTAGTGTAATCAGAGAGAGGGAAATGATGAAAGAGCAGCTTAACCATAGAAAATATGCAGAGAGTGCAAAAGGCCATAACATGCAAATTAAATCATCACAGAAGATTAAGCCCCCCCACACACACACATACACACACACAGCGCAAGTGCATGCGCGTATGCACACACAAACACACACACAGAGCACCCATTAATCCGCCCAGGACTAAGCTAAGCAGAGAGAAAGATGGGGAGAGAGGGAGAGAGAGAGAGAGAGAGGCCTGGCTGTACGGGATACCTGATCCTGGAGAAGTGGGGTTTCTCTTCCCTCTGAGAGTCAAGCTAACACAGACAAACACACACTCTCTCTCTCTCTGGAGTTGAAATCCAAGCAGCACTACACTAGCCCCGGCCGTACCAAGGGAGCAGCGGAGCAGGGGATGAGGGAGGAGTGGAGGAGGGGGGTGGTGGGGGGGGGGGGCCAAGGAAGGCATTGTGGTGATTGATGGTGATGACAAGCCCTGTAGGAGGGAAGGAGGGAGCAGTAGGGGGCTTATCTATCCTAGATGGTGTGTGTGTGTGTGTGTGTGTGTGTGTGTGTGCGTGTGTGTGTGTGCGTAAGGTGAATTATTCAACTCTTCCATAGGAAGATAAGAGGGCTTTCAGTGACAGAGGGCCCCCTTGGAGGTCGCAACAATGTCACAGGACAGGGCCACACACTATCATTTCTTCACACTTCACAAGGTAAACATATAGAACATGTTTGCATTTGGTTCATATGTTGTTTGTCATATTCCGTAAAGTACATGGACAATGAAGGGGAAATGCTGAAGCAATTATATAAGTAGCTAGGCCAATTATACACTTGGGGTCACGCATGATTATCATGAATCAGATTTACATGAGCTTCTGTACAAACCATTGTTTGTCTCTGGATAAGATGCATCTATATTGCATACCAAGGCTACTTACTTACATTGTTGTCTGAAAAAATATATATTTTTATTCCAAGTGAAGCCATTTGCCTTGCTTGTATTTTGTTATAGGAGGACAATTTTCTCATAACAAACTCGTCAGATAAATGCTCTTCATCCAGTTGCTACAGCTATTGTGTAAAGTAAGCTCTTTAATGAATGGTAAGTGTGATAAACAGACATATAGATATCCTAGTGTGAATTCCATAACTTTGATCAACTGAAATCATGACAACATTGAATCAAGTGTAGGCCTATGCGGCCTAGCAATAATCCTGAATCACAAATGATTTTTAAAAAGCACAATTGTCGCAATCAAATAAACCAATACATTCTATGAAACAAAAAAATATATCAGAAAATGTAGGCCTACATAGTCAGAAATGTCTAACATTGCTGACCAAGTAGAATTTAGGGAACAATGCCTCGTTAAACGGCACTGTCTTGTCTCCTTCTTGAAGAATTTGTTGATCCATGAAGTTCATTATGTTCCTCTGCTTGTTATGAACACAACCCGCTGTTTTAGTAGTGCACTTCATAGGGAATAGGGGGCAATTTTGGACATAAACAGACAATGTGAAGACAGTGAAGACAGGAACATGGTGAACTTCATGGATCAACAAATTCTTCAATAAGGAGACAAGACAGTGTCGTTTAACGAGGCATTGTCTCCCTCTATTGTCCATGTAATGGTCTATCCAGTCTACCCCAAACCATATGGACACTGCAATATGGCGCCATGGGCCATACACACACAAACAACACTTCATCAAATCATAATAATAAAGAATGTCTTCTCTTATAATATATAATTGAGTCATTCCACATCATTAGCATGTGTGTGCGCTTGTGTGTGTGCTGCTCCTTCATTCCACGACTGGGGGGGGGCAGCGCGCACGCGCGCATTCGGCGCGGGTATAGAAGAAAAGCGGTCTCAAAAGACATGACCGTCTCGTTTGTGCGCACGAGGGGTCTCAAAGCATTGATGACATACAGCGGGAGAGCAGCATCCGCCGGACAGAGGGGCAATCAAATGTAAAACGAACGATTCCATCCTGCAGCGTTTCCATAGCACTAGCCTCCTATAAAGTCCTTTTGATGTTTCTATCACGAATGAATCGATGACGAAGAAGAATAAGAAGGAAAAGGAAGATTGGAGGAGATTCGCTTCTCTCATAACGGGGTACCGGTGAAAGAGGGACAGTAGCCTACCTATTAGTCAAAAACGTCAAACGAGAATAGCCGCACCATCATCAGTCGCGTCTGTTTGTCGTGAGATGACAAAGGTGGGTGATATAGAATAGAATATCATCATAATGTTTCGTGTTTATCTGTAACAGCACCCTTTTTTTTATTCCAATACCCGTTAATCGCTATTTCCCCAATTTTTACGAGATGATATTTATCTGGGAATTTCTGCTGGCATTGCTTCCAGTAGTCTACAATAGAATATATTATTGTGTCGTTTCATTGCTTTTCCAACGTCACCGGACTGGTGCACCCAGCACCCCACTGCCCCGGGTCTTAATTCTTTACAACGCCTGCCGCTGCGGTGTTGTGTCAGTCACTGACCGATGATCAAGCGACGACGGTCTCAGGCATAGGCTGTTGTGACAAGTGCGTTTGTCATTTCAGCCCGTCAGTCATGCCGGTTCGCATTTCATCATTATTATTATGCCCTTCGGAGTTTATTTTTGAATGAATGAATTATCCCAAAATATTGACATGTAGGTTTGGATCTGGGTGCCGTGCTCATATTCTCCCGTTCTCGTCCTGTCCTGTTATTTTACCGCGGACGGTAGGCTACTTTAGGAACTCAATAGATTATGATAATCTTCAGTGCTTTCAGAAAGTATTCATACCCCTTGACTTATTCCACATTTTGTTGTGTTAACGCCTGAATTCAAAATGGATATAAAAAAAAAAAACTATGACGAAATAAAAACATGTTTTTAGAATTGTTTGCATATTTATTGAAAATCAAATACAAAAAGATCTAATTTACATACCTATTCACACGCCTTTGCTATGACATTCCAAATTTAGCTCAGTTGCATCCAAATTCCTTTGATCATCCTTTAGATGTCAATACAACAACTTGATTGGAGTCCACCTGTTGTCAATGCAATTGTTTGGACATGATTTAGAAAGAAACTTTTCTATATAAGGTCCCACAGTTGACAGTGCATGTCAGAGCAAAAACTATACCATGAAGTCAAAGGAACTTTCCGTAGATCTCCGTCGAGGCAAATATTTTTTGGAAGGGTATAAAACAATTTCTAGAGTGTTGAAAGTTTACAAGAGCACAGTGGTCTCGTCTCCATCATTGGGAAATGGAAAAAATCTGGAACTACCTAGACTTTGCCTAGAGCTGGCCGTCTGACCAAACTGAGCAACCGGGCAAGAAGGACCTTGGTCAGGGAGGTGACCAAGAACCCAATGACCAATCTGACAGAACTATAGTTTCTTGGCTGAGATGGGAGTACCTGCCAGAAGGACAACAGTCTCTGCAGTATTTCACCAATCTGGGCTTTATATGAGAGTGGCCAAAAGGAAACCACTCCTGAGAAAAAGGCACAAGACAGCACATCTGGAGTTTGCAAAAAGGCATGTGCAAGACTCTGAGATCATAAGGAAAAAGATTCTGTAGTCTGATGAGACAAAAATGTAACTATTTGGCCTGAATGCAAAGTGCTATGTCTGGATAAAACCAGGCACAGATCATCACCTGTTAAACACCAAACCTCCCGTGAAGCATGGTGGTGGCAGCATTATGCTATGGGGATGCTTTTCAGCGGCAGGGACTGAGAGATTGGTAAGGATAGAGGGAACAATGAATGGAACCAAATACAGGCAAATCCTTGATTAGAACCTGCTTCAGAGTGCAAATGACCTTCGACTGGAGCGAAGATTTACATTCCAACAGGGCAATGACCCCAAGCATGCAGCCAAAGCGACGCTGGAATGGCTTCAGCACATGTGACAGTCTTTGTGTGGCCCAGCCAAAGCCCAGACCTGAATCCCATTGAAAATCTGTGGAAAAACTTGAAGATTGCTGTTCACTGCCGCTCCCCAACTAATTTAACAGAGCCCGAGAAAATCTGCAGGGAAGAATGGAGAAAAATCCCCAAATCCAGATGTGCAAAGCTGATACAGAAACACCCGCAAAAGGTGCTTCTGCTAAGTATTGTCTCAGGGGTGTGAATACTTACGTAAATGAGATATTTCTGTATTTCTGTATATTTCTGTATTTAATTTGCAAACATTTCTAAAAACATGTTTTCACTTTGTCATTATTGGGTATTGTGTGTAGATGGGGGAGATAAAAAACAAAACAATTTAATCCATTTTGAATTCAGGTTGTAACACAACAAAATGTGTAATAAGTCAAGGGGTATGGATACTTTTTGAAGGCACTATCTTCCAGAAGGAGCTGAAAGCCATATGATTGACTATCCATTATATTAGATGAAATTGGTTTAACACTCTCCCCGCTTAATGAATGCCTAATTAATTAGCATGAAAATAGTTTATCATTCCAGAACATGAGATGGAGAGAGAGTAAACAACAGGAAATAGAAAACATATATATATATAAGATGCATTTAGGCCTATGAATAAATGCAATGTTTTCGCAATATAATACTATTTGCTATTTTGTTTCAGCCTAATTTCCTTTTTACCAACCTATTTTAATTAGTTTGCTATGGGTTAATTAGAATGAAACATGATATCTATCTGTTCAGTCATTCCACCACAGTGCATCTTGTTTTCACCCTGTCATCTATAAGGTTAATATTAGTGTGATTGAGCTGAAAGTGCTGTCAGATTAGGTATTCCATGAGTGTACAGAACATTTCATGACATAGACTTATCAGGTGAATCCAGGTGAAAGCTACAGTGCCTTCAGAAAGTATTCATACCCCTTGACATACTCCACAGTGTGTTGTGTTACAGCCTGAATTCAAAATGGATTAAATAGAAAATAACGAAATAATTTTTTTCTCACCCATCTACACACAATACCCCATAATGACAAAGTGAAAACATGTTTCGAATATTTAGCTAATTTATTGAAAAATGAAATATAGAAATATCTCAATTTACGTAGCTTCACACCCCTGAGTCAATACATTGTAGAAGCACCTTTGGCAGCTATTACAGCTGTGAGTCTTTCTGGGTAAGTCTCTAAGAGCTTTCCACACCTGGATTGTACAACATTTTGTGAATTATTATTWWAAAAATTCTTCAAGCTCTGTCAAATTGGTTGTTGATCATTGCTAGACATCCATTTTCAGGTCTTGTCATAGATTTTCAAGTAGATTTAAGTCAAAACTAACTTGGTCACTCAGGAACATTCACTGTCTTCTTGGTAAGCAACACCAGTGTAGATTTGGCCTTGTGTTTTAGGTTATTGTCCTGCTGAAAGGTGAATTCATCTCCCAGTGTCTGTTGGAAAGCAGACTGAAGCAGGTTTTCAGCTAGGATTTTGCCTGTGCTTAGCTCCATTCCTTTTTTTTCAGTCCTTAACGATTACAAGCGTTCCCATAACATGATGTAGCCACCACTATGCTTGAAAATATGGAATGTTGTACTTAGTAATGTGTTGTATTGGATTTGCCCTAAACATAACACTTTGTATTCAGGACAAAAAGTGAATTGCTTTGCCACATTTTCTGCAGTATTACTTTAGTGCCTTGCATGTGCAGGATGTAACTGCAATGTTGTTGATCCAGCCTCAGTTTATCCTATCAGAGCCATTAAACTCTGTAACTGTTTAATAAGTTTAAAAAATCATAAATAACAATAATTATGTTAAAACACTATTATTGCACACAGAATGATTCCACGCAATGTATTATGTGACTTGTTAAGCAAATTTTTACTCCAGAACGTATTTAGGCTTGCCATGACAACGGGGTTGAATACCTATTGACTAAAGACATTTCACTTTTTCATTTTTATTAATTTGTAAAACTTTCTAAAAACATAATTCCACTTTGACATTATGGGGTATTGTGTGTAGGCCAGTGACACAAAATCTCAATTAAATCAATTTAAAATTCAGGCTGTAACACAACAAAATGTGGAAAAAGGGGTGTGAATACATTCTGAAGGCATTGTATGATCCCTTATTGATGTAACTTGTTAAATCCACTTCACTCAGTGTAGATGCAGGGGAGGAGGCAGGTTAAAGAAGGATTTCTAAGCCTTAAGACAATTGAGACATGGATTGTGTATGTGTGCCATTCAGAGGGTGAATGGGCAAGATAAAAGATTTAAGTGCCTTTGAACGGGTATGGTAGTAGGTTCCAGGCGCACCGGTTTAAGTGTGTCATGCTGCTGGGGTTTTCACGTTCAACAGTTTCCCATGTGTATCACAAATGGTCCACCACCCGAAGGACATCCAGCCAACTTGACACAACTGTGGGAAGCATTGGAGTCAACATGGGCCAGCATCCCTGTAGAAAGCTTTTGACACCTTGTAGAGTCGATGCCCTGACAAATTGAGGCTGTTCTGAGGGCAAAAGCAGGTGCAACTCAATATTAGCAACTCAATGCAACTCAATATTAAGCGGGTGCAACTCAATATTGTTCCTAATGTTTGGTACATTCAGTGTAGTTTGGCGTGAGTGAGGGATATGCTATGTAATTAGTCTAGCAGTCTACAGTGCATTTCGTTCACTACTGTAGAAGTTTGAAGTTTTAACGTTCCCATTTTTGTGTGGTTCAGGTAGGTTCACTTCTATTAGATTGGATTTATTTTTACTTAATCGCCACTTGTTTCATTATTAGCCTATATTGACAGTACAACTATTTCTTGGCAATCAAATTATTTAAATTGAACAAAATTGAGGTTAGTGTTTGTGTGTGTCACAAAAGAGTACAAACTGAGGACAAATCAAGTATATTGAGAATGTGGCACCACGGTATAGAATTAAAGAGATTCTCCGGTACTTGTGTATACTTTTTATCCAGTAGTTCTGAAAGTAGTGCTCACGAGCCAAAAGTGGTCCCCAAAAATYGCTGTGTGTGCATGATGTGCCTCTTGCTAGATGTTAGTGAAATGGTGAGGGGCTGAAGSTCATTGGTTGAACTCAAATTGTTAGGGGGCTGGYCAAGGTGGGGGAAAATGTAGGGTAAATTCAGATAAACCCATTCACACCACTCTAACGGTATAGCAGTGTGTTCTCTTTGAGGGCGGTCCAAATGATTAGCTAAGCAAGGGAAATTTGCAACATAAGCCCCTCAGCCCTCGTTTTTAGTCGAGTTTGCGAGTGTTCAATCATGTTCACTTCGGGGCCGGAAACTCCCCATAATTCAATTTGTGACGATTGCACATCCGCTAAGAAAAGTCAGCCAAAAATTAAAACCTAAACGTCAATATATGGAGTCAACATACAAGTGTAAGTAAAAACKAATGTAAATAAGTTAGAAATTGTGCTACTAATGCACATGACGGCACAAACACGTCTCGTAAAAGTAATTATGTTTTTGTTTGGTTAGCTTTTGGAAATTGTAGAAATAAAAATGTTTCCAGCTAGGCAGGCTAACGTTATTTAACTAATTAATTTGCTAGCTATTATACAGTAGGCATATATTAATAATTATATATTTAATGTACGTAGGCATGCAATCATAATTGACTGTAGCGCATATAACGCACCCACAAGCTACCGGTGGCTGAAAACACAATCATCACGGGATGAACGAGTGACGATTTTCCGGGCCAGGGTGGTCCATCCCTATCCCCTCAGGCCACTTCATTTGAGGGCTGAGGGGATAGGATGTGTTTGGACTGCAGCCTTTGTCTTCCTGCCTGGACCTGTGGGAACACAATACAGAATTATGAATCTATGCTCTTGAAGTGACAATGCAGGCTTATAAATAACAGTGATAGCATCCGCCACACACACACACACACACACACACACACACACGCACACGCGCACACGCACACGCACAGCACACACGCACACGCACACGTACACGCACGCACGCACACGTACACGCACGTACACGCACACACACGCACACACACCACACAACACACACACACACACACAAACCACAAACACATCTCTCTCTTTCTCTCTCTTCTCCCCCGTGCGTGCGCAATCTCCATACCTGGCAGACTGGGAAAAAGGCACAATCGGGTGCGTGAGCGGTTTTCCAATAGCGATGGAACTCATGCCCCGTTTACATCGTGACAAACGTATTTCATTGCGCCATACGTCATCTTTATGCAATCTCGTTCCATTACTGGATGGAGAGCATAGGGAGGGTTTCACAATGCAAGAAAAGATGAAGGACAGCCTAGTCTCTTGTCAGGGATCGCATTTTTGGTGAAATTGTAAAATATGACCTTTTCATTCAAGACAGGAGAAACATATTGTTTCAGTTGATAATAAAATATGTTTTGTTTAGTTACTTTTTCCTCAACTTCTTTCTATAACCTTCTAGCAAGTCAAGCTAGCATACAGAGCAGCTAGCTAAAAGCTAGTCTATACTGTAGCTTGCGACCTTCACCTAATAATTATCATAAAAAACAAACGTCATTACCATCACAATAAACTGAAACAGGAGGCAACAGTCATAAAGTATAATTGGTTTAAAATCCAATGTGCATTATTTTTTAACATACTATTAAAATAGTACTGACTTATAGGAATGAGTAACACATATTTTCATCTTCTTCTATGGTTTGGTAACTTCCTAGTCTTCGACGGACTCTGACCGGACTGAAGAAGACATAGAGTTTGGAAAAATTGTGCTTATGATTAATGTGAATGGGGTGTCAGGCTTACAAGTGTTTTAATATTCATCTTTCCTACAACGGCCAAATATGTAACATGCGTTTCCCAAAACACCATGTAAAGAGAGCGTTCGCTATGTGCGATGATCTTACCTTAACATTATAATTATTTCACAATACTGACGACGGATCAGTACCTAGAGAGATATTACCACCTACAGCTGCAAATATCTAATCGGTTTACTTGAATGCTTACCCAATAAAAATGCACTGAATCACAGATTTGGCATATCATTACGCACATGTTAGGCTACACATCATAAAATACACTGAGTGTACAAAACATTAGTAATACGAGCCAATGCTAACGAGTGTTAGAGCTATTGCTATTGTTTTGGGAAACAGCTCGGAGATTTAATAATGCTCCTAAAAGGTTCTAACAATGAACTTAGCCTTAAGATGCTTTTTGGAAGCCGGGCCCAGATCAACAGGCGCAACCAACGGATAGGGTGGGGGGGTGGGGGGTGGCGAACTTGACAATGACTTGTGGGCCGTGGGTTCCAAACAACAATGACAGAAAATGTATAGCCTACAAAAAAAAAATGTTTAGGGGAAATTATACCACCACCTGCACAGGTAGAGCTCTATCTGTGCACGTGCCTGCATACATACCAAACATACATGGAGGCATGGCAATGATAGAGCAGTAGGTTAAAGCAGTGGTTTTCAAACCTCTCCTCGGGGACCCCCAGACGTTTCACAACTTTGTTGTAGCCCTGAACTAGCTCACCTGATTCACCTATTCAAAGGTTTGATGATTAACTGCCAAGTTGAATCAGGTGTGTGGAATAGTTAAAGCCCAGTGCAGTCCAAAACATAATTATCCTGTGTTTTATATACTGTATATATATATATATTTCCACACTATGAGGTTGGAATAATACTGTCAAAATGATGATAATGCCCTGTTTGAAAAGATCGCCTGAAATTTCAGCCTGTTTTGGTGGGATGGAGTTTAAGCCTTTCATGGTGATGTCACCATGTGGTAAATTAGTTAATAGACCATTAAGAAAGAGAGTTCCAAACCTCTCTATCAATAGCAGAACATTTTAAGTTTTCCCCTCCCCACTCATACCTCCCAGACAGTCCTAGATAAATTCTTGCTTGAGAAATTTCCCTTTGCTAAGAAGCTATTTTGGTGTATTTTTGACAATTTTAATCAAAAACAATTACAGTAASGTACTTAATTGTTACCCAGAAATGATTTGATATTGGAAAAAAAAAGCTGCATTGGACCTTTAAAATACATGGGTTCCAGAAAACCCCTGGGCTAAAGCACGTACAGGTCTGGTACAAGGATACGCTAGCTGCGGACTTCAACCCTGATCCTGCATAGCCTTAGGGTCCTGACCCTCATGCCACTACCTCATCTCTTGTAGTTGGGTGGTGGGCTCAGGCTAGCCCTCATACAACTACCTCATCTCTTTCTGTGGTTGTGTGTTGTGTAGTTGTGTGTTGTGTATTTGTGTGGTGTGTGGTGGCTGGGCTCAGGGCAGGCCCTTCTATATAGTTGTGTGTCGTGTAGTTGTGTGTGTGTTGTAGTTGTGATTAAATCCACAGAGGGGTGTGTGTATATGAGAGAGGTGAAAACAATGAGGTAATGGAGAGGTAGTACTACAATTACGGTCCTGGAGGTTTCCCTGACCAACTTACCCTGACCAGGAAGAATTCCTGGCCAACTAGCAATGCAAGCGTTCTCTATAGTGTGCCCTTTGCCAGTGCCAGACCAACGTGGCAAAGCAGATATAAAAACAGATGGGCAGGGTTTGCAGAGCCAGGGGTTGGACCTGTGTCCAGTGGGGCCGGGCTGCTCTTGGTGTGGCAAAACATTATTCTCATCTCCTTGTAGATGTACAACATCCCCATCCATGGGGACCTGGATTAAATTGACAGTCGGGAATTGACCGTTGGGGATTACTGCACGCACGCACACACACACACACACGTACACAATTCACACATACAAACAATACACACACACACACAAGGAGTGTGGGTGGAATAGCAGGATGGGTGTGGTTGGCCTTGTACTGCAGGTGTGGAAATTGAGATTATTTGCCCTCAATCCCTTGTCCTTCTTTTGAGCAGCTGTTGCTAAATTAATTAATTAATGGATTTTCAGGCCAAATAGAATCCGATCCATCGACATGTTCCCAAAATGTTGGAATTCGTAAGCAAGGTCGTGTTCGTCAGACAAGAATAAAGGAAAATGTTTTAAAATTGACAATTGTTATTCAGCATTTAGTTTCAAGGTAAATCCATTTAAATTCAATCACTTTTTGACAGCACCCCTTTTGATTTGAACGAAACCTTCCATACATATAGAAGCCCATTGTAGATGTGCTCAGAAAGTGGCTTTTTGGACCACCACGGGTGTGAACGTTTCCCCTGGGTACAGATCTAGGATAAGCTTCTCCTGCCCCAATCCTAACCTTAACCATTAGTTGGGAAAATGCTAAACTGACCCAAGATCAGCATCTAGGGGCAACTTCACACTATATCCCAGGTTTGGCTGGAAGAGTGGGCGTGACGGTTGGAGTTGCCCTCCGGCTCCATCGCTGTGGTTCCCATGAACCCAAGGAAAGACTACCCCCTCGGAGGAAGGAAACACAAACCCTTTCTCCACATGGTAAGAACATCAAAGGAAGACATCTTCTGGCGCTGCCACACCAATGCCATATCTTAGCCCTGCTCACAATGATGTAACTCCGTGGTTCTCAAACCTCTCCTCCCCAGACGTTTCACAATTTTGTTGTCGCCCTGAACTAACTCACCTGATTCAAGTAGTCAAGGGCTTGATGATTAGTTGGCAAGTTGAATCAGGTGTGCTAGCTCTGGAATAGATCAAATACATGGAATGGCTGGGGGCAGAGAGGAAGAGGTGAAGTGAGAGGGATAACAGGGCCCAACATCTGTCTTCTTCAGCAGGTGKTTTTTTTKTGTGKTTTTTTTTCGCTCACCAACCGATTAGTTTTTGTATGGAGGTCAATGAGAGAGTGTAGAATTTGGTTAACAAATAGTTGAATGGCTTATTTGCTACGTGTGGCTTATTTGATCGAATATTCTGTACAGCACTTTGAGATATCAGCTGATGTAAGAAGGGCTATATAAATACATTTGATTTGATATACGTTTTGTAAGGATTTGGCTGTTACGAGTGTACTGGTATAAGTAGGACACGTGACATCCCGGCAACTTTGAGATAAAACTATTGATATCGATGTTGTGCCTGGTTGTCACTAGTTACCACAGCCACAACATTATAAACCCCGCCTATTTCGACAATTTATCTTCTTAACATGTGATTTTAAACCTAACACTAACCTTAACCACACTGCTAACATTATTCCTAACCCTAACCTCAAATTAAGACCAAAAATATTATWAAAAAATGTGCMTGCTTTTTACAATACAGCCAGTTTTAACTTTGTGGCTGGGGTAACTAGTGGAAAACGTAGTGTCTGTTGTTCAAACCCGCCTGTGGTTCTGCCCTCTCATTGGCTAGAATGGTCCCTCCTGATCTTGCCTTCTCCCGACTACCTTTCATTTTTGAAGACATTTCTTTTCATTGTTAGAGCGGCCACTAGAGTATCTGGCCAATATAATGGATAATCTGTGCTTGGGGTCCCCACGGAGAGGTTTGAGAACCACTGATGTAACTGAACAACACCAGCAGCAATAGGCCATCTAGGTTCACACCACCCTATAAGAACACACTGGATTGCCTGTCTAGTTAAGGCGTCAGCATACATCAATTTGGTTTGCTCCTAGCAGAACTCGGCATAGCGAAACGACCATCTGTGCTCTCATACTCCCTAAAGACCTTTGCTTGAAAAATGAGAAAATAACAGCAATATTACTGTTGTGCCTCTTGAGCCAACGTCACAACAACATAGCCAGAAACACTTCCCCAAAATAGTCTGAATTAATCTAAGATAAATCAAGAAATCTGTCATTAATGTTGATGTTTTTGCAAATTATGTCTTAGTCGCTCAATTTTACATCTAACTAAGATGTTTTGTGCGGTAATTCTCAAKTGACAAAATTTGCATGAAAACAAACACTTCACGTTCCCACTCCTACTAGAAGTAGTACTGTTGACCAATCACTGACGGAGGGGCAATGACTTTGACTACCGAACTTCAACTTGCCTCAATTAAAAAATGTGTGTGCACGAACAGCCTGGAGAAAAAACAGCTGAAGACAAAAACTTCACAAAATGTCAACGTAATATAAGCGCAAACTGGTTCGACTGGGAAGCTTTACAGTGTCCAGTATCGGGAGCCGTTATGTGGTAAGCCCCATTAGATATCCACAGGTGCATACACAGGTGTCACAATAGCAACTAAGCAACTGTTGTCCAAACAATATCATATTTCCCTGCAGAATATAATCCAGCAGGATGTTTCAAAATACTTTTTCTATTCAAATAAATCCTCAYCAGCAGCAGCAGGACACGACTTCAATTTCTTTAGATTCTTCAACACTAAACAAATCCTCAGAGTAGATAACTTTGAGGTGAAAACACAGGTCAAAACTGCGGTGTACCGTACAAAATAATGATTAAAAATACTGAGAAAATAACAGTGTGAAAGTAACGGTGTCAAGGTCTTCCCCCTTGGGGCCATGACTGGCTGGCAGGGGTCAGTAATAGATTGTCTCCCTACTGACCCGTCTCAGTGCAGAGCGGTGTGTGTGTCTGTGTGGTGCAGAGCGGTGTGTGTGTCTGTGTGGTGCAGAGCAACCCTCCCTTAGGGGGTCTGGAGGATTAATGAATCTCTCCTCAGATGGAGGGTCTCTGTTACCTATGGGGCGCTGTTTGTAACATGTAAGCATATATTGTTGTGAGAACGATGTATTCCATGCGTACAGTTTGTGAAAAATATTAATTCCTTCCTCCTCTTCCTCTTCTTCCTCCTCCTCCTTCTGGCTGGCAGTAGAGGAGAGGTTCGAGGAGCAGGATCTTTAAAACCACTACAGTTAGAGGAGACTGGAGTGGAATCTGATTACAGTCTTTTACAGCACCTTTGTGGCGGCGGGGAGATATCCCATTTACCTCTCTCTCTGTCTCTCTCTCCCCCTCTACCTCCCTCTCCCCCTCTCTGTCTCTCTCTCCCCCTCTACCTCCCTCTCCCCCTCTCTCCCTCTCCCTCTCGTTATTATTTCTCTCCTCTTTCTCTGCCCCCCTCTCTCTTTGTGCCTTCCTCCCCGCTCTCCATCCCAGTCTCTTTCCTTCCCTTCTTCTCCAACACTAAAGCTCTGCCAGAGGTTATATGCCATCTGTTCTGACATTTCTACAATAAGGAGAACTATATTAAAAATTGTTGCATCACAATTAAGAATTCAACCAACCCCACTGGCAGACTTACAGGCATTAGCATGAACCCAGATCTGTTTGTGCTGTCTTGCCAACTTATTGGAAGTCATTGTCAGGCAAGACAGCACAAACAGATCTGGGATCAGGCTACGACTCCTTACAGTGCAAGACATGGTACACACCCTACAGAGGAGGAAAATACCAAGGAAATGACCCCCCTCATCATTATCAGTTGGACCTATGACCTTTACCCCCTGACCTTTGTGGCTTGATTTGCATAGACTCAAATAGTCACTGTGGATGCCCAGTGTGTGTGTGTGCGTGTGCATGTGTCTTTGGATTTGAGGATGTTATTTGTTTCTTAATCAAGTCATTTTGTTCCTAGATCCTTAGAGGTGATTTAATTAGTCCTCATATATATGACAAATGGCCAATGCTTACCTCAAAAAGAATCAACACACTTTACCAGCCAATTCCCTCCATTATATAATTGCGTCTGGACGGAGTTCTCTTTTAATGGTGTTTAATCATTAAAATATGTACGAACATATTGATCCAGCCATCTGTTTCCATATTAGACATCATTAGATGTTCTGGGATAGTTGCAACCATAGCCTCTCTTATTAATAGATTTATTATAGTATTAGTCACACTAGTATTAGTCGGTGTGTGTGTGTGTAACAGTATAACTTTAAACCGTCCCCTCGCCACGGGCGCGAACCAGGGACCCTCTGCACACATCAACAACAGTCACCCACGAAGCGTCGTTACCCATCGCTCCACAAAAGCCGCGGCCCTTGCAGAGCAGGGGCAACACTTACTAATAGGTTTCAGAGCAAGTGACGTAACTGATTGAAACGCTACTACCGTAACCCGCTAACTAGCTAGCCCATTTCACATCCGTTACCATGTGTTACATGTTTTACTATACTTGTGAGTACCAGAAGTCCTCAGCAATAGTAACCAACTAAAATTCAGAGAAGTGAGGACATTTTCCAGTCCTCACTTTTAAAAAGACTAAAAGGCTAGGGGTAAGTTAAGGTTAGAATTGGGTTAGGGTTAGGGTTTAGGGTTATGGTTTTTTAGGAGTTAGGTTAGATTTAGGTTAAGGGTTAGATTAGGGTTAAGGGTTAAAGGTTAGGGTTAAGGTTAGGGTTAGGGAAAATAGAATTTTGAATAGTCCCCAAAAGGCCTCACAAGTATAGTAAGACATAGCTATGTGTATGTGTGTGCGTGTGTGTGCGTGTGTGTGTGCGTGTATGTGTGTGTGTCCTACGCCTTGCCCCAACATCCAGTTAATGGTGTGTTTATTTTTTCTACCTCCACGTCAGTACAACTAAGTGATGAAAGAAATCTTCAATCCCTTCATATGTAACAACCCACACACATATTCTACAGCTACACACACCACCAACAAACCAAGACCTCTTTGTTGTCACTGTCTATAAACGCAACAGTATGTTAATTGGAGCTGTGTGTTTTCACCTCTCTCATAGAACATACACGTTCTCACACACACACAACACACAACCACACACACCACACACACACCACAAAACACACACACACACACACCACACACACACACAACACGTTCAGATTTATTAAACAAACCTCACATTCCTTCCTTGCTGCTGCTGCTCTTTCGAGTACACTGTGGAAAAATAAACTATACTCAAACAAAATCACAGTCTTAGCTGCCTTGGCTGGCCACACACACACGGATTGCCTTTGGCGTGGCGAATGCGGTAATTGCTGTTGTGTTTAACAGCAGGGTTAGGCTGTGTGTGTGTGTGTGTGTGTGTGTGTGGTGTGTGGTGTGTGTTGTTGTGTGTGTTGTGTGTGTGTGTGTGTGTGTGTGTGTGTGTGTGTGTGTGTGTGGTGGTGTGTGGTGGTGTGTGTGTGTGTGTGTGTGTGTGTGTGTGTTCTATGAGTAGGGTGAAAAACTGAGGTAATGGAGAGGTAGTGCTACAATAGGGAAAAAAATCTGGCCAACTAGCAAGCAAGTGTTCTCTGTGTGTAGATGTGTAGAGAGGGAGTGTGAAGACCTTGATAATGTGGTTTATAACAGAGTACTGTTTAACAACTCTCTCGCTAAATTGGCCGCAGGCGGGACCGATAGCATCGTGGTAACTGGCTGTGCTTGGCAGTGTGTGTGTGTATGATTAAAGTGTGTTTTTTGAGAAGAGGGACCCAAAATGTAAACTAATTTGGCGATGAGGATGTTTCTTATGTAAATGAACAGCTGATCTGTCCGTTTTAATAAGCAGCACTGGCTGCATGCTTTTTAAAATCCCCTCTGTCTTCAAAAAACAAAGAAAGTAGAGCAAGCTTTTTAGTGTTTTAGAGAATGGGTCATTTCTGGGTCTATTTTGATAGAAATTGAGGCAGTCGGCAATGGTCTCGTCTGGGTGATTCAAAGACTCACAGAAGTTTTTGTAGTTCATTTTGAATAGGCCTTGAGAAAATGGCGATTGCTGTGTTGCTCCAAAATTACTTGTATGTTTGCTATTCAATTGTATTTTTTTCATACATGGCTGTCTCAAGAGTCTGTCTCAATGTGTGTCTTGGCTAACGGGGTGTGGCCCAGACAAAGACTGTGTCCCAAATGGCACCCTACTTCCCTATATAGTGCACTACATTTGACAAGAGCCCTATGGGTTCTGTTGCGCACGAAATTGGAATGGGGCAATTTGGAGATGCAGACAAAACACTGCTGGGAAAGGGTCTGAAAGTGAATGGGCTTAACTGTAGGGAAGAAGGGTTAGGATGTGGGAAGAAAGAAGAGGCGGTGTGGGTAGGAGAAGGGAGAAGGGTGGGCTGGGGAGGGGACGGAGAGATAGGGGGATGGAGGGTGGGTAGGAGAATTAAGGAAGGGGTGGGGGGAGTAAGGATAAGGGTCGAGAGAGGAGGGATGGAGGGTGGTTGAGGAGAAGGGGAGAAGGGGTTGGGCTGAAGAGGTAGGAGGCGGGGACGGGGTAGAATTTAGGGGAAAAGAGGGATGGAGTAAGAGAAGAGGGGGATAGAGAAGGGATGTAAGGTGGGTACGGAGAAAGGAGAAAAGATGAATGTAGGGTAAGTGAGGGGATGGAGGGGATAGAGAGAAGGGAGGAGGAGGGATGAGGACGTTTTTCGGAAGAGCAGATAGAGAGAGGAGGGGTGGAGGGCAGATGAGGAGAGAGGGAGAGAAGGATTGGGAAGTACAATTTCAAGCCGTTGTATATCAGGTTGATTCTGAGGATTCCAAGAAAAATATAATACTTAAGACTTATGCAAGCAAACAGCCCACTAAGAACTGGGGCCGTACTTATCAGGCATATCAGAGCAGGAGTGCTTATTTAGGATCAGTTTAGTCTTTTAGATCACAATGAAAAGATTACATGGACCTGATCCTAGATCAGGACTCCTACTCTGAGTGAGACGCTTGATACATATGGCCCTGAGTCCCTGTGAAAATTATGTCACATTTAGTTGAGTTTAGTTTATTTGATCGTTTAAAACAAGGTACACATACAAAATGATGCACTTGATTAAGAATTATCGAGGAAAAACAACAAAAAGTCTGACTTTTTTCCTTTGGGTTCCTCTTTCATGATAGCATTTAGCAAGTTTGGCATATGTGGCGGGATTWAAAAAAAACGGAAGCTAAAATGGCATGTCAATTTGGTTATTTAGCCATATAAACACAACAACATATACGTACCATACACAAAGGATCTCTATTTGGTCATCCTCATTGGGCTAGGAGGGATTGCTCACAGAGGTACCATATCCATCAACCAGGATATCACCTTCCTTTGAAAGCTACACAGAGTTGGAATAGTTTGAACAGGCAGAGGCAGACTATTCCACTCAGAGGCTCCTGAATATGAAAAAGTACCTTTCCCTGTCAGGCTTCTGAATCTATATACACACGCACATACACACACGTTAGCTATCCTAGCTCTAGCGTCATGGTTGTCTGAAGAAAGGGGTAAAGTAGTGGATTGACTTTTTTTGGATGTGCCTCTCTGGATTTGACGATTACATTTGTACAACTTACAAGATATAGAAGGGCTATGATGGGGTGGCTCTCTTTCTCTCTCGCTCGCTCTTTTTTTCCCCATTTCAATGCAGTTCTCAATTGAGTACATCCACTGTAGTCTCTGACAGATAGCTGAGTTTCTCAACTCCACGATATGTACATCACATCAAAGGAGTTGAGCGGAGACGACTGTGGGCAGAGTTTACCTCTGACTACATCGAGTCACTGTCGGTCGATACGAGACAGACAGACAGACAGACAGACAGACAGACAGACAGACAGACAGACAGACAGACAGACAGACAGACA
>NC_036840.1:22878470-23166703 GCF_002910315.2 Salvelinus sp. IW2-2015 | reverse complement strand
AGTGAGAGAGAGGGTAGAGGGTAGAGAGAGAGGGTAGAGAGAGAAAGAGAGAGGGAGAGAGAGAGGGTAGAAAGAGAGAGGGTAGAAAGAGAGAGGGTAAAGAGAGAGAGAGAAAGAGAGAGAGAGGAGAGAGTGGGTAGAGAAAGAGAGAGCGAGAGTGGGTAGAGAGAGAGAGAGAGAGTAGAGAGAGAGAGAGCGAGAGAGACAATGAGAGAGGGTATAGAGAAAGAGAGAGAGAAAAGAGAGACAGAGTGGGGGATAGTGCAGTTAGAGGGTAGATTCCCCATGCCCTTGGTTGCCGCCGGAGACGCTCGCTCCTTCCCCAAGCTCTGACGATGGGTCATCTCCCCAGCGGCAGAGTGCTGAGTGAACAGCTGGAGCATCGCATGTCAGTCAGCTGCGTGTGTGTGTGGTATTACTGTAGCAGTGTGACCCCTACCACTGGTTGACATCTGTTCCTACGCCAGTCATATTTTATAACAAAGGGAGGTAGGGAGGGTCATTCATTCCCCACTTAGCACTGTAAAGGGATAGTTCACCCAAAATGCATTTATAATAATTCATAAAGGATTTATAATCATTATTAGATGTTACCAACAATGTTCCCTCAAAGCCGCGCACTTCCTCGGACTGCCGTGCAAAAGAAATGCCAGGCCTCGCAAAGACGCAAGAGATTGAACTTCACTGAGTTCACCCAATTAGTTTGCACTATATAGATAAAAAATACTGTGATCAAATCAACATTATGGCAGACCCTTTTCAATGCAACAAACCAAAACAAATCTAACTTTGCAAGATTGAGTCTGTGATTTTGTTGTAGGCCGAGCCAGAACTCAACGGAGTAGAATTACATTGGTGAGGGTAGCCCACGAGCGGTCTTTCAATCACCTTTGAGTGAATGCACTTTTCAGATCAGTTCAGATCAGAGTGCATGTGCACATTTGTTGATATTCTTTGCTAGTTAGCGAGTTATTAGCCTAGTTTTAGATAAGTATAGGTCAGCAATGGGGAGTTACTGCTTCCTACAAGAGCACAAAATGTGTAGGCTACATTTAAAGCTGTCTTTGAGAAAAAGCTTACGTCTTAATTAAAGAGGCAGTGTTGTATTTTGAGCCAGGCTTGAATATGCAAATAAGCCATTAGGCAGAGGGGTAGTCTACATTGTCTAATTCTCTGTATAGTAAATATAATACATTTTATTTCGTAAAGTGGCTTCTTGCATACAACACAATTCAATGCAATTTACAGTCACCTATTTGGCCCATGGTGTTCTAATTAATTAATGTCAAGACCTTCATAATGTAAAAACGTTTTTTTAAAGTCTCATGCAATGTAGGCCTGCATTGAACACCCCATATAGGCTACTGTAGGCTATATCATAGATATCAAAAGCTATTTCCATGTGAAAATGTTATGGGATTTGCTCCATTGGTTTTGTTGGCAGGCCTACATTATGCTCAAATAGCCACAATAGCCTATTGGCTACTGTCTAAAACTGTAAGGGTACAAGCCTCAGTGTTCACTGTAAACGCACTGGAAGTTGCACAACATTTCCACAATGTTCAAGTTTATGTTCACAAGACCACAAATTTGCTGAGTGCCCCAACAAATTAGAGGGAACAGTGTGGAGGTAAATCTAATCGAAATCATAGTCCTGTTACTTCATCCTAAACTGACCAATTTGATAATAGGTTTGTGGGTCTTGTGTCCACTAGAAAACCTAGTGAGGGAGGTCTCTGACAAAAAGTAATCTACGGTCGTATAGGGTCAAAGGTTAGGGGTCAACGTATGAGGTCAGGACAGGACGCCGTCAGCATCGACCATAAGCATCTGCCAGAGGGAGTTGAGAGTTAGCTAGCGTGAAGATCTGCTCGTTACTTCATTAAGGCTAGCCTCAAATCACTTTTATGTTCGGTCACGCAAGATGTGTGTTGTTCGTTTCACGGCGTGTTTGACGTACTTTGACTCTACTGTCTGACAATGATTGGTGTAGAATTATTGTAAAAGAAAACAGAGGGCCGGAGAAATAAAAAGGGAGAGAGAGAGAAAAGAAGATAGAGCGAGGGAGAGATAGAGAGAGAAAGGGAAAGGAAAGAAAAGATAGACAGAGAGAAGCAACAGAGAAATGAAGAGAAACTGACAGATTGAATTCCTTCACGTCACACTGAAATGACTGTGACGTTAGTGAAAGACACTGATGTAAACAGCTCTAATGTGGACAAATAACTCTCTGCCCTTTTTCTAAAACTAAACTGATCACATAATGGATGGCAAGGCTTTATTTACGACTCCGTAACAAAAGAGATTGTCGCAAAAACTTTTTTAGGTCAAAACACACAAAGACAGAGACAGACACAGACTCTGGCCACACTAGAAAGGAGCCGTGTTTAATTAAAAAGGCCTGATTGAGTTTCACAGCGATTGGCACAGATATGACAGCACAAGAGGTTGACACCCGACACCCACTACACGACTATGATTTAGTAGTAGTAGTCTGTGTGTGTGTGTGTGTGTGTGTGTGTGTGTGTGTGTGTGTGTTGTGTGTGTGTGTGTGTGTGTGTGTGTGTGTGTGTGTGTGTGTGTGTGTGTGTGTGTGTGTGTGTGTGTGTGTGTGTGTGTGTGTGTGTGTGTGTGTGTGTGTGTGTGTGTGTTTTGGCTGCCAGAATCTGGGGCTCACTGACAGAGAGCCACTTAAATCCCTTTCTTATTAACTCTCCATGACACCTGATCCACCATGCGGGGTGGCTCACTCATAGACACACACCACACACAGACTCACTGCTTAAACCCACGGCTCATCTTACCGCTGCAAACTGATGTGTGCGTGTGCATCTGTGCGCCTCTGGGCCCTTTGTCTCTGCTGTTATCTGGGCGACATCTCATCAGTCTGGTTCTAGTCTGTCTGTCTGTGGCACTAAATGAAACATATGTCTTGGTAAGTACACTTGTGATCTTCAATGGAGGTCAATGGGGCCATATTGTAACTATATAGCAATCTGCTAGGGCTATATTCTGGACATATACTACATAGTAATAGTATGGGCAACGTAGATCTAGTGGTGGTATGAGCGGCCATTTTGGGAATTCAGAAGACATGGATTAACACCCCTACACTAGCAACAAGTGGAATGGATCCTTAGTGACCACAGTGGGTCAATACCTTGGTTTAACCTCCCATCCGAAGGACAGTTAAAGCTTGGAGTAGACTAGAACTTTCTTTCTCAACCCTGGCCCTGGGGACCCAAAGGGATTAAGGCCACCACACGTATATATCGGGTGGCCAAGGAGGAAGAAGGAGAAGGGGAGCAAAGTGAAAATTACACGGCTTGGGAACACCTCTTGGAGCCTGTGGTCTGAAAGGGGAAGACTGGGTGAAAGCATGAGGAGGTTTTATAGAGCTTTCGTTTTTGTGGAACCCAGCAGGAAAATATCCTGAAGGCATAGAGTCAGGTGAAGAGAGAGTGGGAATTGTCATGTTATCAGACTTTGGTTTTTCTTTGCATATATAATTATGCATAGTTACACCCTTCAATTAATATGCGTTGTGTTTCTCTTTGCTTTTCAAGTCTTGTGCGATCACTCTCTTAGGAACCAGAAGCTGAAATGGAGAAAGCCAAAAAGCACTGTTGAAATGTCATGCTGTTGTCCGATGAGAGATAGAGATAAGAGTGTACACAGTGTGATTATAGATCAGAGGCCATACGTTTCGGAGTTGTAAACCTAATCATTAACTGTGAATGTTAATCATGTTTTTTTATGTTTTATTATCATTGTTTGTTCATTTATAAGTAATTTCCAAGTTAATTTAATGTTGAACAGTATGGARTTAAATGTTCAAAATGGGGGACTGATGAGTTCTGACTCTAAACTTGAAATATTGTTAATTATCAGGTATCCTATGGAAATATTGAGTGCCATAGTCTGGTTTCTACACCAGAAGTTAATGGTTATCTGTAGGAGGAGAATGTAAGGGTAAGTAACAACACATTCGCCACGTTGATCCTCAACACGGGGGCCACGCAGGGGTGCGTAGGCTATATCATAGTGTGTGCGTGTGCATCTGTGCGCCTCTGGGCCCTCTGGGCCCTAATCTAAATCATAGTCCTGTTACTTCATCCTGAACTGACCAATTTGATAATAGGTTTGTGGGTCTTGTGTCCACTAGAAAACCTAGTGAGGGGGGTCTCTGCTCAGTCCCCTCCTGTACTCCCCGTTTACTCATGACTGCATGGCCCGGCACGACTCCAACACCATCATCAAGTTTGCTGATGACACAACAGTGGTAGACCTGATCACCAACAACGATGAGACAGCCTATAGGGAGGAGGTAAGAGACCTGGCCGTGTGGTGCCAGGACAACAACATTTCCCTCAACGTGATCAAGACAAAGGAGATGATTGTGGACTACAGGAAAAGGAGGACCGAGCACGCCCCCATTCTCATCGACGGGGCTGCAGCGGAGCGGGTTGAGAGCTTCAAGTTCCTTGGTGTCCACATCACCAACAAACTATCATGGTCCAATCACACTAAGACAGTCGTGAAGAGGTTACGACAAAGCCTATTCCCCCTCAGGAGACTGAAAAGATTTGGCGTGGGTCCTCAGATCCTCAAAAGGTTATACAGCTGCACCATCGAGAGCAACTGCACGGTCTCTGACCGCAAGGCACTACAGAGGGTAGTGCGTACATCACTGGGGCCAAGCTTTCTGCCATCTAGGACCTCTATACCAGGCAGTGTCAGAGGAAGGCCCAAATAATTGGTAAAGTGTAACRGGGTGAGTGACTGGTTGCCGGGAAGTCAGGCGCAGGAGAGCAGAGATGGGTGATAATAGGAGAACTTTAATATACACCCTGGCCCAAAGGCACAGGCGAGGCAGCACAAAGCACAACCACGGTAACATGAACCGGATTAAACAAAACAAACAAACCTAGGTTTGAAACAAACCTAGCGCAAGCCAGCCTGTAGCGTAACACCCTACACAAAGAACAATTCCACACACAGACATGGTGTCACGTCCTGACCATAGAAAACCTTTATTTTCTATGGTGGAGTAGGTTAGGGCGTGACTGGGGGGTGTTCTAGTTTATTATTTCTATGTGTAGTCTAGTTTTTGTATTTCTATGTTGGCCTGGTATGGTTCCCAATCAGAGGCAGCTGTCTATCATTGTCTCTGATTGGGGATCACATTTAGGCAGCCTTTTCCCACCTATTGTTTGTGGGATCTTGTTTTTGTTTTGTTGCTTTTGAGCCCTACAAGGCTGTACGTTCGTTTGTTTGTTACTCTTTATTGTTTTGTTGCTGGTTCACATTTAAATAAATGATGATGAACCCAAACCACGCTGCGCCTTGGTCCACTCCTTATAACGATCATTACACACGGGGGAAACAGAGGGTAATATACATTTAGTCTAATGAGGGGATGTGAACCAGGTGTGTGGGAAAACAAGACAAAACAAATGGAAAATGAAAGGTGGAGCGGCGATGGCTAGAAGACTGGTGACGTCGACCGCCGAACGCCGCCCGAACAAGGAGAGGGACCGACTTCGGCGGAAGTCGTGACATAAAGACTCCAGCCACCCTAGTCATGGACTGTTCTCTCTGCTACCACACGGCAAGCGTTACCATAGCGCCAAGTCTAGGTCCAAAAGACTTCTTAACAGCTTCTACCCCCAAGCCATAAGACTCCTAAACAGCTAATCAAAGGGCTACCCAGACCCCTCTTTTACGCTGCTGCTACTCTCTGTTTATTATCTATACATAGTCACTTTAACAATACCTACATGTGCATATTACCTCAATTATCTCAACTAACCGGTGCCCCTGCACATTGACTCTGTACCGGTACCCCCTGTATATATCCTTGCTTTTGTTATTTTACTGCTGCTGTTTATTTATTTGTTACTTTCATTTTCTATTTTTTACTTATCTATTTTTTACTTGACACTTTTTTAATAAAACTTCTTGAAGCATTGTTGTTAAGGACTTGTAAGTAAGCATTTCACTGTAAGGTTTTATTCGGCGCATGTGACAAATACAATTTGATTTGATTTGATTTGACATGATGGAGGCAATTAAGCTTGGAATGTGCTGAGGAAAGGCAATCACATGTTGGAAAGCACTGATGGAAAGATGTAGTTTAGTGAGGAAGGAGGCCAAGGTCAGATCACATTAAGGGAGAAGTACTTATCTTCCTGCCTAGCAATAAACATGTATTGTTCAGAGGGAAGGCGGAAGTTGGAAACATGTCTTTGTGTGGGTTGCACCAACATGGATTGACTCTTAAACTGGGTTGAATCAAGGTTTATCTATTAATCTTGTTGCACCAAATGTTAAACCTAGTTTTAAATTAATCATAGTTAAATTAAATGTTTCCTTTAATCTAAATGTAGTTTTCACTTCAAACCTAGATACATTTTAAGCCTGTTGCTCAATGAATTCTTGTTAAAAATATAAACTTAGATTGGAGATGAATTCTAAACTGACACTTGAGGTGGTTTAACTGATAAAATGGCAGCACAACTACTGTGGAGAGACCAAAATGACAGAGTTCCTCAGAGAATAATTAGAGACAGGTTTAATCCTGTTGAGTTTTATGATAATGATGCGTTTTCAAGGAGGTACCGCTTCTCCAAGGACTCTGTAATGCAACTGGAAAGAAAGGTTGGACCGACCATTAAGCATAGGAGTGATAGAAACGCGGCTGTACCCCCACTACTTTAGCTCTTGGTGACCCTACGCTTCTACGCAACTCGATGTTATCCAGATGATGGATGAGGATCTTTTTGGACTCCACAAGTCAACCGTCTACCGGATTGTAGTCAGAATGTCCAATGTTATTGCCAGTCTGAAATCAAATCAAATTTTATTGGTCACATACACATGGTTAGCAGATGTTATTGCGAGTGTAGCGAAATGCTTGTGCTTCTAGTTCCGACAGTGCACTAATATCGAAGAGTAATCTAAAAATTGCACAACAACTACCCAATGCACACAAATCTAAGTAAAGGGATGGAATAACAATATATACATATAAATATATGGATGAGCGATGACCGCATAGGGAAGATGCAATAGATGGTATAAAATACAGTACATACATATGAGATGAGGAATACAAGATATGTAAACATTATTAAAGTGGCATTACTAAAGTGGCCAGTGATTTCAGGTCTGTATGTAGGCAGCAGCCTCTCTATGTTAGTGAAGGCTGTTTAACAGTCTTATGGCCTTGAGATAGAAGCTGTTTTTCAGTCTCTCGGTCCCAGCTKTGATGCACCTGTACTGACCTCGCCTTCTGGATGGTAGCGGGGTGAACAGGCAGTGGCTCGGGTTGATGTCCTTGATGATCCTTTTGGCCTTCCTGTGACATCGGGTGCTGTAGGTGTCCTGGATGGCATGTAGTTTGCCTCCGGTGATGCATTGTGCAGACCACACCACTCTCTGGAGAGCCTTGCAGTTGTGGGCGGTGCAGTTGCCGTACCAGGCGGTGATAAAGCCCGACAGGATGCTCTCAATTGTGCATCTGTAAAAGTTTGTGGGTTTTAGGTGACAAGCCAAATTTCTTCAGCCTCCTGAGGTTGAAGAGGCGCTGTTGCGCCTTCTTCACCACACTCTCTGTGTGGGTGGACCATTTCAGTTTGTCCGTGATGTGTACGCCGAGGAACTTAAAACTTTCCACCTTCTCCAGTGCTGTCCCATCGATGTGGATAGGGGAGGCTCCCTCTGCTGTTTCCTAAAGTCCACGATCATCTCCTTTGTTTTGTTGACATTGAGTGAGAGGTTATTTTCCTGACACCGCACTCCGAGGGCCCTCACCTCCTCCCTGTAGGCTGTCTCGTCGTTGTTGGTAATCAAGCCCACTACTGTTGTGTCGTCTGCAAACTTGATGATTGAGTTGGAGACGTGCATGGTGACGTAGTCATGGGTGAACAGAGAGTACAGGAGGGGGCTGAGCACGCACCCTTGTGGGGCCCAGTGTTGAGGATCAGCGAAGTGGAGATGTTGTTTCCTACCTTCACCACCTGGGGGCGGCCCGTCAGGAAGTCCAGGAACCAATTGCACAGGGTGGGGTTGAGACCCAGGGCCTCAAGCTTAATGATGAGCTTGGAAGGTACTATTGTGTTGAATGCTGAGCTGTAGTCAATGAACAGCATTCTTAAATAGGTGTTCCTCTTGTCTAGATGGGATTGTGTGCAGTGTGATGGCGATTGCATCGTCTGTGGACCTTTTGGGGCGGTATGCAAATTGAAGTGGGTCTGGGGTGGCAGGTAAGGTGGAGTTGATATGATCCTCGACTAGTCTCTCAAAGCACTTCATGATGGCAGAAGTGAGTGCTACCGGGCGATAGTCATATAGTTCAGTTACCTTTGCCTTCTTGGGAACAGGAACAATGGTGGCCATCTTGAAGCATGTGGGGAAAGCAGACTGGGATAGGGAGAGGTTGAATATGTCTATAAACACACCAGCCAGCTGGTCTGCGCGTGCTCTGAGGACACGGCTAGGGATGCCATCTGGGCCGGCAGCCTTGAGAGGGTTAACACGTTTAAATGTCTTACTCACGTAGGCCACGGAGAAGGAGAGCCCACAGTCCTTGGTAGCGGGCCGCATCGGTGGCACTGTGTTATCCTCAAAGCGGGCAAAAAAGGTGTTTAGTTTGTCTGGAAGCAAGACGTCGGTGTCCGTGACATGGCTGGTTTTATTTTTGTAGTCCGTGAATGTCTGTAGACCCTGCCACATACGTCTCGTGTCTGAGCCGTTGAATTGCGACTCCACTTTGTCCCTATACCGACATTTCGCTTGTTTGATTGCCTTGCTGAGGGAATAACTACACTGTTTGTATTCGGCCATATTCCCAGTCATCTTTCCTTGGTTAAATGCGGTGGTTCGCGCGGATAGATGGCGGGAGGGCGGGGGAGGGCCTTGTATGCATCGCAGAAGTTAGAGTAGCAGTGATCCAGTGTATTGCCCGCACGAGTGCTACAATCAATCAATATGATAGAACTTAGGTAGCCTTGTTCTCAAATTTGCTTTGKTAAAATCCCCAGCTACAATAAATGCAGCCTCGGGATATATGATTTCTAGTACATAAGGTTCAAGCCTACAGAGGAAACAGCAGCTGGATTTTACAGGAGAGCTAGATTCCCAGGTGTACTATGGGCAATAGACTGTACACACATTCCTATTCCCAACCCTGGTGGTGAGAATGGAGAACTCTTCCGTAATCGTAAAGGTTACTCCTCCGTCAACGTGCAGGCTGTCTGTGATGACCAAGGTCAGCTCACCAACATCGTAACTAGATGGCCAGGATCCAGCCATGACAGCAGAATCTTTGACAATAGTTGTCTGTATGCAATTCTGGAAAGGGGGCCATATGAAGGCCACCTACTGGGTGACAATGGATATGCCTGTTGTGGGTACCTTATGACTCCCCCTTTAAACCCCCAGTCACCTGAAGAGAGAGAATACAACACCTCTCATATCCTGGCAAGAGGTTACATAAAGAGAGTTTTTGGAGTGTGGAAAAAAAGATTTCCCCTGCCTAAAGGATGGCCTCCGCACGAAGATGAACACTACACTGACAATCATTATTGCAGTGGCGGTACTGTATAACTTTGGCAAGAGACAAGAAGACGAGCTACCTGAGGAGGCTGAGGAGGACCTACCTGAGGAGAATGCAGAAGATGGCCAGGTGCAACATGCTGCCAATGCAAATGGGAATGCTGTGAGGAGAACCTTGACTGAGAACCATTTTGCAGCCTTAGGTGTGTATAATGTAACATTGGTGACATGTAAAAAGCAATATTATATTTTCATTGGCACATACAATTCCTAATCAGGCTAAATCTATTATTAAGACTTTGTTATTCTCAATACCATACAGGGTGGAACTCGAAGCACCAGAACACACGAGTGGGGACAAGACTGGAGGATACCAAATTGCTTGGGAAAGCATTGTTTTAAATAATTGCTGAAATAAATAAAAAGATCAGCATTCTTTACACAGTGGGCATTTGTTTCCCTGAAAGAGCTTCTGTTTCTGAATTTGCAGTAGCTCTTTTTGTAAATTAAGGACCTCAATCTGCAGTAGATTGTTCTCTCGCTCCAGCTCCAAAACATCAATAGGAGCTTGGTTCGTGTCAGTTCTGGGGCGTTTGCTTGGCGTGTTTGGTGTTTTTTCCGCTGATTCAAGATCCAGGCACTGCTGTTTCTCCGCAGCACAGGGTCTCAGCTCAACTAAAGGAAAGGAAAGAAAGAAAATGACCTCATTATTACTAGGCTATTTACGTGCCCATTTTGTACAACAATTGAATTGGGGCGTATGATGTGTCCAGCCTTGGTACGAATGATGATGTTATGCAACATGCTGTAACGGGGCTATTAACGCTAACATTGTAGTGAAGTAGCTTTAACGTTAGTTTTAACGTGCATTATAGTCATTGATATTTACCAGTTATTTATGCTTACTAAATATTGGTGGGTCGAGTTGTCCGTCGTCATCATAGGGGTTAAGGAGGGGGGCAAACTGCTGGGGAATCATCTCGCATATCTTCTGGGAGAGAGGATCAATTCCCCTGGATGGAGGCCCCCCTCCGGTCTGAAATAGCCCCCGCCTCTCCTCTGCCGCATCCTTTTTGGCTTTGGCTTTTAAGTTTTTCCAGCACTCCTTCAACCGATTTGGGTCCCTCTTCTTTTTAATCCGTGTCGATCCATTAAATCTGTCCTTCTTTTTGACAGTCTTGTTGTCTGTCTCTTTATCCTCCAGTACTTATCTAAATTCCTCCATCAGAGCCAACAATAGTTATTTTTTTCAAAAGCAGAGACATTTGAACCTCTTTGATGTGCCATGATCAGGTGGCTTGCGGACAAATAATAAATGCCTAAATAAGTAATAACAATAATAAATTATATTTTATGCTAGCTAGCATGGTTTATAAACTAGCTAGCTACAGTAGCTAATGTTAGCTAACGAATGAGATTTCTCTCTAGTACTGGCTAAATAACAGATTTTATTTCAAATCAGCAAACCCATGAGAACCTTTCACGTTGGAGTTGCAGTAGTTCTAACATTACATTGTTATTATTTCATCAAGGAACAGCAATTTTGTGGCCTCATTTGTCAAGTAGGCTAGCTACTTCGCTTCAACTCACGAAATGCCTCATATATTGGTGTAACATGTCACTAATCATAGTTTAAAACCGTTGATCATAGATTTAATGATCCAGATTTTAAATTAAGTGGTGCAACACATCTCTGATGAATTATAAACCTAGATTTACAAAACCTATATTAGCTCTAATCCTAGATTAATTTAAACCATGTTGGTGCAACCCACCCTTTGTCTTATTCAGCTGTATGACCCAATGGGTGAATAAACTTGGTTTGAGCTTTACTAATCGTCCGTGAGCTTTTATACGGTTCAGTTAGAACCTAACACCCCCTACACTAGCGACAAGTGCCATGGGATCCTTGGTGACCACAATGGGTCAAGACCTCGGATTAACCTCCCATCCGAAGGACAGTTAGAGCCTGGAGTAGACTAGAGCTGTCTTTCTCAACCCTGGCTCTGGGGACCCAAAGGGATGTTCATTTCCGGTTTCTGCCCTCGCACCACCAACACACTTGATTCAACTAATCAACTCATTATCAAGCCTTTCAAATAGAATCAGGTGTGTTAGATGCTGGGGCAAAAACAAAAATGTGCACCCGTTTGGGTCTCCAGGAGCAGGATTGAGAACTGCTGGACTAGAGAAAGTAGTTGTGGAAATGTGGTTACAATGTCGGTAAGTAACCCGACCTGACATGCTGAGGAATGGGATAGTGTAATCAAGAGGCGACATTGGCAGGAGTCCATTAATATGCAGGTGGAGAGGAGGTTGGCTTGGAATCTTGAGGCGAGGTGACATAGGCAACCTGGAAGCTGTCATTGTGTACCACTCTCACTCACCCTATTCCATTGAATGAGAACATGTTCTAATGTTCTACGTTTTTATTCTATTCTACCTGCAGGATGGACTTGGTTTTTTTTACCCCCTTTTTCGTGGTATCCAATTGGTAGTTACAGTCTTGTCCCGTTGTTGCAACTCCCGTACGGACTCGGGAGAGGCGTAGGTTGAGATCCGTGCGTCCCCCCGAAACACAATCCAACCAAGCCGCACTGCTTCTTGACACAATGCCCACTTAACCCGGAAGCCAGCCGCACCAATGTGTCGGAGGAAACACAGTACGCCTGGCGACCGTGTCAGCGTGCATTGCACACCGGCCCGCCACAGGAGTCACTAGTGCGCGATGGGACAAGAACATCCCTGCCGGCCAAACCCTCCCCTAACCCGGACGATGCTGGACCAATTGTGCGCCGCCCCATGGATCTCCCGGTCGCGGCCGGCTGCGACAGAGCCTGGACTCGAACCAGGATCTCTAGTGGCACAGCTAGCACTGCTAGCACAGTGCCTTAGACCACTGCACCACTTGGGAGGCCATCAACAGGGTCTGCTTTAAGTAATGTACGCATCTTGATGAGTCCTAAGAGGAATGAGCTAATGGATACTCAGTATTCTAGCTAGGTACATTCAGTCCACTGCCTATTATGAATATTCAAAGAGGATAGTGAGAAGAACCCGATGCCACTATCATTCAAATGTGACAAAAGTCAAGTCACTATACACGCTCTTGCTTATGGATGCGGCCAATTATACGTTAAATAAATCTCCCTCTTTCTCTCCTTTGGTTTTGCACGTACAGTATGTTTCCCTTTTCTATCGCTCTCCCTTTCTCACCCTCTTATCTCTGTATCTCCCTTTTTACTTATTCCCAGTTTCTCTGTCCCTCCCTCCTCTCACTCTCCTTTTTCTCTCCCTCAGTGAAGTGGCAGATCATGTCTCAGAAGAAGATATTTCTGATCTTTGTGGCAATTAGTACCGTCAGTCTACTGCTGCACCATGGGGGCCATTTCAGCTGGTGAGACACACACGCACACACACACAGAATTTGTTACAGGAAATAATTAATGCCACTTGCTCAGGTTAGCATAGGGCTAAATGTGCCAGGTAATGAAATGGGATGTCACGATCGTGTGGAAGAGATTCGGACCAAAACGCAGCATGAGGAAAATAAGCCATCTTCTTTTAATAAATGAACGAAGATGAACATGAAACAAAAACACCTACAAACTACCAAAACAATAAACGACCGTGAAGCTAATAAACGTAGTGCACAGACAAGCAACAAACGTTAAACAAGACAACTACCCACAAAAGCCTACTGCCTATGGCTACCTTAAATATGGCTCCCAATCAGAGACAAATGAATGACAGCTGTCTCTGATTGAGACCCAATCCAGGCAGCCATAGACATGACTAGACAACCTAACAATACTCTATCCCATACACATACAACACCCATAGACTAACCAAAACACACACAACATACAATGCCCACCCCAACTCACGCCCTGACCAACTAAACATAATCAAAATAACATAAAAATAGGTCAGGAACGTGACATGGGAACAGCTAACATGTAGCGTCAATGATTTTAATTGTCTGATGTGTACTTAAACCTTTTCTATTGTTCGCAAGTATGGCCCGCCTTGTTTCACAGAATACAATAATAATCATTGTCACAGTCCTTGTACCTCTAGTCTGGCATCAATCACGATCAACAGATTTAATCCATAACATACAGTATCGAATCTAGTGACCGTCAACCCACACCCAATCACGTGTATTAAAGGAAAATATATAATTATGCTAACCATTGTGTTAATCAGTCAAAACTGAATAGGAATTTTATTCACCTTAAAGTTCCTCATTACACAGAGATTGAGCTGCAAATCCCGTATTAAAAGCTCCCCCCCTCTCTATTTCTCTCATCTAGGACGATGGAAGCCTTTCACCTCGGCTGTCCGTCACTACGCACCCACCTGTCCTCCTCTCTCAAGCCCAAACACACCAATGTGGCCTTCCTCAAGACGCACAAGACGGCCAGCACCACCATGCAGAATCTGCTCTTCCGCTTCGCAGAGCGCAACAACCTGACAGTGGCGCTTCCTGTGCAGGCCTGCGGACACCAGTTCTGCTACCCGCGCACCTTCAACGCCCACCTCGTCCACCCGCACACCCTGCCACCCAACGTGGTCACTAGCCACATGCGCTTCAACCGCGCCGAGATGCAGCGCCTCATGCCTAACGATACCATCTACGTGACCATACTTCGAGAACCAGGGTCCATGTTTGAATCGTTGTTCAGTTACTATAACCAGTACTGTCAGAGTTTTAAGAGAGTTCCCAATGGGTCCCTGGAGGCATTTCTGGACGAGCCGTGGCGGTACTACCGTCCGGACGAAAAGGACTCCATGTACGCCCGTAACACGCTGACCTTTGACCTTGGTGGGGACAAGGACCGTCCGGCGGCAGACGCGACAGCATACGCCCGGGCCTTTGTGGCCGAGACAGAACGTGTCTTCTCCCTGGTGATGATCGCCGAGTACTTTGACGAGTCGCTGGTCCTCCTCCGTCACCTTCTCTCCTGGGATCTGGAAGACGTGCTCTACGTCAAGCTCAACATGCGGATGTCCGGCTCCAAGCACAGCCTCTCGCCAGGCCTCCCCTTCAAGATCCGCGCCTGGAACGCCTTGGACGCACGCCTCTATGATCACTTCAACGCCTCCCTATGGCGCCAGCTGACTGCCCTGGGCCCGGCGTGCGTGGCCAGGGAGGTGCGGTTGCTCCGCAGGGCCCAGGAGAGGCTGGTGAGGGGCTGCTTTGGAGGACGGCTTCCCCAGCTCCGCTCTGCTACCCAGATCAAGAACAAGGAGCTGCGGCCGTGGCAGCCCAGCGCAAAGGTGGACATCGTGGGCTACGACCTACCGACCAACACCAACGCCACGTGGCCCGGAAGTCTGGCCCACGAGCTATGTCTGAAGCTTATCATGCCAGAGGTCCAGTACACCAGGGTCCTGCTTCGATCGCAGTCGCTACGCTACCGACGCAGCTACCCGCTCCGCTCCCCTCAGCCCCAGCCGCAGCAGCCCGTACGGTCGGTCCTGCCACGCCACCAACAGGTGGGGATACAGCCGATTCCCCGGGAGGCCCTTCCTCCAGGACCTGGTCCCGTCTCTAGCCCCACAGCCACCTCTCGACCTGCAGGGACCCAGAGCAGGGCCACCAGGGTGGGGCTAAAGCCCTCGGGCCCCCAGAGGCAGACGCCATAACTTAAGACTGCAGCACCAGCCTTGAATATAGACTGAATACAGACAGACTGAATGCAGACAGACTAAATACAGGCATGCAGGTAGACAGACAGACTGTCCTCCAGACTTCAGTCATTTGTCCCCAGGGACTGTATCAGGGGGTTCTGGAGGAGATAGGGAGAGGGGGGGACACCCCCAGATTGGGGCTGGAGATTGGGTTAGGACCCCATCAATATGGGCACAGGCAGAGCACTCTCATTAATTACAAACTCTGTATGGAACAATAAAGAACTGTTACTCTCACTTTATCTCTCTCACTCTCTAATGCCACCCACCCCCCCTCCCAAACCTTGAGAAGATCTTGATGATGACAGTGAGAGAGGGTCACCGCTCCGGGTCCGTGTCCTCTGAGAATCCAACCCTCCAAGCCTTCTCCAGAGAGGAAAATCATCTAGTTCTGGGACTCTCACCCAATGATTTTACCCCCACCCACTGAGTGTTAGGCCCCAGGACAGAGGTCAAATGTCAAAAGTTAGGCCAGGGGTAATTCGACTGACCCCGGCCCTATCTCCCCCCCCCCCCCACCACACACACACACACCACACACACACTCGCAGCCCTACACCAACTCTCTCCCTCCTGCCCAACCTGCTTTAGAGCATTCTCTCTGCTTCTCCGACCCAGCTCATCTCTTCTGCTTCTCCGACCCAGCTCATCTCTCTCTGCTTCTCCGACCCCAGCTCATCTCTCTCTGCTTCTCCGACCCAAGCTCATCTCTCTCTGCTTCTCCGACCCCAGCTCATCTCTCTCTGCTTCTCCCGCCCCAGCTCATCTCTCTCTCCCTCCACCAGCAACTGCTGCTGACAAATGGGGTGTTTTTAGATATGGGAATTGTGTGTGTGTGTGTGTGGTGTGTGGTGTGTGTGTGTGTGTGTGTGTGTGTGGTGTGTGTGTGTGTGTGTGTGTTGTGTGTGTGTGTGTGTGTGTGTGTGTGTGTGTGTGTGTGTGTGTGTGTGTGTGTGTGTGTGTGTGGTGTGTGTGATGTGAGAAAGCGTATTTCCTATGTATTTTGTTTATCTGGGGTGTTATCGCAATAAAGTTTTATGTGAAGTCTTATGTAAAGGTAGGGATCTTATAACCACCCAACACACACACACTGGACTCAACCCATTGTTGGTTATGCAAGCCTGCTAAAAGACATGATGAGTGAGAGCTACAGTGTTTGAATATTTAATTATGTAATCTTAATGAGGCTCTCTTTGGAGAGACCTTCCACTTGGGTTACACAGTGAAACACCCMCACACACACACACACACACACACAGCAGTGTGGGCCATGCCAAAGTAGATTACCTATCCGAAGCAAAGCATAGGGAGGAAATAACTACGATACTAAGGGAAAGCAGTAGAAGAAGAGAGAGTCTGGGTCCTGTTCATTTGGAAACACTGCGGAAAACGTTTTAAAACATTTTGCAATGGAATTTGAAAACTATGTGTTTCCTCTTCGACAACTCCATATACTATTCCCTTCCTGTTTCAGTCCTTGGTCTCCCATTTGGTGCCTAATGAACATGGCACTGGTGTGGTGGCTGTCATGTGGAGGTTGTTTTTTGCCACTCGTTTCATTATGTGGTACATTTTTTATGCAGTTGGTTGTTCATGTTTAATGTGTTAAGTATGTTTAACTCGAATGACCTAAATGGTATGGTTCTACCTGGGTGTCCTTGAGGGGGTGTGTGTGTGTGTGTGTGTGTGTGTGTGTGCGTGCGTGCGTGCGTGCGCATTTGTGTTTCTGAGTATATATTATTTATTCTCTTCATCACTGGAAAAAAACGGTCTGTTTATGTTTACCTTCAATGTATATTTCCGATTTTGGAACAGGACATTGTATTGTGGACCAAACCACTTATGGCAATACACACTGTACTGTACATGGCATGTTCTGATGAATAAAATTTACATTTTCTACATAGGCCAACCACAAAAGCCACTCAGACAGCACCAAGTGTAATCACTTTAGCATAAATTTTATTGTGTTTTAAGTGCTTCCTAATGCTCTAGATTGCATCCCAAATGACACCCTACTCCCTACATAGTGCATTATTTGTAGTGCACTATGTAGGGAATAGGGTGCCATTTGGGACTCAGTCCTAGTCTAGTGGAAAGAGCACAGGGTAGAAAGATAACTTTCAGAAGGGCCCTTGACCCCGTGAAATCCTCCATGTTCGACTGCTGTTCATTTTTAAAGAGCTCTTTGATTGTACTCTATTTTTCATCCCAAATGTCACCCTTTTGATCAGGGCCCATAAATAGGGAATAGGTTGCCATTTGGGACACAAGGTACCAAATCTAGGCTGGTTTCTCGGTTTTGAGAGACTTAACTAGCACAGAATGGTGGTTGTGTCACCTACAAGTCAATGTTAGCCAGCCTTTTTAGGAATGCTAGAATTAAGCAATAAGGCCCGAGGGGGTGTGGTATATTGGCCATATATCACAAACCCCCGAGGTACCTTATTGCTATTATAAACTGGTTACCAACGTAATTAGAGCAGTAAAAATAAATGTTTTGTCATACATGTGGTATACGGTCTGAAATACCACAGCTATCAGCCAATCAGCATTCAGGGCTCGAACCAACCAGTTTAGAATAGCTGTTTTACTACTGTACATCTTGTCACTTTATTTGTCAAATTCTCTTTTAGAACAATGTGGAACAAAAGTGTTCTTTTAGATTGAACCGTGTTCTGTTTTTAGAGTGTCTTTCTCAACAAATTGTGTCTTTGTTAAGAGAAAGTGTCAATGTGACACAAAATGATGTGCTTGATCTTTTTTCCGTGACTATATTTCCAATGACATTGTCTCTCTTTCCATGGCATTAATTCATTCTCATACGATATTTATTGATGTATTTGAACTGAAAGGGGTGTTTCTGTTTTTGACTGGGGGGCTCTGATCATACAGAAGTAAGGTGAAGTTTCCCTTAGACGCATATCTGGGGACAGTTTAGAATTTTCTCTGCTAATGGTTAAGGATAGGATTGAGGAGGGGGAGCTGATCCTAGATCTGTACCTAGGGGAAACTTTACCTAGATCATACAGCTAGAGACAATCAGAGCTAGATGTCCCAAAGCTTTGTACTGAGGGATGATGGGGGAAAAGCAACCCTTAAAAGTTGAATGATTCAAATCAATGTTGTTTGTTGTCATTTTTCATTTTACATGGGGTATCGGTTTTTAATTACTTTAATTGATGAGCCATTATAAATGGTTATACATTGTTTAGAAATGCTTGTACATGTTTATAAATGGTTATAAATGCTGAAATATGCATTAATAATAGGAAACACTAGTTGTAGTCTTATATGACTTATTAATGAAAGCTATTACATGCAAATACACATGTACATCATTAAGAAGACACATTTGAATATAACAAGAAGTGATTCAAATCCCCAAGAGTCTCAAGCTGCCATGAAGCAGCCTAATATGCAAATACACCCCAAATCACATCCAACTTCCATTAAAAAACAACAACAAATATCTTTCTCCGTTTCAATGGGAAAAACCGATGTAAATCAAATGTGTTTGATGTTTACTATGATTACAGCAATCAGCTGTTCCCTTGCCAATGTCTTATTATTACCGCTGTTGTTGTCATGGTTTTATCACGAGCTGAGGTGGCTGAAGTGGTGAAGCTGTGTGTGTGTGTGTGTGTGTGTGTGTGTGTGTGTGCTGTCTCTTATACACATCTAGATGTGTATAAGAGACAGGTGTGTGTGTGTGTGTGTGTGTGTGTGTGTGTGTGTGTGTGTGTGTGTGTGTGTGTGTGTGTGTGTGTGTGTGTGTGTGTGTGTGTGTGTCTGCCTGGCTGGCTGGCTGACTGCACTGCTCAGATCTGTGTCACTTCAAACGGACGACAAAGCCACTCTCTGCCAGAGCTCTAATGAGACACTAATTGAAAGGAGCCGGTGAACATCCATCTGCATCCCAAATGGCACCCTATTCCCTACTATAGGGAATAGGGTGACATTTGGAACGCAGATACAATCTCATTCAACCGCCCCCCTAATCAAGACAGTTCCATAATTATTGGCACCCTTGATAAAGATGAGCAAAAAAGAATGTATAAAATAAGTAATTCAAATACTGAGTTATTTTGTATGATCTAATAAATGTGAACATTATATTATTTTATACTAATACAATTGCTCAGAGAAAGATATTTGTATTACTTGATTGGCACCCATAATGATTCTTGTGAATAAAATCTAACAAAATAAAATCTGGATTAACATTCTACTTTTTAAAATTCATCTCAGTTTAAGGAACTGTATTGTTCCTTAAACTGTACTGTATCGCCGTTCAAGGGATCAGATGGAGGCAGAGAAAGCGGAACGGCGACGATACGAGGAATTAGAGCAACGGAGCAAGCACGAGAGGCAGCCCCCCCCAAAAAATTGGGGGGGGAATACGGGAAGATTGGCGGAGTCAGGTTTTAGACCTGAGCCAACTCCCCGTGCTTACCGTGGGGAGAGTGTGACTGGTCAGGCACCGTGTTATGCGGTGATGCGCACTGTGTCTCCAGTGCGCATTCCCAGCCCGGTGCGCTCTGTGCCAGCTCATCGCAGTTGCCATGCTAGAGTGAGCATCCAGCCAGGACGGATTGTGCCGGCTCAGCGGTCCTGGTCTCCAGTGCGTCTCCTCGGTCCAGGATATCCTGCGCCAGCTCTACGCACGTTATCCCCAGTTCGCCAGCACCACCCAGTGCGTCCTGTGCCAACTCCCTGCACTTGCCGTGCTACAGGGGTTATTCAGCCAGGACGCGTTGTGCCAGCTCTGCGCTCCAGACCTCCGGTGCGCCTCCACGGTCCAGTGTGTCTTGCGCCGGCTCTACGCACTATGCCTCCAGTGCACCTTCATAGCCCAGTGCGTCCTGTGCCAGCTCTACACAATCACCGAGCTAAAGTGGGTATCCAGCCAGGATGTGTTGTGGCAGCTCCACTCACTAGGCTGCCAGGACGTCTCCTCAGTCCGGTGAGACCTGTTCCGGCTCCATGTACGAAGCCTCCTGTGATGATCCATGGCCCGAAGCCTCCAGTGATGATCCATGGCCCGAAGCCTCCAGTGATGATCCATGGCACGAAGCCTCCAGTGATGATCCATGGCACGAAGCCTCCAGTGATGACCCATGCCCGAAGCCTGCAGTGATGATCCATGGCACAAGCCTCCAGGATAATCCATGGCCCGAAGCCTCCAGGGATAATCCATGGCCCGAAGCCTCCAGTGATGATCCATGGCCCGAAGCCTCCAGTGATGATCCATGGCACGAAGCCTGCAGTGACGATCCAGGGAAAAGAGCCTCCAGCGACGGTCCCCAGTCCGGAGCCTCCAGCGACGGTCCCCAGTCCGGAGCCTTCAGCGAGGGTTCCAAGTCCAGAGCCTTCAGCGAGGGTTCCAAGTCCAGAGCCTTCAGCGAGGGTTTCCAGTCCAGAGCCTCCAGCGACGGTCTGCAGCCCGGAGCCTCCAACGACGGTCGGCAGTCCGGAGCCTTCAGCGAGGGTTCCCAGTCCGAAGCCTTCAGCGAAGGTTCCCAGTCCGGAGCCTTCAGCGAGGGTTCCCAGTCCGGAGCCTTCAGCGAGGGTTCCCAGTCCAGAGCCTCTGGCGACGATCTACGGTCCGGAGGTCACGGCAACGATCCCTGCACCAGAGGCGTCACATTAGTGGGGGGAGCCTCAAGCGGAGTGGGGTCGGCGTCCCGCACCGGACCTCCACCGAGAGTAGATGCCCACCCAGACCCTCCCCTATAGGTTCAGGTTTGCGGCCGGAGTCCGCACCTTTGGGGTGGGGGGGCGGGGGGTACTGTCACGCCCTGACCTTAGAGATCCTTATTATTCTCTATGTTTGGTTAGGTCAGGGTGTGACTCGGGTGGGAACATCTGTTTTCTATTTCTTTGTGTTTTTGGCTGAGTATGGTTCCCAATCAGAGGCAGCTGTCTATCGTTGTCTCTGATTGGGGATCATATATAAGTTGTCATTTTCCTTTTGGGTTTTGTGGGATCTTGTTTTCTGTATAGTTTATTTGCCTTACAGAACTGTGCGCTTTYGTTTTTGTCGTTGTTATTTTTCTTTTGGTGTCATCAATAAAAATAACGATGTACGCCTACCACGCTGCACCTTGGTCCGGTCATTCCACAAACGAGAGCCGTAACAATTGTGGCCTTCCATGGCTTCTTGTTTCACTGGGGTATAAAAATTAGGTAACACACATTTACAATCCCTTTGTCACACATCACTATGGGAAAAGTCAAAGAGCTCACGAACAAAAAAAGACAAACGGTTGTTGACATTTGTAAAACAGGCAATGGGTACAAAAAAATTGAAAAAATATCTGAAATATACCATTTACCACTATTAGGGCAACAACTAAGAAGTTTAAAACCACTGGAACAGTGGTGTACTTGCCTGGTATTGGTCAGAAGTGTATCTGGTTGGTTCGGGAAGCAAAGAAAAATCCAAGGTCTAAAGTTGGAGAATTACAGAACTTGGTTGCATCTTAGGGTCACCAGGGCTCTAAATCTACAATTAGATGCCACCTCCATGCCAATAGGCTCTTTGGAAGGGTTGCCAGAAAAAAAAGCCTTTATTAAGAGTAAATGTAAATGGAGGGCGAGGGAGAAATTTGTATGCGTCTCTGTGTGTGGAGTAAGTTTGCTAATAGGCATTGGCACTTGAATTGAAACCGGTGCTACTGTATAGTCAGAGGACACGAAAGTAGAGCTATTTGCCAACACACACCAGTGGTGGGTTTGGCTTCAAAAGAAGGATGCATATGGGTAGTTGCCATATGCCCAAAATAAAACGGAAAAATGATTTTGTCTAACATTAAAGTAAAAAAACATATAGTTACAATAAACTATGTCTAAACAACTCTAACTGTTATATGGCTAGCTTCAACTTTGAATTTATATCAAATTTAATTAATAATTTCATGCAATAGTGCCTTGAATTTGTCCTCTGGTGTGACATTACACTTAATGTAAATACACTGTCAACTGTGTTTATTTTCAGCCAACTTAACATATGTAAATATTTGTATGAACATAACAAGATTCAACAACTGAGACATAAACTGAACAAGTTCCACAGACATGTGACTAACAGAAACTGAATAATGTGTCCCTGAACAAAGGGAGGGTCAAAATCAAAAGGAACAGTCAGTATCTGGTGTGGCCACCAGCTGCATTAAGTACTGCAGTGCATCTCCTCCTCATGGACTGCACCAGATTTGCCAGTTCTTGCTGTGAGATGTTACCCCACTCTTCCACCAAGGCACCTGCAAGTTCCTGGACATTTCTGGGGGGAATGGCCCTAGCCCTCACCTTCTAATCCAACAGGTCCCAGACGTGCTCAATGGGATTGAGATCCGGGCTCTTCGCTAGCCATGGCAGAACATTGACATTCCTGTCTTGCAGGAAATCTCTCACAGAATGAGCACTATGGCTGGTGGCATTGTCATGCTGGAAGGTCCTGTCAGGATGAGCCTGCAGGAAGGGTACCACATGAGGGAGGAGGATGTCTTCCCTGTCACGCACAGCGTTAAGATTGCCTGTAATGACAACAAGCTCAGTCCGATAATGCTGTGACACACTTCCCCAGACCATGACGGACCCTCCACCTCCAAATCGGTCCCGCTCCAAAGTACAGGCCTCGGTGTAACACTCATTCCTTTTACGATAAACGCGAATCCGACCATCACCCCTGGTGAGACAAAACCACGACTCGTCAGTGAAGAGCACTTTTTGCCAGTCCTGTCTGGTCCAGCGACGGTGGGTTTGTGCCCATAGGCGACGTTGTTGCCTGTAATGTCTGGTGAGGACCTGCCTTACAACAGGCCTACAAGTCCCCAGTCCAGCCTCTCTCAGCCTATTGCGGACAGTCTGAGCACTGATGGAGGGATTGTGCATTCCTGGTGTAACTCGGGCAGTTGTTGTTACCATCCTGTACCTGTCCCGCAGGTGTGATGTTCGGATGTACCGATCCTGTGCAGGTGTTGTTACACGTGATCTGCCACTGTGAGGATGATCAGTTTTCCGTCCTGTCTCCCTGTAGCGCTGTCTTAGGCGGACATTACAATTTATTGCCCTGACCACATCTACAGTCCTCATGCCTCCTTCCAGCATGCCTAAGGCACGTTCACGCAGATGAGCTGGGACCCTGGGCATCTTTCTTTTGGTGTTTTTCAGAGTCAATAGAAAGGCCTCTTTAGTGTCCTAAGTTTTCATAACTGTGAACTTAATTGCCTACCATCTGTAAGCTGTTTGTCAGGTTTTGGCCAAGACTGTTCGGGTTTTGGTCACTAGATGTCCCCATTGCACCTTTTTTGTACCTTTTGTTTTTCTTGCTCTAATTATTGTTTGCACCTGTAGGTCATTCCCTTGTTAGTATTTAAACCCTGTGTGTTCCTCAGTTCCTTGCTCAGTGTTTGTAAGTTAGCACCCAGCCCCCGCCCCAGCCCAAGCCTTGTTTTATATAGATATTTCTCTTGTTGGATTTTCCAGAGGTTCTCTGGTTTAGTTCTTGTGTATTATTTGAGTAGTCTTTTGAGGTTTGTTTTTCCCTGCTGTTTTTTACCACTTTGGAGTTTCTTTTGTATTTTGGAGGATTTCCATTTTGTGCCTCTTGGCTTTATTTTTGGACTTTGTGGATTTAGTTTCTTTGCCTGAAGATTTTGTTCTTTAATTAAACCACCATCTCTAGTACTGCTGTGTCTGCCTCATCTTCTGGGTTCTGACGATTATTAGTGACTGTTTCTCGCACCGGGTCCTGACACTGTTAGTGTCTTAACGACCGTTCCACAGGTGCATGTTCATTAATTGTTTATGGTTCATTGAACAAGCATGGGAAACAGTGTTTAAACCCTTTACAATGAAGATCTGTGAAGTTATTTGGATTTTTACAAATTATCTTTGAAAGACAGGGTCCTGAAAAAGGGAAGTTTCTTTTTTTGCTGAGTTTATAAAGGTTTAATGATTCCCAAAAAGACAATAAATATATTTTGACTCATTATTTAGTTACTTCTGTCTTTTAAATCAGTAATCATATTCTTTCATTTAAAATGAAAAACACATTATTTCTTTGCATAATGATGATAATCAAGTGTCTCATTTTGGCTAAGATTCACAGTAATTTCACTAAATCTAGATAAAAAGCACTGATCTTACTTGTGTATTATTATAATGTTACCTGCCTCATGCATAAGATTTTTATTTTTATTTTGTCTAAGACAACACCCTTTTTTCCTTTCATTTATTGGCTTCACCCCATTGGACATTATGTTCCACCAATGGACAATACACCGTTTCAGACCAAATAAAAAATGCTTCTAAACATCCATTCTAAACATCAGTAATGGATCCTTGAAAGATTCCTCTACTGTTATTTGTCACCACTACCTCGGGAGTGGATCTTTTGTGTGCCTGCTGCCTTCCTTGGATGTGGTAGCCGTTTCTCAGTCTCCCTCTCCGGAATCGAACCCCGATTCCCCATTATCCGTGGTCACCACGGTAGGCACAGAAACTACCATTGAGAGTTGATAGGCCAGACGTTCGAATGAGACGCCAGTGCCACGAAGGGTCACCAACAGCGTCCAGGGCCCCCGACAGAACCCGTATGGACTTTGGGTCTAATAAATGCACATGTCCCCGAAGGTCAGCACTTGTTGGCATATCTTAGCACAAGAATTGCCACAGCTATCCAAGTAACAATGGAGCAATAAATGGAACCATAACTGATTTAATGAACCATTCATAGATTCCCTGAACCGACCGTGTGTACTAAGACTTAGAGCAGGGGGGGGCAGTCTTTAAAAGAGGCATGGCTGATGGGACCCCTACAGGGTGGATCACAAATGCCAATTAGTCAGGAGGAGTGAAACTGGTAGGGCAGAGAGGGAACAATGGGATTGATGGTCTAATGCAGGGAGTGACAACCAGGAATGGGAGCACTACAGCCAGCCCCAATATCTGCCTGCACCCTCACTAGGGCCAGGTAAAAGAACTAGACCCTCCCCAGAGGGCAGAGACAGAGCCAGAGGTCGCCGGAGCAATGATCACCTGCCGCAGATGAGAAACCAGGCGTGAGAGAATAAATACATAAATATTGCACTCAGAATCGCATGTTTCGAACAGACCACCATAGTCCCTCTGCCCAAGAAAGCGAAGGTAACCTGCCTAAATGATTACTGCCCCGAAGCACTCACATCGGTAGCCATGAAGTGCATCAACACCATCATGCCAGAAACCCTAGACCCAGTCCAATTCGCATAATGCCCCAACAGATCCACAGATGATGCAATCTCAATCGCACTCCACACTGCCCTTTCACACCTGGACGAAAGGAACACCTATGTGAGAATGCTGTTCATTGACTATAGCTCAGCATTCAACACCATAGTGTCCACAAAGCTCATCACTAAGCTAAGGACCCTGGGACTAAACACCTCCCTCTGCAACTGAATCCTGGACTTCCTGATGGGCCGCCCCCAGGTGGTAAGGGTAGGCAATAACACATCTGCCACGCTGATCCTCAACACTGGGGCCCCTCAGGGGTGCGTGCTTAGTCCCCTCCTGTACTCCCTGTTCACCCACGACTGTGTGGCCAAGCAAGACTCCAACACCATCATTACGTTTGCTGATGAAACAATAGTGGTAGGCCTGATCACCGACAACGATGAGACAGCCTATAGGGAGTAGGTCAGAGACTTGGCAGTGTGGTGCCAGGACAACAACCTCTCCCTCAATGTGAGCAAGACCAAGGAGCTGATCGTGGACTATAGGAAAAGGAGGGCCGAACAGGCCCCATTTAACATCGATGGGGCTGAAGTGGAGGGGGTCGAGAGTTTAAAGTTCCTTGGTGTCCACATCACCAACAAACTATTATGGTCCAAATACACCAAGACAGTTGTGAAGAGGGCACGACAACAGCTTTTCCCCCTCAGGAGACTGAAAAGATTTGGCATGAGTCCCCAGATCCTCAAAAAGTTCTACAGCTGCACCATCGAGAGCATCCTGACCGGTTCCATCACCGCCTGGTATGGCAACTGCTCGGCATCTAACCGTAAGGCGCCACAGAGGGTAGTGTGTGCCAAGCTTCCTGACATCCAGGACCTATATAGTAGGCGGTGCCAGAGGAAGAACCCAAAAATTGTCAAAGACTCCAGTCACCAAAGTCATAGATTGTTCTCTCATGGCAAGTGGTACCAGAGCGCCAAGTCTAGGACCAAAAAGTTCCTTAACATCTTCTACCCCCAAGCCATAAGACTGCTGAACAATTAATAAAATKTACATTGACCCCCCCCTTGTTTATACACTGCTGCTACTCACTGTTTATTATCTATGCATAGTCACTTTACAAATGACCTCGACTAACCTGTACCCCCGCACATTGACTCGGTACCGGTACCCCCTGTATATAGCCTTGTCATTTTKATGTCGTTTTTGATTATAATTATWATTTTTTTAACTTTAGTTTATTTAGTAAATATTTTCTTAACTCCATTTCTTGAACTGCATTGTTGATTAAGGGCTTGTAAATAAGCATTTCACGGTAAGGTCTACCTACACCTGTTGTAATCGGCGCATGTGACAAATAACATTTGATTTCATTTCTCCCATCTCCACACAGGAACTCTAGAGCTCTTTCAGAGTGACCATCGGGTTCTTGGTCACCTCCCTGACCACGGCCCTTCTCCCCCGATTGCTCAGTTTGGCCGGGCAGCCAGCTCTAGGAAGAGTCTTGGCTGTTCCAAACTTCTTCCATTTAAGAATGATGGAGGCCACTGTGTTTTTGGGGACCTTCAATAATGCAGACATTTTTTGGTACCCTTTCCCATGGGATGGGATACCAAAATGTCTCTGAGCTCTACAGACAAGATGTCTCTGAGCTCTACAGACAAGATGTCTCTGAGCTCTACAGACAAGATGTCTCTGAGCTCTACAGACAAGATGTTTCTGAGTTCTACAGACAATTCCTTCGACCTCATGGCTTGGTTTTTGCTCTGACATGCACCGTCAACCGTGGGACCATATATAGACAGGTGTGTGCCTTTCCAAGTCACGTCGAATCAATTGTATTTACCACAGGTGGACTCCAATCAAGTTGGAAACATCTCCAGGATTATCAATGGAAACAGGATGCACCTGACCTCAATTTCGTGTCTCATAGCAAAGGGTCTGAATACTTACGTAAATAAGGTATTTCTGTTTTTAATTTTTGGCAAAAAAATGTTTTTCGCTTTGTCATGATGGGGTATTGTGTGTAGATTGCAGAGGATTTTAGAATAAGGCTATAATGTAACAAAATCTGAAAAAAGTCAAGGGGTCTGAATACTTTCCGAAGGCATTGTATACATTCCAAAGGCATCACACCAAGGACTAAGAAACGGACCAAGAAACGGACACCTTTTATGGCAATGGCAGGGAAGTGCAATATTTTGATAAATATTTTTGATAAAGCTTCCAATCTGTTCAGGCCATGTGCTCCAGCCATGTTTTCTGTACTTCCTCACTGCAAGAGAACCCTCCCTCAGCGCAATGGTCCCCAAACGCTGGCTCATTATTTAATCAAGTAATTGTGTCACACCAAGTGGACATTGCTTTTGGGGACATCTTTTAATCAATCGAACACTATTTAGAAATATCATTAATAGACTTGGGGACTATCGTTTCCTGAAATAAACTTCTGTGTTACAACTAAAAGAGTAGGTGAAGGGACTTTTATTCATTTTTTCTGTAATTTACTTAAGTTCAAAGTTCCACAACCTTTCCTGGGACAGTCACACCATTGGGCAATTGTCACATTTGGTTAAAAATGGTAAGAAAACAAATAATACACTGCATGAATTTACTCATGATCCAAATAAAAAAGCTTTGAATATTATATCACTGTTTTAGCCAATTAAGTTATATTTGTGTTTGCCATCATGGACAAAAAACAGAGGCATCACATCTGTTATTTATAAATTATTATTTATTTTTTACCTTTATTTAACTAGGCAAGTCAGTTAAGAACAAATTCTTATTTTCAATGACGGCCTAGGAACAGTGGGTTAACTGCGTTGTTCAGGGGCAGAACAACAGATTTTTACCTTGTCAGCTCAGGGATTCGATCTTGCAACCTTCCGGTTAACCTTTTGCTCTAACCACTAGGCTACCTACCGCCCCGTTATACCCATATGCAGAAAATAACTTCACACCTACTGTAAAATATGGTGGTGGATCTTTGATGTTATGGGGCTGTTTTGCTTCCACTGGTCCTGGAGCCCTTGTTAAAGTAGAAGTTTTATTTTTTACAACCAATTCTCAATTTGTTATGTAAATGGAATGTTATAGAAGGGTCCAGACACCTTTTGTGGGATATCACATTTTTGAGAAACTTACCGCAAATAGTAAATTCCATCCTCATCCTCGTTGTGTTATATGGGGGCCCAGAAAAAACATTAAAAAAGGTTTCAAAAACACCCACATATAGCCTTTTAGAAACGGAAACTCTGTATATTGATGCAGGACTTTATCCGGAACGTTCTATTCCATTGTTCATGATTTTTTCTGGGGCACCAATACTACACAAGGAGGATGAGGTGATTTTCTGTTTAGGTAAAATTTCTCAAAAAAGAATGTAATCACAAAAAAATAAACAACCACACAACAAAATCTCCAAAGAAATAGTGACCACAAAATCAACATTTTGCAATGGTCATCTCAGTCTCCGGACTTGAACCCCATTGAAAACCTGTGGTTTGAATTGAAGAGGGCAGTCCATAAGCGCAGACTGAAGGATATCAAGGATTTGGAAAGATTTTGTATGGGGGAAGGGTCTAAGATCCCTCCCAATGTGTTCTCCAATCTCGTAAAACATTTGTTTTAAAGGCTCGCAAGGGGAGGGTGCCGGATTATTGAAAACAGGAGTACCAATCATTTTGATATATCTTTTTTAGATTTTTGTTTTAATATTGTTAAACAAAATCTTGTTCTCTGAGCAATTGTATTAGTTTAGAATAATATAATTTCCCTTTTTTTAGCATGTAATATATCTCAGTATTTGTATTATTTATTTTATACTCTCTTTTTTGCTCATCTTTATCAAGGGTGCAAATAATTTTGGACCTGACTGTAGATACAGACAGAGAAAACACAAACACACACACATATAGAGAAAAACACACACACACTCACACAGATATACACAAACAGATAATAAGGACACACACAAACACAGAAACAGAGGAAGAGAGAGAAAGCGCTCCTCCAAATAGGGAGTCCCTTGTGACACTGCGACAATCTAACATGAATTAGTTGGAACACAAACACAGAGAAAAATAGAGAGGATAATGTGGTGTCACACTGTCAGGCTAAAGTAATGTGTTTTAAACTGAGTGACTGACTGAGGTTCTGTTATTGATACTGGTTTTGTGCCAAATGGCACCCTATACCCTATTTAGTTTKCTACTTTTGACCAGTGCTTACAAGGCTTATTCATTATGATCTATAAGGCAAATGTCACGACTTCCACCGAAGGTGGCTACTCTCCCTGTTCAGGCGGTGCTCGGCGGTCGTCGTCGCCGGCCTACTAGCTGCCACCGATCCATTTTTCCTTTTCGTTTGTGTCTGTCTGTTTTGTTTACACCTGTGTCCTATTAGTTGATTTCGGTGGGTTTATTAACCTCCGCTGCCTGCTAGTCTTTGTGCGGGATTGTTTGCTGTGGTTACTTTGTTAGGGGTGCGTGTCTGCACCACAGGGTTTTCTTTTCTTACAGCAGTTGTACTGTTTTGGAATGTGTTTAGGAGTAGAGGTTTCTCCTCTGTGTGTAGTGTTTATTTCCCTGTGTGTGGCGACCTCGTTTGGGTGTGTTCCCCCCATGTTATTGTTGAGTTGGGACTTCTAAATAAACAATTGTGCCACTGGGACTTCCTTGCTCTCCTGCTCCTGATTCCTGCACCTCCCTCCTTCTAGGAGGCATGTAACAGCAAAACTGGTTTGAGATCAGTAATCCTACTAAATGACAAAGTCATAGTTCTGCAGGGAGCAAAAATTCTAATTTTCTAGTCACAACATTGAAGCATTGTGGCCCACCAGGAGAGTTACAGCAAATTACATGAGTACACTCTTAAAAATAAAGGTGCAAGTTGGAAGCAAATAAGGCTCTTGAGAGCGATGCCATAGGGGAACCATGTTAAGGTCTCTGAAGAACCATATATGGGATGATTCGTTGAAGAGCCATCCAAAAATCAAAAAACAGAAATGTTTGCTAGGACCGGAATTTAATAGCCCAGCTGAAGGGTTTTAAGATTTATTTGTATATTTCCCAGGGTGCCTTTCCAGTGAATTTTAGAGTTACTAGTACCACCCATAACTATGTTTGCTAGTGACTGGTTGTTGCATTCATACATTTTCACTTATATGGCCTTCACCACGTGAGATCCTAAGTGAATATGTTGTCATTAAAATAAAAACTATTAAAGACAATACAATACATATTTCATAAGGCCTTTTGAGGACCTAGTTTTACCCTAAAAGTGTTGCTTGAAATTCATAGTTTACAGGTCTCATTAGGCATCCAAGTCACATTATGCTGGATTGCAAAGTGATGTGTAATTCCTATTGGAATCCAGCCAGAGTGGGGATAGCCAACCTTTAGAATGTTTTATTCTTAATGACTGCCAGAGTTCGGGAAACTAAAATGAGACTGCCTTAATAATCTAAACTGGGAAAACCATTTCAGTAACGGATGCAATAAGTCCAAGTAACAGACTGGAAAACTTTAGAAAAAAATTGTAATTTATATTTGAGTAGCATAATATTAATTAATCAATCAATGTACATGCAAAAACATAGATGTTGAAACAAACAATTGTAAAAAATCAACCTGCAATAGAGCATGCTGAGAAAAATAATAATGATGGCCGTATTTTTGGTTCAACTCTGGTTATTAACACCAACACTGGAGTTATTTTACACCACTATGTCACGCCCTGGCCTTAGTTATCTTTGTTTTTCTTTATTATTTTAGTTAGGTCAGGGTGTGACATGGGGGATGTTTGTGTGTTTTTGTCTCGTCTAGGGTGTTTGTATTGTCTAGGGGGTGTTTGTAGAGTTCATGGGGTTGTGTTCAGTGTAGGTGTTTATGTAAGTCTATGGTTGCCTAGATTGGTTCTCAATTAGAGACAGCTGTCTGTCGTTGTCTCTGATTGGGAGCCATATTTAGGCAGCCATAGTCATTAGGTAGGTTGTGGGTAATTGTCTATTTGTAAGTTGCCAGTGTCTGCACTTATTTGTTTTGTATAGCTTCACTTTTGTTAGTTTGTAAAAGTGTTTGTTTCGTCTTCATTAAAAAGGAAAATGTATTATTATTACGCTGCGCCTTGGTCCTCCTCTCTTTCTCCTAACGACGATCGTGACACACTAAGTGTTAATTTAACTCTTCACAGTTTTAATTTAACTATTGAGTCAACAATAGAAATGTTTGACGGAACAATCAACACTAGTTATCACTGGCCAATTTGTTGTGCTATGAAAGGTTTGCTGTGTCCTATGAAAGGTTTGCTGTGTGCTATAAAAGGGATACATCTGCAGGCTTCCAKACATTTCAAGAACCTTTTAGAATTCTGAAGATGCCACGTCAAGAACCCCACACTTAACTCACAGTTTTTTCAGTGTACCTGATCATGTTCTCTTTCTCTCTACTGAACACTTCAGTTTACCAGAGGTGCCGTTTGGAGTGCTGGCTCTGGATCACTCGCTCTTTTTCCCTCTCTCGCTCTCTCTTTTTCTGCCGATGGTGGGTGGTCGTGATGGGTTATCCGTCAGACATGGGTGTAAACACGATTCGTTTCCTTTCAAATACTTAATCTGTGCTCCATTGAGCTTGTATGGCCGCAATAAAGACAATGGAATTGTCCCAGAAGTGCAGACCCCAAACCCTGTCGCCCATCTGGCACTCCAGGCATCAAGCTCAAGCGAAACTATCTTTTCAAAGTAATTTAAAAAGATTTCTATTACTGTTTGAACCCAGGTGATATGGTGTATCAGTGTGTGCGGCAGGCAGGGTCAGTGCGTGGGAGAGAGAGTAGACGAGACTCGTCAACAGTAGGCAGATAGAAGAACAGTAGCTTCAAGGGCTTCAAGTGGCTGTTTACATCAGCGATTGAAGTGGGCTATGGTCCATGGCTCTGTGACCGAACACATTAGTTCACACATCAAGAGGACACTAGAGGCATGTGTGGGGGGAGATAGCTTGAGAAGCTAAAAGGACTCTGAATAAACAACACACACAAACACACACAAAAGTGAGAGATAGAGATTGCGAGAAAAAAAAACGAGGTTGAAGAAGAGAGATACTTTGAATAAGATGCAAATGAGCTGACACAAACGGACGAGTATAATATGGAGAAATCCGGAGGGAGGACCAGGTGGAGAGGAGGAATATTGAGGAGACGTAGGTGGGGAAGGAGTGGGCATGGAGCGAGAGAAGGAGAGAGGGAAGATAGAACCAAATAATATTTACAAACTCAAAAGGAGACAGCCAGCCTTGACACACGCACACATACAAACACAAAGACGCACGCTACACACACAGCATTGGCGATTAGACATTTTTCAAACGTCATTCTGTTTGGCTGCCGATGCCGGTGAATGCTGTATTCTAGTTCTTTTGGATTTCAGTGCCGCATTTGAGACAATGGATCATAACATCTCTGTTGACCGGCTGGAGAGGTGGGTGGGAATCTCTGCCGTTGCCCTCGACTGTTTCAGGTCATTTCTATGTGGCCTTTCTCAGTGAGCATGGGTGGCTCGGTATCGTCTCCAGCACCTATTCACTATGGTGTCTCTCAGATTTCAATTCTGGGCCCCTATCCTTTTTCCCCTGTACATGCTTCCCCTTGGTGACATCATCCACAATCATAACATTCAGTGTCACTGCTGTGCGGATGAAAAGCATGATTATTTACCAGACCCTGTGAACAAGCTAGCATAGCTACCCTTCACAAGTATTTTGCGGACATCAAATGTTGGATGTCTGACAATTTTCTCCTGCGTAATGATAAGAAATCAGAGGTTGTTTTAACCTTGGTCATTTGTCCACCAATGTAAAGCCTACGGCCAGAAACCTTGGTTTCTTCTTTGACACTGACCTAAACCTCAAGCTAAATGTAAAGATGGCTGTCCAGTCCTGCTTTTATCATCTATGAAATATAGCTAAAGGCCAATCTTATTTCAGTCGCTGATCTGGAGAGAGTTAAACATGCTTTTATTTCGTTGTGCCTAGATTCCTGTAACTTTTTGTATACATGTCTCAATCACAAATCACTCCGTCGTCTACAGTTAGTTCAAAATGCTGCAGCTCGGCTTTTAACAGGGACCAGAAAACGTAACCATATCACACCTGTTTTAGCTTCTCTACATTGGCTACCAGTCACTTTTAGAATATATTTTAAAATTGTATTAATCACGTTTAAGGCTAGGCTTGGTTTAGCCGCATCCTATGTCGCTCATCTTTTATCTCACAACAAGCCAGGATTGAACTACGAGATCCTCCGGCAGGTCACCGTTAACCATTCCTAAGTCTAAGTTGAAAATAAAAAGAGACCGAGCATTTGCCATTAGGGACCCTAGACTTTGGAATTGGTTTGCCAGAGGAGATCAGGGTTGCAGACTCAGTGGCTCTTTTTAAATCCCTGCCGAAGACACTCTGAATCTCAAGATTGCTTTAAATGTATGATTTGAATTATTTGAATTAGCTATCTTTTTTCCTTCTCAATCCTCCTGTCTCTGTTTCTTTGTTAGTACTTTTATTTTATTATTTTATGATGTGAAGCACTTTGTTACCTGTATTGAAAAGCACTATACAAATACAGTTATTATTTTTTTATTATTAGGGATTCACAGCGAAGCCTCATATCCACCGCCTGTTTGACCTAGAGACTTTAAACTTTATGTGTAGGTGTCTTTCCTCATGTTCAACAAATTTGCCTCAAGGACCCATACGCTCCGTCAGGATAGATTTTCCGTCTTAGAAATGTTTGAAAACATTTGAGTCCAAATATCACCACATTCAGTATGTAGACCCATGGATGCTAACATTCTAATAGTTCTCCAACTTTCAGTTTATGTGACAAAACAAGCAAGCATAGTGTAGAGGTCATTCTACCATCTAAACCGCTGTGAAATCTATTTTCAATAACCAAAAATATTGTATTCCCGTGCTTAACTTTTCTTTTTGCGTCTTTTACTTTCGGTTTTGTATATCAACTTCAAACAGCTGAAAATAACCAAAAATATTGTATGGAAAATGTATTTCACTGCAGTTTAGATAGTACAATGATTCTGTACACAATGACTGCTTGTTTTGTCACATAAACTGAAACTTGGAGAACTATTAGAATTTTTGCAACCAGGAAATGGCAGAGCGTATTCTTCATATTCCATCTTTAAGAGAAGGCGGAGCTTATAATAAATCAGAAAATCTGATTTTATGTGCCCATTTAAATCCTTTGTAAATCCTATTCACGATGGCCTATCAAATCACATCAAAATGTATTAGTCACATACACGTGTTAAGCAGACGTTATTGTGGGTGTAGCGAAATGCTTGTGCTTCTAGCTCCGACAGTGCAGCAATATCTAGCAAGTGATATCTAACTGTTTCACAACATATACCCAAAATACACGTACATCTAAGTAAGGAATGGATTAAGAATATACAGCTTTGGAAAAAATTAAGAGACCACTGCAAAATTATCAGTTTCTCTGGTTTTATTATTTACAGGTATGTGTTTGGGTAAAATTACATTTTTTGTTTTACTCTATAAACTACTGACAAAATTTCTCCCAAATTCCAAATATAATTATGGTAATTTAGAGCATTTATTTGTAGAAAATGACAACTGCTCAAAATAACAAAAAAGATGCAGTGTTGTCAGACCTCGAAGAATGCAAAGAAAAAAAGTTAATATTCCCTTTTAAAACAACACAATACTAATGTTTTAACACTATTTGGTGGAATAACCCTGATTTTCACAGTTCTCATACGTCTTGGCATGCTCTCCACCAGTCTTTCACATTGATGTTGGGTGACTTTATGCCACTCCAGGTGCAAAAATTCAAGCAGCTAGGCTTTGTTTGATGGCTTGTGACCATCCATCTTCCTCTTGATCACATTCCAGAGGTTTCAATGGGGTTCAGGTCTGGAGATTGGGCTGGACATGACAGGGTCTTGATCTGGTGGTCCTCCATCCACACATTGATTGACCTGGCTGTGTGGCATGGAGCATTGTCCTGCTGGAAAAAACAATCCTCAGAGTTGGGGAACATTGTCAGAGCAGAAGGAAGCAAGTTTTATTCCAGGACAACCTTGTACATGGCTTGATTCATGCGTCCTTCACAAAGATTAATCTGCCCGATTCCAGCCTTGCTGAAGCACCCCCAGATCATCACTGATCCTCCACCAATTTTCACAGTGGGTGCGAGACACTGTGGCTTGTAGGCCTCTCCAGGTCTCGCACCCACTGTGAAATTTGGTGGAGGATGATAGCGGGGTGAACAGGCAGTGGCTCGGGTGGTTGATGTCCTTGATGATCTTTTTGGCCTTCCTATGGCATCGGGTGCTGTAGGTGTCCAGGAGGGCGGGAAGTTTGCCACCGGTAATGCGTTGGGCAGACCGCACCACCCTCTGGAGAGCTTTGCGGTTGTGGGCGGTGCAGTTGCCGTACCAGGCGGTGATACAGCCAGACAGGATGCTCTCAATTGTGGACCATTTCAGTTTGTCATTGACGTGTACGCCAAGGAACTTGAAGAGTGTGGCAGGTAAGGTGGAGGTGATATGATCCTTGACTAGTCTCTCAAAGCACTTCATGATGACAGAGTTGAGTGCTACAGGGCGATAGTCATTTAGTTAAATTACCTTTGCTTTCTTAGGTACAGGGACAATGGTGGCCATCTTGAAGCATGTGGGGACAACAGACTGGGATAGGGAGAGATTGAATATATCTCCTAACACACCAGCCAGCTGGTCTGCGCATGCTCTGAGGATGCGGCTAGGGATACCATCTGGGCCGGCAGCCTTGAGAGGGTTAACACGTTTAAATGTCTTGCTCACATTGGCCACAGAGAAGAAGAGCCCACAGTCCTTGGTAGTGGGCCGCGTCAGTGGCACTGTATTATCCTCAAAGCGAGCGAAGAAGGTGTTCAGCCTGTCCGGAGGCAAGACGTCGGTGTCCGTGATGTGGCTGGTTTTCCTTTTATAATCCTTGATTGTCTGTAGACTCTGCCACATACGTCTCATGTCTGATCCGTTGAACTGGGACATAACTTTGTCCCTATACCGATGTTTAGCCTGCTTGATTGCTTTGCGGAGTGAATAACTACACTGTTTGTATTCGTCCATATTCTCAGTCTTCTTGCCCTGGTTATATGCGGTGGTTTGCTCTTTCAGTTTTGCACGAATGCTCCCATCTGTCCACGGTTTCTGGTTGGGGTAGGTTTTAATAGTCACATTGGGTACAACATCTCTTATGCACTTCCTGATAAACTCATTCACCGTGTCGGTAGATGTGTCGATATTATTTTCTGAAGCTACTCTGAACACATCCCAGTCCGCGTGATCAAAACAATCTTGAAGAGTGGATTCGGATTGGTCAGACAAACGTTGAATAGTCCTCACCACGGGTGCTTCCTGTTTGAGTGTCTGTCTATTAGGAGGGGAGGAGATGGAATAATGGTTGAGGGTTTTAGCATCACAAGTACAGCAATCAATATGTTGATAGAATTTCGGGAGCAATTGTTTGTTAAAATCCCCAGCTACAATAAATGCACCCTCAGGATATGTGGTTTCCAGTTTGCATAAAGTCCAGTGAAGTTCTTTGAGGTCCGTCGTGGTATCCGCTTTTGGGGGGGGGGGGGCAATATAGACCGCTGTGGCTATAATTTCCGAAAATGATCTCGGGAGATAGTACGGTCAGCACTTAATTGTGGGATATTCTAGGTCGGGTAAACAGAAGGACTTGAGTTCCTGTATGTTATCACAGTTACACCATAAGTCGTTTATCATAAAACATACACCTCCACCCTTCTGCTTCCCAGAGTGATGTTTGCTCCTGTCGGCACGAAGCTTTGAGAACCCAACTGGCTTTATGGAGTCAGACAGTATATCTCGAGAGGGCCATGTTTCCGTGAAGCAGAGTATGTAACAATCCCTGGTGTCCCTCTGAAAAGCAACACTCGCCTTGAGCTCATCAATTTTATTATCCAGAGATTGGACATTAGCGAATAAAATACTCGGGAGCGGTGGGTGGTGTGCACGCTTCCTGAGTCGGACCAGAAGACTGCCTCGGGTACCTCTCCTTCACCGGCGTTGTTTTGGTTCAGCCTCTGGAATAAGTTTGATTGTCTCGGGAGAATAAACAAAGGATCCACTCCAGGGAAGTCGTAAACCTGGTCGTAATGCGTGAAGTTCTGGTGAGTTACCGCCGCTCTAATATCCAATAGTGCTTCCCGGCTGTATGTAATGACACAAAACAATTCCTGAGCTAATAACGTTAAAAAATATATTACATAAACAACTAAATACTGCAGAGTTGCTTCAAAGCTAGTCACGATGCTGCCATCTCCGTTGGTGCCATAATGTCTTCAAAGACATTACCACGATGAACCATGTTAAGTTTGGCATTGATATCTTAAAAAATAAGAAAACTATTAACAACTAACTTTTTTGACTATGTAACGCTAATGCTTAAAATAAGCATAACAAATATTTTCTCATGGACGAAAAGTCAGATTCACTCCAAGTTTGGTCTTTGGAATCATCACAATAGTCTCTAAAGAGTTTGAGAAAATAATGTTGATGCATTCAACGACACAATGGTAAAGCTAGCGTGGCGAGGCGGAATACAATGTCCCGCCCTTTTACATTTTGAGCATGTTAGCGTATGTGCTTATATACCAGTAGATGCATATAAGTACATATGCTAACATGCTCAAAATGTTAAATATTCCGCGGCGGGACATTGTATTCCACCTCGCCACGCTAGCTTTACCATTGTGTCGGCGCTCGCAAGCAAATTAGGTAGTGATAGGTATCAACAGCCAATCCACCTTCGATTGTTCAGGCACACTGCGATGTCGCAGAGTATTTGCGTAAAGATACACGCACGCAGCGCAGCTTTCCCCAACTTTGGTCCCACACTGTTCACGTCCCTTGCCCATGCTCGCTTAGCCCAACGGTCCCACTGACCACTTTGCTCACTTTCATTGGAAATTAGTGGGACTCCGTGGCTTCACCGCCCCCAATGGAACCAGTTAAGACATACTGTTAGCTAGACTGCATCTAGACTCGGGAGCTCATCGAGGCTTTAGGAGCCAGCAGGTTAGATGATTCCACCATGGGCAACAACAACTGGCTACTAGAACTGAACCGATGTACATGGGGCAATGACATTTGGTATGTAAACCTTATGAACACTGAGTATACAAAACATTAAGAACACCTGCTCTTTCCATGACATAGACTGACCAGGTGAATCCAAGTGAAAGCTATAATCACCTTATTGATGTCACTTGTTAAATCCACTTCAATCGGGGTAGATGAAGGGGAGGAGACAGGTAAAAGAAGGATATTTAAGCCTTGAAACAATTGAGACATGGATTGTGTACGTGTGCCATTCAGAGGGTGAACGGGCAAGACAAAATATGTAAATGCCATTGAACGGTGTATGGTAGTAGGTGCCAGACGCACCGGTTTGTGTCAAGAACTGCAACGCTTCTGGAGGTTTCACGCTCAACAGTTTCCCGTGTGTATTAACAATGGTCCACCACCCAAAGGTGGAAGGTGTTCCTAATGTTTGGTATACTCAGTATATGTCATTAGAAGCTGTGTGAAATTAATATAAAGTCACTGCAACGTTAGATGGCTGTACCGGACCAGTTGGTGGCACTATAGATGTTATTGGCACCAGTGACACCATAGGATACTAGAGCAATCACTATTGATAAAGTGGACTTTGTCTCATGCAAATGAATGTTAGATTTTTAATTATGCAGATGAACAATGTAAAATATCATGATTAGTATATCTGTATAATCACATATTGTGGTTAAAAGTGGATATTTATTTGGTAAAATGAGAAACTGGAAGTCCTGTATTACAACTGTGAGAGTGTATTGAAGTATTTTGGAACACTAATTTGGAGTGTTCCATCTGAGATTTCAATTAACATGGTAATGCGTTCACTGATTACACATAAAGGAAGTTAGTTTCTACATGATAGTGCTTGCTTTGTTATCCAACTGATCTTGTGTCCTTTCTGTCATCCTGTGAACCCCGTTCATTGTTGCTCGCAGCTATATTTATTATTATTATTTTATATTATAATTTATTATTATTATTTATTATTATTATTTATTATTATTATTTATTATTATTATTTATTATTATTATTTCTCAGAGCTCTGTGTTTTTGCCCTCTCTTGGCAGCATCACACACATGCGCACACACATCGCCCCCTCCCCTTACACCGAGATACCCCAGGCACGCATGGAAGGCAGGCAGATTATTTCTTTAGAGCCTGTCATTTAATTTAGCTTTTTGCCAGTAACTAAGTTAAATCGATGACGGCAGCAGTTCTAGTCCTCATGATGCCGGGGTGTCATGATTTAAGGTTTACGCTGTTTCCCAAATGGCACCCTATTCCCTACTTAGTGCACTACAAAGGGAATAGGGTGCCATTTGGGATGTAGATTTAGACACAGCAGCATTGCATGAATTTATAATCCTGCAGCAACAGGATTATAATTAATGGCAATTTTWGTAGAGGTTGATACATTTTTCGTATGGGAAAAATGAAGTCTGAAATTTCAAAGCGGAAATTAAAAACATCCGAAGCCTTTTTATTAAACCTCAAAATGTAAGGAATGACGCTGGAGATGAGAAGCAGGTATGGGGAGTCAAACATTTAATCGGGAACAGACCTAGAACAAGACAGGAACAGCGTCAGCACACGGGTAACACGGACATATGACAAACAACTCAAACAACTCAACAACTCAAACAACAAGCTCCCGCGCTCAGGTCTGTTCAACGCTGGTCCGACCAATCTGAATCCACGCTTCAAGACTGCTTCGATCACGCGGATTGGAATATGTTCCGCATCGCGTCCAACAACAATATTGACGAATATGCTGATTCGGTGAGCGAGTTCATTAGGAAGTGCATTGACGATGTCGTACCCACAGCAACGAGTAAAAACATTCCCAAACCAGAAACCGTGGATTGACGGCAGCATTCGCGTGAAACTGAAAGCGCGAACCACTGCTTTTAACCAGGGCAAGGTGACCGGAAGCATGACCGAATCACAACAGTGTAGCTATTCTCTCCGCAAGGCAATCAAACAGGCTAAGTCTCAGTACAGAGACAAAATCGAGTCGCAATTCAACAGCTCAGACACAAGAGTATGTGGCAGGTCTACAGTGCAATCACGGATTACAAAAAGAAAACCAGCCCCGTCGCGGACCAGGATGTCTTGCTCCCAGACAGGCTAAACAACTTTTTTGCCCGCTTTGAGGACAATACAGTGCCACTGACACGGCCCCTACCAAAACCTGCGGGCTCTCCTTCACTGCAGCCCAGAGTGAGTAAAACATAAACGTGTTAACCCTCGCAAGGCTGCAGGCCCAGACGGCATTCCAGCCGCGTCCTCAGAGCATGCGCAGACCAGCTGGCTGGTGTGTTTACGGACATATTCAATCAATCCTTATCCCAGTCTGCTGTTCCCACATGCTTCAAGAGGGCCACCATTGTTCCTGTTCCCAAGAAAGCTAAGGTAACTGAGCTAAACGACTACCGCCCCGTAGCACTCACTTCCGTCATCATGAAGTGCTTTAGAGACTAGTCAAGGACCATATCACCCTCCACCCTACCGGACACCCTAGACCCACTCCAATTTGCTTACCGACCCAATAGGTCCACAGACGACGCAATCGCAACCACACTGCACACTGCCCTAACCCATCTGGGAAAGAGGAATACCCATGTGAGAATGCGTTCATCGAATTACAGCTCAGCATTTACACAATAGTACCCTCCAAACTCGTCATCAAGCTGAGACCCTGGGTCTCGACCCCGCCCTGTGCAACTGGGTCCTGGACTTCCTGACGGCCGCCCCCAGGTGGTGGGGGTAGGTAACAACATCTCCACCCCGCTGATCCTCAACACTGGCCCCACAAGGGTGCGTTCTGAGCCCTCTCCTGTACTCCCTGTTCACCCACGACTGCGGGCCATGCACGCCTCCAACTCAATCATCAAGTTTGCGGATGACACTACAGTGTAGGCTTGATTACCAACAACGACGAGACGGCCTACGGGAGGAGGTGAGCCCTCGGAGTGTGGTGCAGGAAAATAACCTCACACTCAACGTCAACAAAACAAAGGAGATGATTGTGGACTTCAGGAAACAAGCAGAGGAGCACCCCCTATCCACATCGACGGTCAGTAGTGGAGAAGTGGAAAGTTTTAAGTTCCTCGGTGTACACATCACGGACAAACTGAATTGGTCCACCCACACAGACAGCGTTGTGGAAGAAGGCGCAGCAGCGCCTCTTCAACCTCAGGAGGCTGAAGAATTCGGCTTGTCACCAAAAGCACTCACAAACTTCTACAGATGCACAATCGAGAGCATCCTGTCGGGCTGTATCACCGCCTGGTACGGCAACTGCTCCGCCCACAACCGTAAGGCTCTCCAGAGGTAGTGAGGTCTGCAGAACGCATCACCAGGGCAAACTACCTGCCTCCAGGACACCTACACCACCCGATGTCACAGGAAGGCCATAAAGATCATCAAGGACAACAACCCACCAAGCACTGCCTTTCACCCCGCTATCATCAGAAGGCGAGGTCAGTACAGGGCACTCAAAGCAGGGACGAGAACTGAAAAACAAGCTTCTATCTCAAGCATCAGATGCTGTTAAACAGCCCCACTAAACATTTAGCGGCCGCTGCCAACATACTGACTCAACTCCAGCACTTTAAAAATGGGAATTGATGAAATTATGTAAAAATGTACCACTAGCCACTTTAAACAATGCCACTTAATACAATGTTTACATACCCTACATTACCCATTCTCATATGTATATACTGTACTCTATATCAACTCTACTGCATCTTGCCATCTTTATGTAATACATGTACCACTAGCCACTTTAACTATGCCACTTATGTTTACATACCCTACAGTACTCATCTCATATGTATATACCGTACTCTATACCATCTACGTTGTACATGCATCTTGCCATCCGGTTCTTGTACCACACACTATTTAATATCTTATGTACATATTCTTTATCCCTTTACACTTGTGTGTGTGTTGTAAGTAGTAGTTGTGGATATTGTTAGGTAGATTACTGTTGGTAACTTGACATTGTCGGAACTAGAAGCACAAAGCATTTCGCTACACTCCATTAACATCTGCTAAACACATGTGTATGTGACTAATAAATCTTTATTTGATTTGATTTGATTTGATTTGATTTGAACAATGCAGCAGCGGGGAACAGAGCTGGGGAACTGACAAATATAGGGGAAGTAATAAACAGGTGATTGGGTGAGTCCAGGTGAGTCCAATATCGCTGATGCGGGTGACGAGGGAAGGCAGGTGTGCGTAAATCATGGTGGCAGGAGTGCGTAATGCAGGGCAGCGGGGGGAAGAGCGGGAGCAGGGATGACACAAATACACTACACTTTTAAAATGTCCTGCATTGCAGGAGAGTTCTCATGCAACAAGGTGGTCAACTGAAGATCCTATATCTGTATATCTTCACAGCTCTCTCTGGTACAGAGAGCAGTTCAGCTCCATATAGCCTGGTCCCAGATCTGTTTGTGCTGTTTTTCCAACTCTTAGTGATATGGGACTAGGGTCCATATTCAGGTCAAAGATATGTTTTGGTATTTAGATCATGATAAATAAGATTACATGGACAGGGGGGGGATCTGATCCTAGATGATGACTCCTACTCGAAGACACTTTGTGAATATGGGTTCAGAGAGCTGAACTGCTAAAGAGCAATGTCTGTACAGGAGAGAGATGTGAAGATATATGGTCTTCATCCCAAATGGCACCCTATTCCCTACATAGTGCACTACTTTTGACTAGGGCCTATAGAGTAGCACTATATAGAAAATTATACAGGGAATATGGTGCCATTTGGGATGCAGCCAGGGTCTGTTCTTTGAAGTTATTATTATGGTCTGTACTCTGTAGGCTACTGTCTGGGGGAGTTTCTTCATATACATTTCATGAACCTTCACCTCAGCTGTTGGTGGGAAGAAAGTCCACTTTATCAGCAGGTTTGCGTTGGCAGAGGTTGCAAACTCTGCAAGTTTATAGCCATTTTAAAAATCACCGCTTGGCAAGAACCTAGTTGAGATAAGTAGTCTTTGTACCAATTGGACAGTGTGTGTGAGAGAGTGCGTGCGTGCGTGCGTGCGTGTGTGCGTGCGTGTATCTGTGCCAGAGAAAACTCTCTCTATCCAAACACTTGATGTCACTCACTATCCGAGCGGGAGCATCTTGTGTTACCAGCTACTCACAAAGCAAATAACGGCCTCACTGTTGTCGGCCCTGTCCATACCTCAACTGGCCCTCGGAGAGACAGAATGGCCCATCGTACAGGATCCCTGCAGCTCTTTTCAAAGCCATTCTGCCCCCCCCCTCTCCCTCTCTCATTCTCTCCCTCTCTCTCTCTGGCTGTATAGGGTCCCTGTAAAAGCATGTAACTCTAGACTCTGATAAAAGCACTGTGTTATTGGGTTATCGAATGGGGAGGACGGAGAAGTAGGGGAGTCGTTTCAGCTGTCCACCGTGGACGAACTGGGTGCTGCTGGGATTTTGAAAACGAAGGGGATTGGTAGGGGTTGGGGGGGTCATGGGTTGTTTTTGTGTCGATGTGTAATTTGACTCCCTATTCACATTAAAGAACTCTCCCTCTGTCTGAGCCTCTCTCCATTCCCCCTCCCTCTGGTAGACAGCTTTCAGAATTGGATTACAGAGCCTGAATGGGATTTGTTCCCCCTTCGATGTGTTTTTGTTCAGACCCCCCCTCCTGTGTGTGTTTGTGTGTCTGCCTCTCTTCCAGGCAGCCATGCTTTCATTAACAGGGTAAATATATTCATGTTGTCTCCATTGTCTGGGACTGAACATCCCTCTTAGAGGAATAATGACAACACTTGTTGTGTTGTGATCACAGTCAATGAACCCTTGTTCTGCCCTGTTGACCGAATCTGAAAGTGKCCCTATTCTCTACAGGCCCTTCTAGACCATAATGCATATTATTATATAGACCTAATCCTTGAACAGCAGTCAAGAAGGAGGCCTTGTTCTTTTATTTATTTTATTTAACCTTTATTTAACTAGACAAGTCAGTTAATAACAAATTCTTATTTACAGTGATGGCCTACCCCGGTCAAACCCTAACCCGGACCACGCTGGGACCGAATCTGGAAGTGGCACGATTCTGTACTGCAGGGCCTGTATTCATAAAGCTTCTCAGGATAGTTGTCCTGATCTAGGATCAGTTTTGCTTTTTAAATCATAATGAATATTATTATATGGACCTGATCGTAGATTGGCAGGATTAGCCGAGAAGGACGGAAATCTGAAAGTGGCTGATTCTCTACTGTGGTTCTGGACGAAACAAAATCCAGTGATTCGCTCACAGGGCCAACAGAACAGACAGGATTTGACAGCTGAACCCAAAGCAAGCTCTGCGTCCCAAATGGCAACCTATCCATAGGGCTCTGGTCAACAGAAGTGCACTAGGGAATAGGGTGCCATTTGGGACACAGTGGAGAATTCAGTAAAGAACCACATTGTACCAGTATATTGTATCATTGTACCAGTTTTGTTCTAAATCCCCACCAAGAATCCTCACTGGAAAAGAAAGTTATTTTAATTGAATAAGAATGTTCTATTATTGACAGTATCTACGATGATATCTGTACTCTCTGTTGTGCCGTCTGTCTCACTCCTATGAGAAAGTGTGTGGTTAATTTGATTAGCATGACTCTTTTCCCTGACAGACTTCCACTGCTCTCTCTCTCGTTCACTCTCTCCCTTTCTCGCTCTCTCTGTCCCTCTCGGTGTGGGTAGGGTGAAATGGATGGAGGAGGGATTATACAGCTGTAACTATCGTGCAAATTTGCGATTGCTTTTTAAATAATATTGCATTACTGTTGTTGAGGCTGTGTTTTATCCAAGCCTACTCTGACAGATTAATTTGGTAGCGGTACAGGGATTACCCCAACATGACTTGTCACAATCATGTTTTTGGTTATATTTCCCATCAGTCGCTTGCCTGACTGGCTGACACACACACACACATACACGCACACACACTCTTGCCTGACAGTGTGATGATGTCTCACTTTCAGATCTCCCTCTATCTCATCCAATCATGCTCTTTTACTATCTGTACTGTGTTTTCTCTCTCCCTCTTCATCAGATCCCTCCATCTCTCTCCCTCTTCATCAGATCCCTCCATCTCTCTCCATCTCATCAGATCCCTCCATCTCTCTCTCCCTCCATCTCTTCAGATCCCCTCCATCTCTCTCACCCTCCATCTCATTAGATCCCTCCATCTCTCTCTCTCTCTTTCTCTCCCTCAGATCCCTCACTCTCTCATATCCCTCCATCTCTCTCTCCCTCTTCATCAGAGGAGTCTTAAAGGTCTAAAAAAATTGGGTGAGAAACCTATTATGAACGTGTGTGGTGTTTAAGTGTGTTTATTATTTGAGGTGGCACAGTGAGATGACTAATGCTGAGTAATACAGACTGTTAATGTGGTTGGAAAGTCTTAAGCAGCCCTTTGGCACATAAGAGATGGGGAAAAATAATTGAAACATTTATACACACAGACATGCACACGCGCACCTTGGCCGTGTCCAAAATATGTCTATTACTTACTAAAACAACATGCTGTGTAATAATCCTACTACATACTATTTAGAATGTTCTGTTTAGTTCAAACGAATGCAGTAAGCTCAAAATATCAACATACTAGGCTCACCTCACAGTAGGCTTCTGAACGGCTTATAATAACATCCAAGATGACTGGATGTTACATTTCAAGAACCCTCCCCCCACACGCCTGTATAAGGGGTGCAGTGTTTTTTCCTTGTCTCCACTCATAAACATTTTTTTATTTAACTAGGCAAGTCAGTTAAGAACAAATTCTTATTTTACAATGACGGCCTACCCCGGACACCCCATCCTCTAACCCAGACGATGCTGTGACAATTGTGCGCCTCCCTATGGGACACCCGATCACGGCCTGTTGTGATACAGTGCCTTAGACCGCTGCGCCACTCGGGAGCCATGGCTGCTCTTTGCTAATGTTACCACCTAAAATATCGAGAAGATTAACCATTATTTTGTTTTTGTAAAGACCCCAAAATACAGAGGAAGTGGGAGAACCTATCTAGTTAAGTAAATACATTTTTTCTATGTAAATAAAACAATGTAGCTAACTACAGTAGGCCACTTTGTAGGCTAACTCAACTGAGCTGCTAGCTAGCCAATTTTAGGCACTGTTTAGCTAAGTGAATTAAATATCAGCTAGCTAACTTCCTATTAGCTAGCTATCTTGGTGTAATCATTGTAAATTAAAGTCAGTCTCCAAATGCATTTGTAGATAACAGCCATGGAAGAGGGTGAAATTGCAGCTCCAGCTGTCATTAAAGGGAGAGTGTAGACTACTGGATAGGGCAGGTCACTTTGTGTGAGGACATTGTGAATAGATTCTCCAGTTCCAGTCCATAGAGGGTTAAACTTTGAGGACAGAGAGATAATAGCAACATAATATTCAGTGCTGTCAAATTTAGGATAATGAAGCCAGTTTCTTTATGTTATTGATAACAGTAGACAATGTATGCTGCAAACATATCAGATTTTGTACATGCCTTTTAAGTGTTGACATCAAATTGTTTAATTCAAATCCACAGTATGAAAGGTACAGTATGAAAATAAGGATATGACAATTAGGCTACGGGTTATGAGCATTACAGGTAACATTTTACGAGGTTTAATTTAATAAATTTTCATTTTAGCAATATTGCTTTCAAAATATTTGAAGTTGTTCCCATAAATATAAAGCATGTTTGCTATATGTATCATTGACGCTGGATAAGCTAGCGACTGGGCTAACACAGCTAACCTTTTAGGTCAATAATATGCTGTTTTTATGAAAATTTTGTTGGCTTTATAAATCGTGAGAGAAATGGAACTCATAGGTTAGTTATACCTATTACCTAGGTAGCTCTGTCTCCCGAGTGACGCAGCTCACTACAAACCCGGGTTTGAACCCGGGCTGTATCACAACCGCCATGATCGGGAGTTCCATAGGGCGCGCACAATTGGACCAGCATCGTCCGGGTTTGGCCAGGGGGGGCTTTACAAGTAAGCCATCATTGTAAATACGAATTTGTTCTTAACTGACTTGCCTAGATTGAATAACAAATTGAAAGGTTTGCTGATTTTTCTCAACAAAAAAACTCATTGTGGCCGAGCTACTTAATGTCCCTCATGCTAGACTTTACAGCCACATATCACAAGAGAAACGTCCAAATTAAAAATATCTATATGGTCAGCATTGTAGACCATTTCTCCCCCCTTGATGCAGATTTAACTCATCTCGAAATAACAGAGAAATACTGTGAAAACCAGCGTGCTGCAAACGCTAACAAAAACGTTTTGCCCTCACGCACTGCAGGGCATGTTTTGCCCACACGCACTAATCTGCTGAGCAGGTTTAGAGCTCCGCCCCAAACAGGGCACTTGATTGGGTTGACGTATTGCGAGGTGTCACTGATTTCTGCCGGGATCAAAACAAAAGTCATGACGTCAGTGATTTTCAGGTCGGAAAGTGGGATCTCTAGAAAGAGGCCGGAGTTGGAATTCTAAATTGGATGACCGTTAAAACGATTTTACCCAGTAGGAGCTCGTGGTTTTGAACGCTCGGAAGTCGGATATTTCCGAGTTCCCAGTTGTTTTCAACGCGGCACTACACCGGGTTCCGATCCTCTTCAGCTGATTTCTACCATGGGACTTCCCCAGGCTTCCCGTTATAGGAAAGCTTGGTTCACGACGAGGATCAATGCGCAATTGCGTTGTTTCCTGCCATTAGTTAAACTAGCGCAATCCCCCTATCTAATTATCAACTGTTGTCAAACATGCCGTGCTATATTGATTCCTTGAGACGTCCAACCCTAATGCAGCGTTCAAAACACTGGGAACTCGGAAATCAATTCAAAGGGCTTTATTGGCATGTGAAACATATTGTAATGACCTGGCTAGATTATAAATTAACACGTCCAGACAGATGATTGCGTTTATACATTTCCGGTTTATTAACCAAACTCAACACAGGCTACTGTTTGCCGTAGCCCACGCCAAATAAACCAAGGAAAACGGTATCAAACAACAGTGACCCATCTCTTGTTAAGACCAGGGGCCTGTTGCACAAAAGTAGAATTAAGACATCCGGGATAAATGACTCAGCTGAGCTCAATGAAGCCAAAACATGTGCGTCCAGGCTTAATTGGTTGCACAAAGACCAAGCCAGGATGAGCAGACACGGATTCATTAAGCCAGGTGAAACCAATCCTGGATAGGTGCGCGCTCACGGCTCACTCAAATAGACCCCGCCACAGATCACAGATTAACTGATTTACCATGGCAACTAGAGCCGCGTACTTTTCCCCGTCGGAAGCACAAATCCTCATGGAGGCATACGAGGAGGTAAAAGATATAATTAAGAAGAAAGGCAACACCGCCACAGTGATAAAGCAAAGAGAAAAAGCGTGGCAAAGTATTGCAGACCGCCTGAATGCGTAAGTAGTGCACAATTACACACTCACCGCTCCGCTGAAACATCACAATTACAATTCAAATATTCAATATCCAAAAATGCAGTTGTACTGTAATTATGAAACGGTTAAATTTTTAATTGAAATGCACTGCAGATATGAGTGAAATTGTGTAAAGTAACTCCATCACACTGTATAAAGCTATGATACATTTTTTGATATTTTTACTGAAAACAAGACAAAAATACCAAGTAATTTTTTGCAGTGTGACTCCATTAAATGTGTGTGTGTGTGTGTGTGTGTGTGTGTGTGTGTGTAGATTAAACATGAACGGGCCAAAACGGACATGGCAGCAGGTCAAAATCAAATACAAGAACATTCTGCAGAATGGTATGGTCCCTGACTAATATTTAACCAAGCACAAGCATTAATTGTACCCAGAAGTGCCTGCTCACACATTGTCTGTACTGTTTTAGCAGTGAAAAAAGAATACCCACAACAAGGCACGGGTGGTGGGTCACCAAAGGCTGACCTTACCCAGCAGAGGACATGGCCTTGGAGCTAAATTAAAGGCAGGCCGTCTTAGAGGGGATCCCTGGGGGGAGAGACGAGCATAGGTTCCCCCAAGATGCCACCCGCTTCATTCAAGGTATGTCCTTCCATCTCTACATGGGATACAACACAATTCATTGAATCAATTTGGACTGTCTGACTTGGTTTACCTATTGCCTTGCAGTGTCTGGCAGCACTGTGTTCCTGTTAGAGCCACCAGCACAAGCACCAGACGATTGCTGATCCAGTGAGTACTCCATCAAAGCATACTGTAGGCCTGGCATGTCTTGTCTACTAGCTTCAATATGAATCCGATTAATGTGATAGGGTGAAGGCCCCAGTGCAGCAGCAACAGCACATGATGGAGACGGATGATGAGGAAGGGAGACCATCTCTCTGGATTCCAGAAGGCATGAGGTATCATGTTAAGACTGTGAAAGTACTATTTACTCTACAATGGTGAGGAGGTCCTCATCAAAATCAAAAAATCTAATTTTTTACAGGACCAGATGCTATAAGTGGGAAAACAGCCTGGCAACATAGTGCGTATTAATAAAAGGACACCACATCCTGCCAAATTCCAGCTGCGCTAATTGTATTGTGTTCACAGAGCCACAAGCTATCAGAAAGTGTATGGCAACCACCTCCGGCGCCAATAGAACTGGCAGACATAGACATTCAGTACAAGAAGAAAAAGATGGAAAATCTTGCACTGGAGTCCGAAATAAAAAGAGGACAATTAGGAAACTGGACCTTGAAATAAAAAAACTGAGAGGGAGGTGAGATATGCCTTCAATGTACACTGTATGCTACTGTAACACAAATGTATTAATCTTATTTTTCTTTCCTCCCCCAGCTCCAAGAAGATGACACAGCTCAAAATAAAAATTAGGTATATTTCTCGTAAAGTCAAGTGAGCATGACATATGAGCTCTTATTGTGAGCACACAGGACGGTGGCATCTTTCTAAGGTTTTTTTATTTTCCAGCAATCAGTACAACCAAGTCATCGTTATAAGGCATCGCCCTCTTTTGCCCACCCCCCAGCACCAGGTGTGGCCACTAGCCTATATGAGGCCCAAAATTGTGTGTTCCTTTCTGCTCTGACAATGGCATGCCCATTCGTGCGAGATGTGGTGGATGAAGAAGCACTTGTGCTGAGGAGAGCCTTCAGGCGAGAAAGGGTCTCAGGGACCGGTTGCGACCACTGGCCTTCCCTGATGACCATCTATATGAAAGATACAGGTTTCTTCTGCAGATGGCATCAGGTATCTATGCAGACTACTGGGTCCAGGATTAAGCACCGCACTGCACGGAGCCATGCACTGAGTGTGGAGCAAATGGTTTGTGTGGCCTTGCGCTTTTTTGCTAGTGGAGCCTTCCTGTACTCAGTGGGGGATGCAGAACAGCTGAACAAGGCCACAATTTGCCGCACAATAAGGAGTGTGTGCTTGGCTATCAAAGCATTAGCAGATGTCTTCATCTCCTTCCCTGGCCACAGAAGACTCTGTGACATCAAAGAGGAGTTCTATTGGATTGCAGGTAAGAGGATCTACAAATTACAGGAAACTGTTAACAACATAGTAGGATACTCATTACTTGTTGTGTGACAGGTTCCCCAATGTCATTGGTGCAGTGGACTGCACACACATAAGGATAAAAGCCCCTCAGGTGCCATGAGGCCGATTTTGTGAATAGGAAATCCTTCACAGCATTAATGTTCAGGTGAACATAACTTTTTGATATTGTCCATTGACGAACACTCGCATTTCCAGTGATGTGCATTGATTGGTGTAATATTCCTCATCTTATGATTTCAGTGGTCTGCAATGCTGACTGTGTGATCAGCAATGTTGTGGCAAAATGGCCTGGCTCAGTCCATGACTCCAGAATCTTTCGGGCCTCTGAAATCTATCACAAAGGTAAGCCACACAACCCCTATTTATAACCATCATGGCTGTGTCAAGAATATCCTGTGTTTATGAGGTAGTAATGATGAAATTTTGTGTTGACAGGTGAATTCTCTGGTGTGTGTCTGGGAGACAGGGGGTTATGGCTGCCAGCCTTTTCTCCTGACACCTTTCACAGACCCCAGGAAGCACAGCAGCCTACAACCATGCCCATGCCAGGACAGGGCCAGAGTTGAAATGACTTTGGCCTCTGAAGGCACGCTTTCACTGCCTCACAAATTAAGGGTCAGCCCTGTTAGGGCATGTGATATTACTTGTGCTTGTGCTGTCCTCCACAATGTGGCCTGCCTGAGGAAGGAGAGGGCCCCAAGTGCCACCAGCCATGGACTGGGACAATCCGGCAATCTTCCCTGATGACGACAGTGGTCGGCTGCTGAGGACCAATATGTGTTGATTATTTAGTAGTATGTGTGCTTTCAATTTTGTTAAATATGTCCTGCGGTGCAGAGGAATTTGGTTTTTTTGGTTCGTTTTTGTGACGAATTTGGCCTCTTATGATGTTTGTTGCGGTATACTGTGTGTAATACAAGGCTGCAGGGAGGCTACTGCATCATTCATTTGTCTGTTCAGTGATGTGTATGGATTTGTCCTGCATTTATTTAGTGTGCAGACATGCAGGGTGTGTTATATACAGACCTTTGAATGTGATGAATCATTTTGTATAATATGCTTGGATTCTGTGCTTTCCATCTTGTGAGTCACTGTGACTTCAGTTTCGAAAGGACTGATGGTTTACCTGCTTTGTTTTGTCCTTATTCAATAAAGGAACATAATGTTACACATTGTGTTTTTATTTCATATGGAATGTGTATTTTTTATTGACAGAAGTACTTAGGGCCACACTGAAGAAAAAGGATAAAGTCATAAATTTAGAGGCCCCAGGGGCTGTTGCACAAAACTAGGATAAGGGATTAAGCCAGGATATCTTGGTGATCCTGGCTCAATTGATCCGTAATCCGGTGCACTAAAGATGGATAGGGGCAGGAGGATATGTTATGTATAAAATTACCATGGAGGATTTATTCTGTGGAGCTAGCCTGCTCCAGACAGGCTAATTCAGGATCTATTTTAATCTTCATCCTAATGTCAGCAAGCAAGTCACCACAATGGAAACCAATAGTAATTTCACTGCTCACTATAACATTGTTATCACATTAACTAGACCCACTGTTATTATTTAAACGTTTGTGATCATTAATTTCAATGATTTTGGATAAAAAAATGATTTTTAGATGATGTTGCTATCATTAGATAATTTACAGTTTCCATAGGACTATAAGGCTATATATAAAATAGATAGAATATAGGGCCACAGAGGGGAAAAAAACACAAGTTCATAATATTGTAACCAGTTGTTTTAAAGGAGGACAGTTGGTTAAAATACAGATGTGCATTTTCGTGAAATTGTACTTCAGTATGGTTTCATAAACAAAGACATGCTGATGTGCAGATATTAAGTATCACATTGTCAAAGTATCAAAACTGTAAAAACAATATGTAGCTTTTCTGCGAAAAGAACCAGCCTCATAAATTTATGACTTTATCCTTTTTCTCAATGTGGCCCTAGTACTCTGTCATATAAACAAATACACATTCCATATGAATATAAAAACACAATGTGTAACATTATGTTCCTTTATTGAATAAGGACAAAACAAAGCAGGTAAACCATCAGCTCCTTCGAAACTGAAGTCACAGTGACCTACAAGATGGAAAGCACAGAATCCAAGCATATTATACAAAATGATACATACACATTCAAAGGTCTGTATATAACACACCCTGCATGTCTGCACACTAAAATAAAATGCAGGACAAATCCATACACATCAACATGAACAGACAAATGAATGGATGCAGTAGCCTCCTGCAGCCTTGTATTACACACAGTATACCGCACAAACATCATAAGAGGCCAAATTCGTCAAAAAACGAACCCAAAAAACCCAAATTCCTCTGCCACCGCAGGACATATTTAACCAAAATTAAAGCACACATACTAACTAAAATAATTCAACACATATTGGTCCCTCAGCAGCCGACCACTGTCGTCATCAGGGAAGATTGCCGGATTGTCCCAGTCCATGGCTGGTGGCACTCTGGGGGCCCTCTCCTTCCTCAGGCAGGCCACATTGTGGAGGACAGCACCAAGCCACAGTAATATCACATGCCTAACAGGGCTGACCCTTAATTTGTGAAGGCAGTGAAAAGCGTGCCTTCAGGAGGCCAAAGGTCATTTCAACTCTGGCCCTGGTCCTGGCATGCGGCATGGTTTTGTAGGCCTGCTGTGCTTCCTGGGGGTCTGTGAAAGGTGTCAGGAGAAAAGGCTGGCAGCCATACCCCCTGTCTCCAGCAACACACCAGAAGAATTCACCTGTCAACACAAAAATTCATCATTACTACCTCATAAACACAGTTGATATTCTGACACAGCCATGATGGTTATAAATAGGGGTTGTGTGGCTTACCTTGTGATAGGCACTGATAGATTTCAGAGGCCCGAAAGATTCTGGATCATGGACTGAGCCAGGCCATTTTGCCACACATTGCTGATCACACAGTCAGCATTGCAGACCATCTGAAATCATAAGATGAGGAATATTACACCAATCAATGCACATCACTGGCAATGCAGAGTGTTCGTCAATGTACAATATCAAAAAGTTATGTTCACCTGAACATTAATGCTGTGAAAGTATTCCTATTCACAAAATCGCCTCATGGGCACCTGAGGGGCTTTTCAAATAAATCAAATCAAATCAAATTTTATTAGCACATACACATGGTTAGCAGATGTTAATGCGAGTGTAGCGAAATGCTTGTGCTTTCTAGTTCCGACAATGCAGTAATAACCAACAGTAATCTAACCTAACAATTCCACAACTACTACCTTACACACACACCCAAGTGTAAAAGGATAAAGAATATGTACATAAAGATATATGAATGAGTGGTGGTACAGAACGGCATGGCAGATGCAGTAGATGGTATAGAGTACGGTATATACATATGAGATGAGTACTGTAGGTATGTAAACATAAAGTGTGCATAGTTTAAAGTGGCTAGTGGTACATGTATTACATAAGATGGCAAGATGCAGTAGATGATATAGATACAGTATATATACATATGAGATGGGTAATGTGGGTATGTAAACATTGTATTAAGTGGCATTGTTTAAAGTGGCTAGTGGTACATTTTTACATAATTTCCATCAATTCCCATTTTTAAAGTGGCTGGAGTTGAGTCAGTATGTGGCAGCGGCCGCTAAATGTTAGTGGTGGCTGTTTAACAGTCTGATGGCCTTGAGATAGAAGCTGTTTTTCAGTCTCTCGGTCCCTGCTTTGATGCACCTGTACTGACCTCGCCTTCTGGATGATAGCGGGGTGAACAGGCAGTGGCTTGGGTGGTTGTTGTCCTTGATGATCTTTATGGCCTTCCTGTGACATCGGGTGGTGTAGGTGTCCTGGAGGGCAGGTAGTTTGCCCCTGGTGATGCGTTCTGCAGACCTCACTACCCTCTGGAGACCTTACGGTTGTGGGCGGAGCAGTTGCCGTACCAGGCGTGATACAGCCGACAGAGTGCTCTCGATTGTGCATCTGTAGAAGTTTGTGAGTGCTTTTGGTGACAAGCCGAATTTCTTCAGCCTCCTGAGGTTTTATCCTTATGTGTGTGCAGTCCACTGCACCAATGACATTGGGGAAACCTGTCACACCAAGTAATGAGTATCCTACTATGTGTTAACAGTTGTCCTGTAATTTGTAGATCCTCTTACCTGCAATCCTATAGAACTCCTCTTTGATGTCACAGAGTCTTCTGTGGCCAGGGAAGGAGATTGAAGACATCTTCTAATGCTTTGATAGCCAGACACACACTCCTTATTGTTCGGGCAAATTGTGGCCTTGTTCAGCTGTTCTGCATCCCCCACTGAGTACAGGAAGGCTCCACTAGCAAAAAAGCGCAAGGCCACACAAACCATTTGCTCCACACTCAGTGCATGGCTCCGTGCAGTGCGGTGCTTAATCCTGGGACCCAGTAGTCTGCATAGATACCTGATGCCATCTGCAGAAAACCTGTATCTTTTCATATAGATGGTCATCAGGGAAGGCCAGTGGGTCCAACCGGTCCCTGAAGACCCTTTCTCGCCTGAAGGCTCTCCTCAGCACAAGTGCTTTTTTCATCCACCACATCTCGCACGAATGGGCATGCCATTGTCAGAGCAGAAAGGAACACACAATTTTGGGCCTTCATATAGGCTAGTGGCCACACCTGGTGCTGGGGGGTGGGCAAAGAGGGCGATGCCTTATAACGATGACTTGGTTGTACTGATTGCTGGGAAAATAAAAAAAACCTTAGAAAGATGCCACCGTCCTGTGTGCTCACAATAAGAGCTCATATGTCATGGCTCACTTGACTTTACGAGAATATACCTAATTTTTATTTTGAGCTGTGTCATCTTCTTGGAGCTGGGGGAGGAAAGAAAAATAATGATTAATACATTTGTGTTACAGTTAGCATACAGTGTACATTGAAGGCATATCTCACCTCCCTCTCAAGTTTTTTTATTTCAAGGTCCAGTTTCCTAATTGTCCTCTTTTTATTTCGGACTCCAGTGCAAGATTTTCCATCTTTTTCTTCTTGTACTGAATGTCTATGTCTGCCAGTTCTATTTGGCGCCGGAGGTGGTTGCCATACAACTTTCTGATAGCTTGTGAGCTCTGTGAACACAATACAATTAGCGCAGCTGGAATTTGGCAGGATGTGGTGTCCTTTATTAATACGCACTATGTTGCCAGGCTGGTTTTCCCACTGTATGCATCTGGGTCCTGTAAAAAGAAATTAGATTTTTTGTTTTGATGAGGACTCCTCACCATTGTAAGTAAATAGTACTTTCACAGTCTTAACATGATACCTTATGCCTTCTGGAATCCAGAGAGATGGTCTCCTCCTCATCATCGTCTCCATCATGTGCTGTTGCTGCTGCACTGGGGCCTTCACCCTATCCACATTAATCGGATTCATATTGAAGCTAGTAGACAGACATGCCAGGCCTACAGTATGCCTTTGATGGAGTACTCACTGGATCAGCATCGTCTGGTGCTTGTGCTGGTGGCTCTAACAGGAACACAGTGCTGCCAGACACTGCAAGGCAATAGGTAAACCAAAGTCAGACAGTCCAAATTGATTCAATATGAATGTGGTTGTATCCCATGTAGAGATGGAAGGACATACCTTGAATGAAGCGGGTGGCATCTTGGGAGGAACCTATGCTCGTCTCTTTCCCCCCAGGGATCCCCTCTAAGACGGGCCTGCCTTTATTTAGCTCCAAGGCCATGTCCTCTGCTGGGGTAAGGTCAGCCTTTGGTGACCCACCACCCGTGCCTTGTCTGTGGGTATTCTTTTTCACTGCTAAAACAGTACAGACAATGTGTGAGCAGGCACCTTCTGGGTACAATATATGCTTGTGCTTTGTTAAATATTAGTCAGGACCATACCATTCTGCAGAATGTTCTTGTATTTGATTTTGACCTGCTGCCATGTCCGTTTTGGCCCGTTCATGTTTAATCTACACCACACACACACACACACACACACACAATTTAATGGAGTCACACTGCAAAAAATTACTTGGTATTTTTGTCTTGTTTTCAGTAAAAATATCAAAAAATGTATCATAGCTTTATACAGTGTGATGGAGTTACTTTACACAATTTCACTCATATCTGCAGTGCATTTCAATTAAAAATTTAACCGTTTCATAATTACAGTACAACTGCATTTTTGGAGATGTGAATTAAATATTTGAATTGTAATTGTGATGTTTCAGCGGAGCGGTGAGTGTGTAATTGTGCACTACTTACGCATTCAGGCGGTCTGCAATACTTTGCCACGCTTTTTCTCTTGCTTTATCACTGTGGCGGTGTTGCCTTTCTTCTTAATTATATCTTTTACCTCCTCGTATGCCTCCATGAGGATTTGTGCTTCCGACGGGGAAAAGTACGCGGCTCTAGTTGCCATGGTAAATCAGTTAATCTGTGATCTGTGGCGGGGTCTATTTGAGTGAGCCGTGAGCGCGCACCTATCCAGGATTGGTTTCACCTGGCTTAATGAATCCGTGTCTGCTCATCCTGGCTTKGTCTTTGTGCAACCAATTAAGCCTGGACGCACATGTTTTGGCTTCATTGAGCTCAGCTGAGTCATTTATCCCGGATGTCTTAATTCTACTTTTGTGCAACAGGCCCCGGGTCTCTACAATATGTTTACATCGCCAAAGCAAGTGAAAAAGATAATAAACAAAAGTGAAATAAACAATACAAAAATAACAGTAAATATTACACTCACAAAAGTTCCAAAAGAATAAAGACATTTCAAACGGCATATTATGTACAGTGTTGTAATGATGTGCAAATAGTTAAAGTACAAAAAGGAAAATAAATAAACAAATATAGGTTGTATTTACAATGATGTTTGTTCTTCACTGGTTGCCCTTTTCTTGTGGCAACGGGTCACAAATCTTGCAGCTGAACAATAAACATTACACTCACAAAAGTGTAGGAATAGAGACATTTCAAATTTGAAATCTCCGACTTCAGTGCTTTCAAGACAACTGGGAACTCGGAAAGAATACTAGCTCTGACTGGAATTTCAGCCTGTTCAGGTAGGATGGAGTTTTTGGCCCACAGCATGAAATCACAATCTGATCTGATTATTCTGACCAATGACCAGTCATCTTTTATATGCAAATGTATCTTCCTACTTTGAAGGGGTAGGCTCTAGAGCAGGGGTGTCAAACTCATTCCATGGAGGGCCTACTAGTGTGTCTGGTTTCTGTTTTTTCCTTTCAGTTAAGACCTAGACAACCAGGTGAGGAGAGTCCCTTACTAATTAGTGAATTTAATCAATCCAGTACAAAGGAAAACCGAAAACCCGCAGACACTCGGGCCATCCGTGGAACGAGTCTGACATGTGCTCTGGAGTAGAGACGATCCTATCGTTCAATCAGGACTGCGTATGTAAATATATTTACATTTGCATCAACACGCCGCCACACGATCAGACTGAGCATTTCAATGGTAAAAGGAGCCTCAGGGAAATGAATTATTTAAAAAATACATGGAGTTATTTTCATGAATTTAGCACCCTGATTTATTAGACATACAGTGATTTAAAAATTAAATGTAAAAGACTGCATGGGGGCTTTCAAGCACACCCCAAAGATACCCCAAATACCTACTATTTAGAGCGCAWGTACGGGTATTCCCACACAGCTACACACACATCCATCCCCGCGCCTTTGCCTTCGATCACTCTCAAACACTGTAATACATTGTTTACTATAATCTTCTCCATTCCACCATTATTTGAGCATTAGCTCTCCGAATCGTTATCATGAATGGCACCCTATCCCCCATGGAATGCACTACATAGGGAATAGGGTGCCATTCAGGACGCTCCGAATAGCCAGAACAGCTGCAGTAGCACATCCTCATCCCCCCCTAACCCTTGTATTGAATTTGATGAGAGCCATGTTCATGTCCTAGCTATCAGTCAGAGTGAGAGACTTCTACCCCAGCGTTCAGACTGAATAACATCCCTTTCCTTTTATTTCATACTTCACACTGTACGTGCGACGTGCGTGTGCTCGGGGCTCTCTCTGTCAGCTCCAGCTGACTAATTAATAACCGGCTAGATGGGTTTGGTTTCCCAGCCGCTGTCTGTGTGTGTGTTTGTTTGTGCGTGCCAAGCACGAAGCATCAAGCTGGTTATTTTTCCACTCAGTGGATATGGAGCCCAGAGTGATCTACTGGCAGTGAAGGGGAAGAGAACGTGTGAGTCCCAACTGCCACCCTATTCCCTAAATAGTGCACTACTTTTGACCGGTGTCCATTTGAGACGCAGCAGGGTCTGGTTCTGTCCTGTCATGACACACACCCGGAGAAAGTTCACTGTTGGACACATAACATTGTTATTAACATCTGGGTCTGACTGGAGGTTACTTGGTGGATGAAGAAAAACTTTGATTGTTCTAAAATAAAAAGAGACTGAATACAACGACATACTTTTGTTCCATTCAAATGTCATATCTTATCCATATGCTGTTACATTTGTCCATGGCATCCCTATTGGCTAAGAAAAACGTATTCAATACTAATAACTAACTTACAGGTAAAGGTAAGAAATCATTAGGCTGTTGAATGTACATACAGTTGAAGTCGGAAGTTTACATACACCTTAGCCAAATACATTTAAACTCAGTTTTTCACAATTCCTGACATTTAATCCTAGTAAAAATTCCCTGTTTTAGGTCAGTTAGGATCACCACTTCATTTTAAGAATGTGAAATGTCAGAATAATAGTAGAGAGAATAATTTATTCCAGTTTTTATTCTTTCATCACATTCCCAGTAGGTCAGATGTTTACATACACTCAATTAGTATTTGGTAGCATTGCCTTTTAAATTGTTTAACTTGGTCAAACGTTTCAGGTAGCGTTCCACAAGCTTCCCACAAATAAATTGGGGGAATTCAGTTCTGCCCACAAATTTTCTATGGGATTTCAGTCAGGACTTTGTGATGGCCACTCCAATACCTTGACTTTTTGTCCTTAAGCCATTTTGCTACAACTTTGGAAGTATGCTTGGGTCATCGTCCATTTGGAAGACCCATTTGCGACCAAGCTTTAACTTCCTGACTGATGTCTTGAGATGTTGCTTCAATATATCCACATAATTTCCCTCCCTCACGATGCCATCTATTTTGTGAAGTGCACCAGTCCCTCCTGCAGCAAAGCACCCCCACAACATGATGATGCCACCCCCATCCTTCACGGTTGGGATGGTGTTCTTCGGCTTGCAAGCCTCCCCCTTTTTCCTCCAAACATAACGATGGTCATTATGGCCAAACAGTTCTATTTCTGTTTCATCAGACCAGAGGACATTTCTCCAAAAAGTACGATATTTGTCCCCATGTGCAGTCGCAAACCGTAGTCTGGGATTTTTATGGCGGTTTTGGAGCAGTGGCTTCTTCCTCGCTGAGCGGCCTTTCAGGTTATGTCACTATAGGACTCGTTTTACTGTGGATATAGATACTTTTGTACCTGTTTCCTCCAGCATCTTCACAAGGTCCTTTGCTGTTGTTCTGGGATTGATTAGCACTTTTCTCACCAAAGTACGTTAATCTCTAGGAGACAGAAGGCGTCTCCTTCCTCAGCGGTATGACGGCTGCATGGTCCCATGGTGTTTATACCTGCGTACTATTGTTTGTACTGATGAACGTGGTACCTTCAGGTGCTTGGAAATTACTCCCAAGGATGAACCAGACTTGTGGAGGTCTACAATTTTTTTCTGAGGTCTTGGCTGATTTCTTTTGATTTTCCCATGATGTCAAGCAAAGAGGCACTGAGTTTGAAGGTAGGCCTTGAAATACATCCACAGGTACCCTTCCGATAGACTAATTGACATAATTTGAGTCAATCAGAAGTTTCTAAAGCCATGATTTTCTGGAATTTTCCAAGCTGTTTAAAGGCACAGTCAACTTAGTGTATGTAAACGTCTGACCCACTGGAATTGTGATACAGTGAATTATAAGTCAAATAATCTATCTGTAAACAATTGTTGGAAGAATTACTTGTGTCATGCACAAAGTAGATTTCCTAACCGACTTGCCAAAACTAGACATTTGTGGAGTGGTTGAAAAACGAGTTTTAATGACTCCAACCTAAACTTCCGACTTCAACTGTATACTTTATATATTCTAGCTATAACAATAACATTTATACCATACGTGTCTTAAATGTGGTATATTGCGACCTCCAGCGGATGAATGAGGGATTACAAGGTGTAATCTACCCATTGCGCTCCTATCTATGTCCCCAAAATCTCAATGTGCGCCGACTAGTGCTGCATCCCTTCTTAGGACACGACTTTTCCCAATCCCCTGCAGTACTACGCATAATCAACTTCAGATGTGTGTACACATTTTTAAAGACATATATGCGTCCAGAAATGAAAACAAACGCATGCATTATTCCAATTTGGATGTCCACCCATCCTTATGTTACCCCACCCTTTCCAAATTAACAACTAGACAACAACTACATATATTTAAAATTAGTAGAGGAAAATACTAATCATCTTTATCTTTATTATACAAATTGGATGCAAAAGCCGACCATCTACATTTAAAACGAGTACAGGCACATTCTCTAGGTATAGGACACTAAAGACTTGGCTGATATTTTACTGGAGTTCTATAGAATGTGAACGAGGAGGGGGGAGAGAGAGAGAGTGGTTTGAGCGGACCTTTGGGGAAACAGTCCGTCCGTGGGGGGATTGGAACACAATCACTACAGAACTCCTCACGCTATGATTCAACGGCGCATTCCTGAAAAGACCATTCACAGCATGGCACTGAAAGAGAGACTTTCGCCAAAGGGCAAATGTTGCGGTTACCTGTATCCCAAAATCCCATGGATTTTTAACTGAACAAGAAAAAACACCCAACGAACATCAAGTTAAGCATCTTAAGAAGAATATAAAAATAGGATAGCAAAGGTAAGTAATTAAATGTAAGTATGTGGGGGCACCTTTGAATTACTCTTTCGAAATCACCTGAAGAGCGAGCGGAGTGCCATGAAGTGTCAGACCTATCATTAAGAAAGAGAAGTTACGGGGAATTGGTAATTACTCGAACTTACTCAGTCGGAACTGCCACGCGCATCATCATGGGGGTGTAATTATATTGTTCATTCATTTTCTTCCTCGCTCTCAAGAACCGATTCTTTCCTTATCTTCATGCCCGGAGAGTTAAAGTCGCGTTGGCGGTAATTGTTTTGGTGTAAACAGCGTTTCCGGACACTAGGCTACCTCTCACCTATTTGCAGTAATTTATGCACACTTTGTGTCTACCTTTATCTATTCCAGGCCACCATAATCAACTATGAGTCATGTACAATAATTATTGGTTGTTTTTTGCTATTATTGTTGTCACATTACGAAAATAGCTGTCTGATGACACACACAGGTATGTAGCTTCAGACCTGTATCCTTGTCTATTTGATAATAAACTATATATACAAAAGTATGTGGACACCCCTTCAAATTAGTGGATTCGGCTATTTCAGCCACACCGTTGCTGACAGGTGTATAAAATCGAGCACACAGCCGTGCAATCTCCATAGACAAACATTGGCAGTAGAATGGCCTTACTGAAGAGCTCAGTGACTTTCAACATGTCACCGTCAAAGGATGCCACCTTTCCAACAAGTCAGTTCGTCAGATTTCTGCCCTGTTAGAGCTGTCCCGGTCGACTGTAAGTGCTRWTATTGTGAAGTGGAAATGTCTAGGAACAACAATGGCTCAGCCGCGAAGTGGTCGTCCACACAAGCTCACAGAACGGGACCGCCGAGTGCTGAAGCGCATAGCGTGTAAAAATTGTCTGTCCTCGGTTGCAGCACTCACTACTGAGTTCCAAACTGCCTCTGAAAGCAATGTTAGCACAATAACTGTTGGTTGGGAGCTTCATGAAACGGGTTTCCATGGTCGAGCAGCCGCTCACAAGCCTAAGTTCACCATGCGGAATGTCAAACGTCGGCTGGAGTGGTGTAAAGCTCGCCACCATTGGACTCTGGAGCAATGGAAACTCGTTCTCTGGAGTGATGAATCATGCTTCACCATTTAGCTGTTCAACTGACAAATCTGGGTTTCCCTGATGCCAGGAAAACGGTACCTGCCCGAATGCATAGTGCCAACTGTAAAGTTTTGGTGGAGGAATAATGGTCTGGGGCTGTTTTTCATGGTTCAGGCTCCTTAGTTCCAGTGAAGGGAAATCTTAACAGTACAGCATACAATGATATTCTAGATTATTCTGTGCTTCCAACTTTGTGGCAACAGTTTGGGGAAGGCACTTTCCTGTTTCAGCATGACAAAGCCCCGGTGCACAAAGCGAGATCCATAGAGAAAATGGTTTGTTGAGATCGGTGTGGAAGAACTTGACAGGTCTGCACAGAGCCCTGACCTCAACCCCTTCCCTTCGAACACCTTTGGGATGAATTGGAACGCTGGCTGCGAGCCAGGCCTAATCGACTCAACATCCATGTCCAAACTCACTAATGCTCTTGGCTTGATGGAAGCAAGTCCCCGCAGCAATGTTCCAACATCTAGTGGAAAGCCTTCCCAGAAGAGTGGAGGCTGTTATAGCAGCAAAGGGGGAGGCAACTCCATATTAATGCCCATGTTTCTGGAATGAGATGTTTGACGAGCAGGTGTCCACATACTTTTGGTCATGTAGAAGTATAAGGAAATGGCCAAATTTAAGCAATCTGTTTTGGATTGGTAACCAAATAAAACAGGACAGAAAAACAGGACTGTTATGGTATCACTCATCAAAATAGAGGTGTGTTACATTGAAAACAAACAACCAACAGTGATATTTTGGACGTCCGCTGTTCAGGGACAGTCAGCTGGTCTGTCTATTGTCTGCGTCCTTATTGACACCCTAAAGTGCACAACATTGTCTAGGGAATAACTAGCTGCTCTTAGTAATGCAAGTGTATTTGCATACACTTACGTTGCTTTCAATTGTATTTGGTTGCACAAAAACAGTCAGCAGGAAACCAGAAGTTAAATACAATTCCATTTAAACTTACTGTGCCGGTTGGCAGGGAGGTAGATGATTATGACGGGGGGAATTTGAGACAAAATATTAAAAACGATCGTATTATTGAACAGACTTTCCAAACGTGGGTCCTCTGCTTACCTCATGTCAAAATAAGTCCCCCACAAGTTATCCCTTTTTTTGTCCACATATGGTGCACGTGCAGGACTTTTTATTTTGACACGAGTTAAACAGAGAGGAAATCGCCGACCTTCCTGCCCATCGGCACAGTAAGTTGAAATGGAATTGTATTTAACTTCTGTCTTCCTGTGGACTGATTTTGTGCAACCCAATACAATTGAAAGCAACATTAGTATATGTAAATACACCCGCGTTGCTAAAAACAGCTCGGGAATAGCGTGCCCATCCCAAATGCCTCTACTTTTGACCAGGACCTATAGGGCTGGTGCTATAGGTCCTCTACTTTTGACCAGGACCTATGGGTCTGGTGCTATAGGTGCCTCTACTTTTGACCAGGACCTATGGGTCTGGTGCTATAGTCCTCTACTTTTGACCAGGACTATGGTCTGGTGCTATAGGTCCTCTACTTTTGACCAGGACCTATGGGTCTGGTGCTAGAGTCCTCTACTTTGACCAGGACCATGGGTCTGGTGCTATAGGTCTCTACTTTTGACCAGGACTATGGGTCTGGTGCTATAGTGCCTCTACTTTTGACCAGGACCTATGGGTCTGGTGCTATAGGTCCTCTACTTCTTGACCAGACCTATAGGGCTGGTGCTTTGGAGGCCTCTTACTTTTGACCAGGACCTATGGGTCTGGTGCTATAGGTGCCTCTACTTTTGACCAGGACCTATGGGTCTGGTGCTATAGGTGCCTCTACTTTTGACCAGGACCTATGGGGCTGGTGCTATAGGTGCCTCTACTTTTGACCAGGACCTATGGGTCTGGTGCTATAGGTCCTCTACTTTTGACCAGGACCTATAGGGCTGGTGCTATGGGTGCCTCTACTTTTGACTAGGACCTATAGGGCTGGTGCTATAGATGCCATTCCATTCAGACTGGCTATTGTCTCTGTTCACCGGGTACCTCAGATTGTAATTTCACACGATTGGATTGTTATATAAGTTTAGCAGAGTGCCATCCTCCTCTCATCCATCCTGCCTGTCTGCGTAGGAGTGCCTCTACTGTTCCACCTCTCCTGACTATCGTTGCTGTAAAAATCCATGTACATTTGATGTGCTTGAAAATGTTTTACTCTGCTCTGCATCATGGTGTGAAACATCACTCTGACCAAAAAGTCCTTTTGAAATCAAGTTGATACACTATAATTGATCAATACTGAGCATCTGCCACAACGTATTTTTGTCGTATGGAGAGTGAATGTGCTGGTTGATGTTATGTTAATATATGGAGAGGCATGTCAACCCCTAGAGTCCCAGTGTGTGTGTGTGTGTGTGTGTACTGGGGGAGGATGGGGCTTCATCCCAGCCTGTTTTGTGGGGGTGGAGTGTGAGTGTGATAGCAGTGTGAAAAGGCATAATGCTGATCTCTCTCTCTCTCACACACACACACACTAATGTGCAGTCTGCTGTTCTACAAGTGGTGCCTCCATGAACACTCTAGTGTACTGTACTCTAATGTACTCTGACTAACAAACAGTATGTACTCTGACTAACACACAATCATAGCCATGGCTGGTGTCACACCTACCACTGTAGTTGAAGAGCCAATGACTGACAAAACATTTTAAAGGCCCAGTGCAGATGTAGCGTGGTTCGTTCTGCGTTGTGTACTTTTAATTAGGACGCTGCCACAACTGACGGTCTGCTAGTTGAAATCTTTTCTATTTGCACTGCACACGAAGAGACAACACACATTATGTTAACCCTTGGCGCAGTCACAGCTCGCAGGCACCTTGCTAGCCGAAGGTCAGGCAAAAGAGCGCCAAAAGGAAATAACAGGTGCTTCGTGTACACATTCGATGCACAACAGCACACCATACAATACAAGTAAAATTATACAAAACATAATTCGGACAAAATAAATGACATACCTGCACACGAAGAGACAACACACATTATGTTAACCCTTGGCGCAGTCACAGCTCTCAGGCACCTGCGCGAGCACATGGACACTCACTCAAACACTGTCCCAAGTACTCACAAGTTACAATAGATACCCTAGTTAGCGAGCTTTGTGAAACTTGTTAACATRAATCTTTATATTATCCMCATTGTAACAAACTTATGGWWGCAWAACAGTACATTGTGTAACATTATGACGGTTTTATATTAAACAATTTCGGAGCCAAGGACAACATACCTTGCTAGCCGAAGGTCAGGCAAAAGAGAACAATAAGGGGGTACGGAAATACAAACAAACCGCGATGGGCCAAACCAAAATATACAAAACTTTTACAATCACATGTATGTACAATATTGATATGAAAAAGTGTTTGTACACCAAATAAAAACATTAGCTATGCAGCTGTAATTACATTTAAAAAAGACACTGAATTATTATTATTATTATGAAATTATTAACATCCCCTCTTGACCTGGCCTATTTGAATTGGTCCTTGTGTGCAACTTGGTGCATAATCTAGGGGAACAACATCACACTGCTACACAGATTTTCCACATTATGAGGTTGAAATAATATTGTGAAAACGATAATACCCTTTCAGTGTAAGAGCTGTTTGAAAAGATCACCTGAAATTTCAGCCTGTTTTGGTGGGGTGGAGTTTTGGCCTGTCTTGTGACATCACCAGTCAGTAAATGAGTTAATTAATAGACCAATAAGGAATGGAGTTCCAAAACTCTCTGCTAATAACAGCTAGGTTTCAGTTTTCCCTTCCCCACTCAGACCACTCCCAGACAGTCATAGCAAAATTCTTGCGTGAGAAATGTCTCCGCTAAGAAGCTATTTTTGTTTATTTTTTACCATTTTAATTGAAAACAATCACAGTGAGGTACTTAATTGTTACCCAGAAATGATTTGATATTGAGCTAAAAACGTCTGCATTGGACCTTTGAACCTTTCTTTAACCAGGAAGTCCCATTATCAAGGGCGACCAGGCCAAGAAGTGCAGCTCAATAAAAAAAACACAGATCATTCAACAAGGTGCAGGAGTTTACAACATGTTCATACGTTCTCACTTTCTAGTGCTTTTCCTATCTCTATTCCTCTGTACATTTATTTTCCAAAAAATCATTACTATTTCTGTAAGGGCTGAAACTTTCCTAAGATGTCCTGAAAAGCAATTTTGAAAAATGATTTGTTTCAGATAAATATAATATTCACTCTCACTCCACATTAAGTCAAAATCATCTGACATTATCTAACAATTCATAAAATAAAATTKTAAAAATTGTTCCAAGTGCTTTAGAGCCCATTCCTGTCCATCACAGTATTATTCATTGACCAAGTCATAAGATAGAGGTCTGAACATCCATTAACTGTGAGTTTGGAGATCTTTCCACACATCACTTAGTGACACATCACTTTATCTCAAGAGGCCTGTTGGCTATTTTCTCCCTCTCTTAACACACGCGTCAGCCAGGCAGCCTGGTCCGTTCTGAGCACTAAGAGGGGGAGGGGGGTTTGTAATGACTGCATATGGGGCTGTCGTCACTGATCCAGGACCAGTTTATAACTACAAGTACCTCAGCCCTGTCCTTAGCCCTTGGATGGAGAAAAAGCAAACCTGATCATAGATCAGTGCACAGGGAAAATGTATAGTCTACACACCATAAGCTGTTATGAGCTTCTCTTGATCAAAAACATTGACACACCTACTCACTCAATTACACTCGCTCACTCACTCACAGACAAACATAACAGATGTTAGCCAGCCATCAATGAAGATTTAAAACTGTTGATCTGATGAGATGGAGTTGGGTACTTATCATCACAATGCCTGGTTGGTCTGAATCACTGTCCTATCCGTTGGCCATTTCAGGTCTAAAATTATGAAGATTCACAGTTATGCTAGCAGGTCTTCTCTCCTCGCTACTTCCCCCACAGCCTAAGGGATGGTCTGACTCACTCTGCTACTGCTGCCTGCCTCCCTATCGCTCTCTCTCTCTAAATTACAGAAAAGTCCATGTTCGAAAAAATGGCAAACAAGAAAAAAAGAAAAAAAAGATCTTCGTAGAGGTATTGCACATGAGCGCCCCCCTCTCCCCCTTTTCTCGCTCTCTCTTCCTTTCTCTCCTGTCACTCTTCCCTTAAACTCCTCAACAACAGCTCTATACTTCAGGCACTCAAACAGACACCTGTTTGACGGACCCCTTTTCCCCCCTACTCTCCTCACATACACACAGCGGAGTCACACAGCCTACAGTAATTATTCAATTGCATTAGTCATATTGAATTGTTTCACTTCATGTCCACAACCTTACTTGGAGATTATTTATATATGGCTTTGACTTAATTGGCTAGAAAGTGATGACATCCGATCTAAAGATGGGCAATTCCACGGTAACGGAATTGCGCTGAGACTCAGATTTGTCACTTAAAATGTATGCCAAACAAAGCCATTGTTATGCACAAGGATTACTTTTAACAATTTACACTGAACATTTTACAAAAACACATTTATTGGAAGAACTGTGCATATGCAAAGTTTGGTAACAGAATTTTTTTTAATTTCCCTCCGTTTTTTATGAGTCCACCTTTTCCAAAAACTCTGTTAAATATCTGCTCCGAGTGAAGATTCAACAATGTCTGCAGATAGAATGATATGACGTGACACATTGACTTGAGCATTGAGCCTTTTGTTATTGAACGACAGTAAGTGAAGGGGATTTACATCCAGTAATGGAATTGCGGTAACAGAATTTCATCATGGGTCACTGATCTGTACTACACAGAAACACATATTTATGGATATGAATATTATTCTCTTCTGTATCCTAAATATGTACACACAGGTGTAAATATGCAATATCCTCCTTTGCATATTTGAGTATTATTCTACACACTGGCTATTATTTTAATTAGCTTCTGCCCCCAAACAAGACCAAATTTGGTTGGTCCAAATCTGAACCAATCATAGATGTCTATGTTTCACAAGTTTGGACAAAGTACAGCTCAGTAGAGTACAGCACAGAACAGTAGAGTATAGTTCAGTAAAGTACAGTAGAGTATAGTACAGCAGAATACAGTACATTAGTGTCCTCAACTCTAGTGTGCTCTACTGTGTACTGAACTCTACTGTACAGAACTATACTCTATTTTTCTTTACTGCACTGAACTGTGCTGTACTGAACTATACTCTATTTTTCTTAACAGTGCTGTACTGTGCTGTCCAAACTTGTAAAGCCATCTGTAGTGTGTGACTACAATGATTTTCCATTGTAGCCCATTCAATTGCAGAAATTCAGTTCGATTTTTCCAGTTTTAATCACTTAATAATTCATAAACAAAATTGATATCAGTAAAAACACTAACTAACTGATAGGTCTACCTTTACTTTCATTATCGTTAGAAAAGATCATAAAGATATGTGGGTTTTTGGGAACGGAATTTCAAGGTACAACACAATGTATCTTAAACTTACAGAAGGCAGAACATTTCTCCAAAAAGAAATAATAAGTATTGATATTAGTTGGAAGGGGTCTTCAATATTATTTGCTTTTGATGTATTTCTAATATGTTTTAAGACTTTTTTGTAAGATGTTTTGTAAGATCCCTTTTCCATCCGTTTGACCAGAAATCAAAGCATTTGCTTTATATATATCTTTTTTTTAATTGGAAAGTGGTTGAAAAATGTATATGCCTTAATTTCTCAAATATAGACTCTTGCTTTCATTTGACACCCAATTTGATATGCTCCTATAAACTTCACATTGGTGCTCACGGGCCCATTTACATGAAAATGACCAGATATCATGTAGCATGTCCCTATTCTGACGAGCAGTTTCACTTTGCCCTCTCCGTGGTCAACGGATGACTTCGCCATGATCATCCCGCAGACATTAGAAAGCCTGCATTGTTATTTAGAACGTATTCTCGGTCATCATAAATGAACAGTATTCCAGAATCTACTGTTTACACTCCAAATGTCAGAGTTCCAGAATAATACAACAACAAGGTAATTCTACCAGGTGCTATCCACTCTATTCCAATACACTGTAAATAATACTCAAGTGTCTCCCTCATCTTCTTCCTAACTGCCAACTGTATTCTCCATGCCTGACATTCACTGCCAGGTTTTCTTATTCTCTCTCTCTCTTCTCTTCCTCTTCTCAGCCCCCTCATTTCCTTTTCTCTCTCTCTCTCTCCTCCGTGGCTGTCACTGCTGCCTGCTGCTCACTTTCTCACTGTGGTGCTGTAGACAGACAGACATGCATCTCTTCTCTGTCTCCTTTTCACTCTATCGCTCCACTTTTTACATTCCCTTGCTTCCCCAGGGGTCTCCCCTACCAGGCCTGCCGCTCTTTCATCCACGCATTCTCTCCTTTCCTCCTCCCTCTTCAGACTCTATCCCCCTCGCCTCTTCTCCCTCGTTAGCAAGCTAGGTCTCTGCATACGGTACCAAACTGCTCTACTACATCATCGTGTCGACCTCTGTTGAAGAGTGGAAACCACTTTAAGTAGATTATATGCTTATCATTGTTCTCTGTCGATTACATTTCATATAGACCAGTTGGCTACCCCCTCCCAAATCAAAATGTAATATGGATGCCAATGTTTTGTTCTGGCTTTGTGCACACACATTTGCTCTACTTCACGTCTGGGGCAGCATGGTGCCCATATTGCAAGGCTGATTAGATACACAAACAGGTGTGAAACACAGACTGGTGTGCGCGCGACGTGAGAACACAACATGAAATCCATGTTTGGTTTTGATTTGGAGAGGGGGGTGTATCATCTAAAAACTGGATTTAATAGCATAGTCGTGTGACGGTGAGGCGTTCTTGTGCGCTTTTGAGTGAATTGTGTCATACCAACTTTTTAAAACAGTTTTTAAACATTCCTAGTCTGGTTTTAAATATGCCTAAAAGTGCAACATGTTCCCAGAACTGTTTGTGCTTTTGCCTACTCCATTGTCATTGTTTTTACACTAACATTCCATTAGGAGTTGAAAGCAGAAACAGACTGGCACACAGGCTAAACAAGTGCCCAATTAGCTGTGTAATTAGAGGGAAATACTTTTTCTTCAGTTTGTGCATTTATTTTCGACTGCCTACTTTGTGTTTGTCATGTGACTGATGCTCCACTCTTGCTGGTCCTCGTTCTACTATGAGGAGCGTTCGCTAACATGTGCGTTTATATCCGCGGTTGCTCCCCTTTTTCCCGCGGGTTTTATAATTTTGGTTATGTGCACCCCTGCTTGTTGAGGCAATGGTTTTGCCCACAGAATCTCAAGGTATTTCTACCTGGTTTTGCCGCTGTTCTGTAAACTCGGAAGAGGATTTTGTCTTAATTTTGACCTAGCCGCTCCTGTTTCCTAGGCCGAATCCTGATTGTTGGATGGAATTAATTTTGGAATTTTATTTGACCCTTTCTGCCTAAAGGATTATTTATCCTAACCACTGCTACCATCACAACCATTAGTTTGTGAATGAAACCACCGTTTTTGCACTGTCATTATTCTTTCCCTTCCTGGACTCGTTCTTTAAAAATGTATTTAAATTTTACTAAGCAAGTCAGTTAAAGAACAAATTCTTATTTACACTGACGGCCTGCCCCGGCCAAATCCTAACCCAGACGACGCTGGGCCAATTGTGCGCCGCCCTATGGGACTCCCAATCCCGGCCGGTGTTGTAATACAGCCTGGAATCGAACAAGGATCTGTAGTGACGCCTCTAGCACTGATATGCAGTGCCTTAGACCGCTGCGCTAGTTTTCATTATAAAATGCTAGCGGCCATGACTGAAGCCAGGCAAACAAGAGTTGTCATAGGGGTGTGGTTTTATGTGGATGTGTCGTTCAATCACAACAAACAAGTGCAGTTGCACAGCGAGGTAAAATAGCGTTTCCTTTGGGAGAGAACAACGTTTTGAAGTTGAGGACTTCTCCCCTCCTGACTGACACTAATTCGATAAAAGTTGTTTTTGACAAAAATATAAACGTGTCAGTTTGTTGCTTTCACAAGGTTGGAGTAATAACATGTTCAAATACTTAAGACATTGGCTCAAATTTATACTTGCCTTCAGATTTCAAGAAAATGAACAACTAAGGAATACTTTTTTCCCCGTCAAACCTCGGCCTGGTCTGTTTCGCAAGCTTTCCTGGAAGTATGGGTTTAGGAACTCTGGTTTCATCACGCCATGTAAATACATATGACCGTGGAAACGATACAAACTACTGGGTGTTGAATGCCCGTGGTCTTCAATCAGCTCAAATGTCCAACAGCATAATATTCTATAATGTTAAATCCTAATAAATATAGGTAGGATGTTCACACATGGACCATGGGCTATTTCACACCTGTTAGGGACATACACATAACTATCTGAAAGTGTGTTAACAATGCATGTATATATCTAGATTTAGATTTTCTAAGACATCAAATGTCCCTTACTCTATTACGTTCATTTCTTTTCTTCAAATAATTATAAATCAATGGTTACTGAGCGAAACGTGTTATTTTCAGAACCTGGGCTTGCTTCATGTGCATCACAATTTTTTGTAATAAGAGTGAATAACAACAGAATTTGGTCAATATTTTTGCATATGTAGTTGACCCCTTCTATCTCTACAAATACCACAAAAGATATGCATAACATTTGATGGTATTGTTCAATTATGATTTTAAATAACTGACCTAACAGCGTGGAATAAAGCATAACAGGGTGGACAGCCATAACAGGGTGGAACTTAACACCAAGATATTTTATGAACTTTGAAATCTGTGAAATGGTAAAAAAAAATAAACATTACATTTATAATTAGAACCACTTTCTATTTATTTAATTTCAGTAAATGTTTTGTCTTTTTAAAAACATTGTCAACCTAAGTTTGTAAAACAACATAAAAACAGTTTATTAAAACACGTGTATTAGAACAGCATAGCTAGATGTAAAACAATTGGATTCTATTTGAAAATCACTGTTAGTTCAAGTTGAATGACACTACTCATTTTGCTCAACAATTCCAATTCCACGGTTCAAGCTTAATAAAATGGTTATTCAAAAAGTTTTCAACAGAATTTATAAAATATGTCATACATAAAAGGATACTTTAACCTTAAAAAGGTTCCCAACTTCTTCCCTCTCACCTCCTCGCCACTTCACTCCCTTCCGAAACCCTTCCCACTTCACCCCTCTCTCCCCTTTTCTCCACTCCACCCCCCTCCACATACTGCAAGTCCCTTTGCTCCAGTTGTAGCTCAATTGTTTCCGAAGTGGTCTTTTATTTACCTCCAAGTAGACTTTTCCATTTGTACAGACCTTTTATTAAGTGCCTGTGGCGCTGGGATCAGGCATACTACCTGGTGGTCAGCGAACCAGCTGATGTCGTTGCGTGGGCTTGGCCAGAATATTCTTTTTATGCATGCACTTGACCTGGATGTTATCCTCCTCCACATCTGTTATGATTCCTGGGTATGGATCATTGTCGTAGGACACCACACACCACTGACCAATATGCTGAGAGTGAATGGCCTCTGGTCACCTGGGCAGCTTCTGGAGTTTATATTGGAGCCTCGGCAGCTTCTAGAGTTGATATTGGAGCCTCAGCCGTTTCTAGATTTGATATTGGAGCCTCGGCAGCTTCTAGAGTTGATATTGGAGCCTCTGCAGCTTCTAGAGTTGATATTGGAGCCTCGGCAGCTTCTAGAGTTGATATTGGAGATCGGCAGCTTCTAGAGTGGATATTGGAGCCTCGGCAGCTTCTAGAGTGGATATTGGGGCCTCGGCAGCTTCTAGAGTGGATATTGGGGCCTCGGCAGCTTCAAGCGTTGATATTGGACCTCGGCAGCTTCAAGCGTTGATATTGGAGCCTCGGCAGCTTCTAGAGTGGATATTGGAGCCTCGGCAGCTTCTAGCGTTGAATTGGAGCCTCGGCAGCTTCTAGAGTGGATATTGGAGCCTCGGCAGCTTCTAGCGTTGATATTGGAGCCTCGGCAGCTTCTAGCGTTGATATTGGGGCCTCGGCAGCTTCAAGCGTTGATATTGGAGCCTCAGCAGCTTCTAGAGTTGATATTGGAGCCTCGGCAGCTTCTAGCGTTGAATTGGAGCCTCGGCAGCTTCAAGCGTTGATATTGGGGCCTCGGCAGCTTCTAGAGTGGATATTGGAGCCTCGGCAGCTTCAAGCGTTGATATTGGAGCCTCGGCAGCTTCTAGAGTGGATATTGGGGCCTCGGCAGCTTCTAAGAGTGGATATTGGGGCCTCGGCAGCTTCAAGCGTTGATGTTGGGGCCTCGGCAGCTTCTAGCGTTGATATTGGAGCCTCGGCAGCTTCTAGAGTGGATATTGGAGCCTCGGCAGCTTCAAGCATTGATGTTGGAGCCTCGGCAGCTTCTAGCGTTGATATTGGAGCCTCGGCAGCTTCTAGAGTGGATATTGGGGCCTCGGCAGCTTCTAGATTTGTTTATTGTAACTCAAAGCAGGGACAGGCCATGACCCCTCATCTCTTTGGCAGAGACAGGTTATGTCTCTGTACTTGATGTGACCTGGCAACACACTTATCACTTGATGCATCTTCATTGTGCCTTTCACTGCAGTTTTTGGACGATAAAAGCCCACGGCTGTAAAGGCTTCCGTTGGTGCCGCAACCCAAAATGGCCTGAAGGTGCAAAAGAAAGAGTAGGAGATCGAGCCTTCTCCTGTGTAGAATCTTCCTTGTTTTTTTTGCATTTTCTGTTTGTTTCGCGTGACCATTTGTTTCTTCTCTGTAGTCATGCGACTCACATCATCCCTTCTTGGATTCAGCAGTTGCACGGTTTCTCTTCGTCCACACAAAGGTACAAAGATCTCCATCCAATCCAGCCCTCTTCTTTTAAAAACCCAGAGTAGTCTGGGCGAGCCTTTGCAATCGGTATTTCTTCACTATGTTCCCAATAGTTACTCTTGCAATCATCTGCCTCTCCTTTTCTTTTATGGTGTTGCGACATTTAGTTCTAATGTTCCGACCAATGATGAGTGCAACAGAAGGATTATTCTAATGGTTGGATGGAAAGGATGATGTCTCAGCATGGCATTCACTTTTGAGTATTTCTGGCCTTTTCTTCTCTCCATTTTTTCCCCTTAACACACTTTTCYCTCTCACTGAAATCTGCTATCCTCCTTTTCCCTGTTTCTCTGACATCTGTCTCTCATTCTAAAAGTACTTTAGTCTTTTCTCTGGGTCTGCATCACGGTGTGCTCGGTAACACCGCTGCATTTCAGGAGCCCTGARTGATGATGCCATTCCCTAACAAATGCATGTAACCGTTTTAATATCTTATAACACACACACACAGGAGGCTGCTGACAGGAGGGCGGCTCACAATCATGGTTGGAATAGAGTAAATGGAATGGTATCAACCACATCGAAAACATGTTTGATGTGTTCAATACCATTCCATTTATTTCGTTCTAGCTATTACTATGAACCTGTCCTCCCCAATTAAGGAGCCACCAGCCGGCTGTTATACACATATATATAGTTGCTAATTACATTGCAATTTAATGATTATAATTTCATATACATTGCAATACAATGACATATCACATTTACGTAAATGTAAATAGGCCTAGTCATTGTAATGTAATTAGAAACAAATGTATCTAAATATACATGTATTAAAATATTGACATATTGACATGAGCTTTTCTGACAAAATTTCCACCCTGTTAGATGCATGTTCCACTCATATGCCTAATATGGAACCTAACAGGGTTGAAATTTGGAGGCTAAGTGTCACGCCCTGACCTTAGTTATCTTTGTTGTCTTTGTTATTTTGGTTAGGTCAGGGTGTGACGAGGGTGGTATGTGTGTTTTTGTCTTGTCTAGGGTTTTGGGTATGTCTAGGTGTGTGTGTGTAGTCTAGGCATTATGTAGGTCTATGGTGGCCTRGATTGGTTCCCAATCAGAGGCAGCTGTTTATCGTTGTCTCTGATTGGGGATCCTATTTAGGTTGCCATTTTCCAGTTTGGTTTGTGGGTGATTGTCTATGTGATGTTGCATGTCTGCAATCGTTATATTTAGCTTCACGTTCGTTTTTGTTATTTTGTATTAGAATACATCTTCGTTATAATTAAAGAAGATGTATTCACATCACGCTACGCTTTGGTCTCCTCACTACGACGTTCGTGACACTAAGTTAGCCATAGCACTGTGAGTGATCAAGATCCAGCTAGCATAATTGTTAACACTTGAAGATAATTTGTACTTTTCTGTCAAACATTTAGAAATTCTGAAATTGAATAACATGTTCATCTGATGTAGCCTGACAGGGCGGAAATGTAAGAGTGAGACATACTGACTAACGTCATGAAACATTAAAATATAGAAAAAACCACGTGTTGATATTTACTTAGCTTTGCGCTGTTGTTATCCCGACCCCAAACTTTATTGACACTTCCTGTATAATGTCAATGTGGGAAGGGCTGGTTTTTTAAGGGGTATTACTGCAAACTAACAGGGTGGAAAGTGAAATCAGGGACAAAAAATCTTAAATACAGCATTGGAGGTTGCTGAGGGGAGGACGGCTTATGATAATGGTTGGAACCAAATTAATCAAATAACATTTTATTGGTCACATACACATCGTTAGCAGATGTTATTGCGAGTGTAGCGAAGTGCTTGTCCTTCTAGTTCCGACAGTGCAGCAATATCAACAAGTAATCTAACAATTCCACAGCAACTACCTAATACACACAAATCTAAGTAAAGAGATGGAATAAGAATATGTACATATAAATATATGAATGAACAATGACCGAGTGGCATAGGCAAAATGCAATAGATGGTATAAAATACAGTATATACAGTTGAGGTCGGAAGTTAACAAACACTTCGGTTTGGAGTCATTAAAACTCGTTTTTCAACCACTCCACAAATTTCTTGTTAATCTTGTTAACAAACTATAGTTTTGGCAAGTCAGTTAGGACATCTACCTTGTGCATGACACAAGTCATTTTTACAACAATTGTTTACAGAAATTATTTCACTTATAGTTAACTGTATCACAATTCCAGTGGGTCAGAAGTTTACATACACTAAGTTGACTGTGCCTTGGAAAATTCCAGAAAATAATGTCATGGCTTTAGAAGCTTCTGATAGGCTAATTTACATAACTTGAGTCAATTGGAGGTGTACCTGTGGATGTATTTCAAGGCCTACTTTCAAACTCAGTGCCTCTTTGCTTGACATCATGGGAAAATCAAAAGAAATCAGCCAAGACCTCAGAAAAATTATTGTAGACCTCCACAAGTCTGGTTCATCCTTGGGAGCAATTTCCAAAAGCCTCAAGGTACCACGTTCATCTGTACAAACAATAGTACGCAAGTATAAACACCATGGGACCACGCAGTTCAGGAAGGAGACGCGTTCTGTCTCCTAGAGATGAACGTACTTTGGTGTGAAAAGTGCAAATCAATCACAGAACAACAGCAAAGGACCTTGTGAAGATGCTGGAGGAAACAGGTACAAAAGTATCTATATCCACAGTAAAACGAGTCCTATATCGACATAACCTGAGAACCGGCCTCAGCAAGAAGAAGCCACTGCTCCAAAACCGCCATAAAAAAGCCAGACTACGGTTTGCAACTGCACATGGGGACAGAGATCGTACTTTTTGGAGAAATGTCCTCCGGTCTGATGAAACAAAAATAGAACTGTTGCCATAATGACCATTGTTATGTTTGGAGGAAAAAGGGGTGGCTTGCAAGCCGAAGAACACCACCCAACCGTGAAGCACGGGGATGGCATCATCATGGTTGTGGAGTGCTTTGCTGCAGGAGGGACTGGTGCACTTCCCAAAATAGATGGCAACATGAGGGGAACATTATGTGGATATATTGAAGCAACATCTCAAGACATCAGTCAGGAAGGTAAAGCTTGGTCGCAAATGGATCTTCCAAATGGAAATGACCCAAGCATACTTCCAAAGTGTGGCAAAATGGCTTAAGGACAACAAAGTCAAGGTATTGGAGTCCATCACAAAGCCCTGACCTCAATCCTATAGAAAATGTATGGGCAGAACTGAAAAAGCGGGTCGAGCAAGGAGGCCTACAAACCTGACTCAGTTACACCAGCTCTGTCAGGAGGAATGGGCCAAAATTCACCCAACTTATTGTGGGAAGCGTTGTGGAAGGCTACCCAAAACGTTTGACCCAAGTTAAACAATTAAAGGCAATGCTACCAAATACTAATTGAGTGTATGTTAACTTCTGACCCACAGGGAATGTGATTGAAGAAATAAAAGCTGAAATAAATCATTCTCTTTACTATTATCCTGACATTTCACATTCTTAAAATAAAGTGGTGATCCTAACTGACCTAAGACAGGGAATTTTTACTATGATTAAATGTCAGGAATTGTGAAAAACTGAGTTTAAATGTATTTGGCTAAGGTGTATGTAAACTTCCGACTTCAACTGTACATATGGGATGAGTAATGTGAGATATGTAAACATCATTATTAAAGTATCATTGTCCATTTGTTAGAGTGGCCAATGATTTCATGTCTGAATGTAGGCAGCAGCCTCTCTGTATTAGTGATAGCTGTTTAACAGTCTGATGGCCTTGAGATAGAAGCATTATAGATAGAAGCCCCCGGTGATGTGTTGTGCAGACCGCACCACCCTCTGGAGAGCCCTGCGGTTGTTGGCGGTGCAGTTGCCGTACCAAGCGGTGATACAGTCCGACAGGATGCTCTCAATTGTGCATCTGTAAAAGTTTGTGAGGGTTTTAGGTGACAAGCCAAATTTCTTCAGCCTCCTGAGGTTGAAAAGGCGGTAAGCAAATTACAGTGGATCTAGGGTGACTGGTAAGGTGGAGGTGATATGATCCTTGACTAGTCTCTCAAAGGACTTCATGATGACAGAGGTGAGTGCTACGGGGCGATAGTCATTCACTTCAATTACCTTTGCCTACTTGGGTACAGGAACAATGGTGGCCATCTTGAAGCATTTTGGGACAGCAGACTGGGATAGGGAGAGATTGAATTTGTCCGTAAACGCACCAGCCAGCTGGTCTGCGCATGCTCTGAGGACGCGGCTAGGGATGCTGTCTGGGCCGGCAGCCTTGCGAGGGTTGACACATTTAAATGTCTTACTCACGTTGGCCACGGAGAAGAAGGGCCCATGTTCCTTTGGAGTGGGCCATGTCGGTGGCACTGTGTTATCCTCAAAGCGGGAAAAGAAGGTGTTTAGTTTGTCTGGAAGCAAGACGTCTGTGTCCGTGATGTGGCTGATTTTCTTTTTGTAGTCCGTGATTGCCTGTAGATCCTGCCACATAGGTCTCGTGTCTGAGCCGTTGTATTGCGACTCCACTTTGTCCCTGTACTGACATTTCACTTGTTTGATTGCCTTGCGGAGTGAATAACTACACTGTTTGTATTAGGCCATATTCCCAGTCATCTTTCCATGGTTAAATGTGGTGGTTCGCGCTTTCAGTTTTGTGCGAATGCCGCCATCTACTCAAGGTTTCTGCGTAGGGTAGGTTTTAATAGTCGCAGTGGGTACAACATCTTCTATGCACTTCCTTATGAACTCACTCACTGAATCAGCGTATAAATCTATATTATTCTCTGAGGCTACCCGAAACATGTCCCAGTCTGCATCAAATGCATTGAAACTATGTGTTTGATTTATTTGATACCATTCCGCTCTAGCCATTACCACAAGCCCGTCCTCCCCAATTAATGTGCCACCAACCTCCTGTGAACTACAGTAACAATCGATACAATATGAGAAAAAATAGTATTGATGACAGATATTTTAAGTAGGACTATAAAATAATGAATAAATATTTTGAATATTTTATTATTTAATGGTTTATATTTCTCTTGGAAGTCGATGAATAGCGCCCAGGGACATGGCAAAAATGCCTACATCCACTGAAAACACAATGGTCAAAATGCATAAAATTCCCCTTGAGATTCATATCTTTGTGTTTTTATGGTAAAGGACATCTAATTTTATATTTCAAGCCCTTTGGAATCCCCATTTTACACTAAATAATAGGTGTTATTTCCTGGGGAAAGAAAAAGCACCTCATAACAGGAATGACCCAACAGGCTAGTTTTTGCCTCGTCTCTCCTTATGTCCGTTGTTAGATATTTCCCGGGAGACAAATCCCAGAACTAATATCCCAACAGGTGTAGGCTACATCTGGACATTGCACAAACATTGCCCAGCTTGAGTGTAGATATTGATGTATTCATGTTAAAGACAACACATTTTCTGCTGTAAATATCATATTGATGTGCTTATAAATAAAGTATGCCTACACTTTACCTAACAAATCAAAATCAGTTGTGTGTAGAGTACAACTTCAGCTGTCTAAACAAAACTAGAATGGCATTTCTATGGTCTATTTTCCCAAATCTAAGGATCTAGCTGTCTAACACACTGACATGCACAGCTCTCTGGCTGAGGTTCTGTCTTAAAGTCCCCCGTGGGTGATGAAGTCTCTTCCATCTATGTAATGTATTACAGGTTATGGACATGTACAGTCATGAGAGGTGGAGTGCATGACATGCCTCATGGGTCCAGCAGGAAGAGTTAAATAACTACAGGCAGATGTGAAATGCAGGAGGATGGCACTCTTCTCATACTGAGAGTAGCCTACATAGTAATATGAGAAGAATGCAATTTCTGAACATATAGATATGTGTTTTGATAACTTTCAAGTGTAACAGTTCCATGTAGAATAAACCATCCTTCATATAATACTGTAGAAGCAGTGTTGTGCTAATATAACAATGTGCAAATATTACACTTGTCTTATCACAGCTGATACTGATACTGTACCTATCAACATTGTGTCTGGTGATGCTGGGGATGCCTTGCCATGTCTTTCCCAATTCAGACATCAGTATCAACCTGTCTTTAAGTCAGAGGACTCCATGACCAAAGCCTCACTCCTCTCCTCTATCTCTAGAAAAACTATGGCGAGTTGATAAGTGACACGTGTTGAAAGGGCGGTGTTATCTTGATCGTAAGTTCTGTTTATTGTGGCAGCACTATTTCAGAGTCAAATTCCTGTACATGCAAATGTATTTGGCGAATACTAAACACTTGTGATGTCATGTCTTATTAGTAATCCCCTTTTGTCCCTTCTGATGTGTTTGACAGCACCAGTAGATCAGCTCCAGGCCCCTCTCGTCACAGATACTGGTCATGAGGGAGCGATGACTTACAGATCCGACCCAGCTCCTATCGCAGAGAAAGAGAGGGAGGGAGAGAGACTGTCACCATACAGTCATGGAAGCCAACAGTTCTGTAAATACACAGTTGAACATAGCCAATCAGAGATTATGATTCACAGCTAATTCACAAGGGACGTGCCAGCCCAAGAAAATACAAAATGTTGTTGCTTGTTGGCATCTTTTTGGGGGTTAGCTGACGCCCTCAAATGCTAGCCAGTTTGCTTGATTATTTAGCAGGGTTCTTACATGAGCTAGCCAGTTCGAATTGAAACATTACTCAAAACAAGTTGACTACGTGTATTAAACATGTATTCAGGTTTGCTTGATTATGTGCTAGCTTGCTAACGTTAGCTAGCAGGGATCAAACATGTCTTCAGGAACAACGTTGGCAATGCAAATCTTCCTCTCACATTACACTTTAGGGAGAGGCTATGTACAGTGCCTTCGGGAAAGTATTCCCACCCCTTGACTTTTTCCACATCTTGTTACGCTACAGCCTTGTTCTAAAATGTATTAAATAGTTTYCCCCCCTCATCAATCTACACACAATACCCCATACTGACGAAGCAAAAACAGTTTTCCGAATTTTTGCTAATTTATTAAATATAAAAAACTGAAATATAACATTTACATAAGTATTCAGACCCTTTACTCAGTACCTTTGGCAGCGATTACAGCATTGAGTCTTCTTGGGTATGACGCTACAAGCTTGGCACATCTGTATTTGGGGAGTTTCGCCCAGTCTTCTTTGCAGATCCTCTCAAGCTCTGTCAGGTTGGGTGGGGAGAGTTGCTGCACAGCTATTTTCAGGTCTCTCCAGAGATGTTTGATCGGGTTCAATTCCGGGCTCTGGCTGAGCCACTCAAGGACATTGAGACTTGTCCCGAAGCCACTCCTGCGTTGTCTTGGCTGTATGCTTAGAATCGTTGTCCTATTGGAAGGTGAACCAGTCTGAGGTCCTGAGCGCTCTGGAGCAGGTTTTCATCAAGGATCTCTCTGTACTTTGCTCCGTTCATCTTTGCCTCGATCCTGACTAGTCGTCCAGTCCCTGCCGCTGAAAAACATCTCCACAGCATGATGCTGCCACCACCATTTCACTGTATAGATGGTGCTAGGTTTCCTCCAGATGTGAGGCTTGGCATTCAGGCCAAAGAGCTCAGTCTTGGTTTCATCAGACCAGAGAATCTTGTTTCTCATGGTCTGAGCGTYTTTAGGTGCCCTTTGGCAAACTCCAAGCGGGCTGTCATGTGCCTTTTACTGAGGAGTGGCTTCCGTTTGGCCACTCTACCATAAAGGCCTGACTGGTGGAGTGCTGCAGAGATGGTTGTCCTTTTGGAAGGTTATCCCATCTCCACAGACAAACTCTAGAGCTCTGTCAGAGTGACCATCGGGTTCTTGTTCACCTCCCTGACCAAGGCCCTTCCTGCCCGTTTGCTCAGTTTGGCTGGGCGGCCAGCTCTAGGAAGGCTGGGCGGCCAGCTCTTGGTGGTTCCAAACTTCTTCCATTTAAGAATGATGGAGGCCAATGTTCTTGGCGACCTTCAATGCTGCAGACATTTTTTGGTACCCTTCCCCAGATCTGTGCCTCAACACAATACTGTCTCGGAGCTCTACGGACAGTTCCTTAGACCTCATGGCTTTGTTTTTGCTCTGACATGCACTGTCAACTGTGGGACATTATATAGACAGGTGTGTGCCTGTCCAATCAATTGAATTTACCACAGGTGGACTCCAAGTTGTAGAAACATCTCAAGGATGATCAATGGAAACAGGATGCACCTGAGCTCAACTTCGAGTCTCATGGCAAATGGGTCTGAATACTTATGTAAAAAAGTTTAAAAAATAAATAATTTAAATCTGTTTTCGCTTTGTCTTTATGGGGTATTGTGTGTAGATTTCTGTAGATTTAATTTTATTTAATTCATTTTAAAATAAGGCTGTAACGGAACAAAGTGGAAAAAGTCAAGGGGTCTGAATATTTTCAGAAGGCACTGTATTTACCTAGTTACATCACAGTATCATATCCTAGTGTCATAGTGGCATAGCCTATCCAAATAATGACATAGCTAGCTATAAAAAAACAACTTACCAACAACACACCAGTCTCAGGTTTGACGTTGACAGCCCAAGTAGAAGCTACCCATACCATTCAAATATATTTATGTAATATATGTACTAATATTTTTAAAGAAGTACTGTATATCTAAATACATGTGTTACCCATATGTCCATAAACAGAATGTCAAATATATTTCAGACATTTACATATTCGATTTTGGCAGGTTTTATTTTTATGTGGTAGTATGCATTTTACATACATGTGCTATCCATTACATGTATTCGTTTAAAATATATTTAACAGTATGCATGATTATTTATGGTCAATATATTTATATATGAATAATACATATTTTATATATGAGTAATGCATAGTTCATAATATCTTGTGATATATGTGCAAGAAATGTAAGTTAATAATTATTAAAGGCACACAACACAAAACAAGTAAGAATGGGAAAAGCATTTCCCCTTTGTGAGCTCATAAAGTCACTGAAAGGTTGCTGTGCACTTATCATCTGTATTTGAAAATAGGCTCTTTTAAACAAGTTGACAGTAATCCTGAGGATAATGTGACAGAGTCACTGAAAATAAAATCCACACAAGATGAAGAATTAGGGGTTAATGTGTGGTCGTGACAAAATGAGGTTGTGCTACCTGATTTGGTTGGGCTCCACTGTTAGCAAAGGTTCCGTATGCCCCAGTGGCAGGTTAGGTGAATTACAGGTTAGGATAACCAAATTGGCAGGTTATGGATAATTAACATAGTAGGTTGGGTGAATTAGCGTGCCAGATTAGGTGAATTTACATGGCAGGTTAGGAGAATTAGGTTAAGGTTAGGAAAAGGGTTAGGGTAGGTAAGGCTTAACTACAATGCACCCCGGATAAATCAGGTAGCCCGACCTAATCAGGTCGTGTTCATGAACATCAAATTCATACTTACAATGCAGATTCCTTAAACCTCCAATGTAAATTTTCAGACTCACAAGTTGACAGTTGCCCTGTGGATAATGCAGAGACAGAGTCAGTGAAACTATTCCGCACAAGATGGATTACTGTTCTTGCCTGACGACTCAAACGGAATTCTTCCACTGCTCTATCGTTTGCATACTTCAGTCAGAAGCTGATATATTTTAAGTCGTTTGTGGTTACGTCAAAATGAGGGGTTTTGTACAAAACAAAGTCATCAGCGATTGGATCATCTCTAACCAATCAAAGTATCAAAGCCAATGACAAATTTTCTAAACATTGCTGTGTTCTTGCTCTAATCCAACCGATCAGTTTCTGGGCCCAATCGGATGGTCTAGAATGAATTTCCAATCCAGAAATCATCAAGGATGTTCTCAGATCCAGACTCATTGCGGAAAAGAAACTAACGTCTGTGGGCATGGTGTAACGTTTGGCCGGAGCAAGGAGTTTGGGTAGCCAGGCAATTAATGTTCAGAAACGAGCTAGCTAAATTATACAAAAGACTAACTTACATTGGCTGGGGTCTGTCCATAGGCAGTTGAGGTTCCAACACATTCCTTGGTAAGCAACATTTAACATTAACTAGCTAGATTTGGCAATTCAATTACAGTTGAAGTCGGAAGTTTACATACAACTTAGCCAAATACGTTTAAACTCAGTTTTTCACAATTCCTGACATTTAATCCTAGTAAAAATTCCCTGTCTTAGGTCAGTTAGGATCACCACTTTATTTTAAGAATGTGAAATGACAGAATAATAGTAGAGAGAATGATTTATTTCAGCTTTTATTTCTTTCATCACATTCCCTGTGGTTCAGAAGTTAACATACACTCAATTAGTATTTGGTAGCATTGCCTTTAAATTGTTTAACTTGGGTCAAACGTTTTGGGTAGCCTTCCACAAGCTTCCCACAATAAGTTGGGTGAATTTTGGCCCATTCCTCCTGACGAGCGTGGTGTAACTGAGTCAGGTTTGTAGGCCATCTCTTCTCACGCATGATTTTTCAGTTCTACCACACAAATTTCATTAGGATGAGGTCAGGCTTGTGATGGCTTCCAATACCTGACTTTGTTGTCTTAACCATCTGCCACAACTTTGGAAGTATGCTTGGGTCATTGTCCATTTGGAAGATCCATTTGCGACCAAACTTTAACTTCCTGACTGATGTCTTGAGATGTTGCTTTAATATATCCACTAATTTTCCTCCCTCATGTTGCCATCTATTTTGTGAAGTGCACCAGTCCCTCCTGCAGCAAAGCACCCCCACAACATTGTGCCACCCCCGTGCTTCACAATTGGGATGGTTTCTTCGCTTGCAAGCCACCCACTTTTTCCTCCAAACATAACAATGGTCATTATGGCCAAACAGTTCTATTTTTGTTTCATCAGACCAGAGGACATTTCTCCAAAAAGTACGTTTTTTGTCCCCATGTGCAGTTGCAAACCGTAGTCTGGCTTTTTTATGGCGGTTTTGGAGCAGTGGCTTCTCCTTGCTGTGCGCCTATCAGTTATGTTGATATAGGACTAATTTTACTGTGGATTACAGTGGGGAGAAAAGTATTTGATACACTGACAATTTTGCAGGTTTTCCTACTTACAAAGCATGTAGAGGTCTGTAATTTTTTCATAGGTACACTTCAACTGTGAGAGAAGGAATCTAAAACAAAAATCCAGAAAATCACATTGTATGATTTTTAATTAATTAATTTGCATTTTATTGCATGACATTAAGTATTTGATACATCAAAAAGCAGAACTGAATATTTGGTACAGGAAAACCTAGTTTGCAATTACAGAGATCATACGTTTCCTGTAGTTCTTGACCAGGTTTGGCACACACTGCAGCAGGGATTTTGGCCCACTCCTCCATACAGACTTCTCCAGATCCTTCAGGTTTCGGGCTGTCGCTGGGCAATACGGACTTTCGGCTCCCTCCAAAGATTTTCATTGGGTTCAGGTCTGGAGGGACTGGCTAGGCCACTCCAGGACCTTGAGATGCTTCTTACGGAGCCACTCCTTAGTTGCCCTGGCTGTGTGTTTCGGGTCGTTGTCATGCTGGAAGACCCAGCCACGACCCCATCTTCAATGCTCTTACTGAGGGAAGGAGGTTGTTGGTCAAGATCTCGCGATACATGGCCCATCCATCCTCCTTCAATACGGTGCAGTCGTCCTGTCCCCTTTGCAGAAAAGCATCCCCAAAGAATGATGTTTCCACCTCCATGCTTCACGGTTGGGATGGATGTTCTTGGGGTTGTACTCATCCTTCTATTCCTCAAAACACGGCGAGTGGAGTTTAGAGCAAAAAGCTCTATTTTTGTCTCATCAGACCACATGACCTTCTCCCTCCTCCTCTGGATCATCCAGATGGTCATTGGCAAACTTCAGACGGGCCTGGACATGCGCTGGCTTGAGCAGGGGACCTTGCGTGCGCTGCAGGATTTTATCCATGACGGCGTAGTGTTTACTAATGGTTTTCTTTGAGACTGTGTCCCAGCTCTCTTCAGGTCATTGACCAGGTCCTGCCGTGTAGTTCTGGGCTGATCCCTCACATTCCTCATGATCATTTGATGCCCCACGAGTGTGAGATCTTGCATGGAGCCCAGACCGAGGGTGATTGACCGTCATCTTGAACTTCTTCCATTTTCTAATAATTGTGCCAACAGTTGTTGCCTTCTCACCAAGCCTGCTTGGCTATTGTCCTGTAGCCCATCCCAGCCTTGTACAGGTCTAGCATTTATCCCTGATGTCCTTACACAGCTCTCTGGTCTTGCCATTGTGGAGAGGTTGGAGTCTGTTTGATTGAGTGTGTGGACAGGTGTCTTTTATACAGGTAACGAGTTCAAACAGGTGCAGTTAATACAGGTAATGAGTGGAGAACAGGAGGCTTCTTAAAGAAAAACTAACAGGTCTGTGAGAGCCGGAATTCTTACTGGTTGGTAGGTGATCAATACTTATGTCATGCAATAAAATGCAAATGAATTACTTAAAAATCATACACATGTGATTTTCTGGATTTTTGTTTTAGATTCCGTCTCTCACAGTTGAAGTGTACCTATGATAAAAATGACAGACCTCTACATGCTTTGTAAGTAGGAAAACTGCAAAATCGGCAAGTGTATCAAATACTTGTTCTCCCCACTGTAGATACTTTTGTACCTGTTTCCTCCAGCATCTTCACAAGGTCCTTTGCTGTTGTTCTGGGATTGATTTGCACTTTTCGCATCAAAGTACGTTCATCTCTAGGAGACAGAACGCGTCTCCTTCCTGAGCGGTATGACGGCTGCGTGGTCCCATGGTGTTTATACTTGCGTACTATTGTTTGTACAGATGAACATGGTACCTTGAGGCTTTTGGAAATTGCTCCCAAGGATGAACCAGACTTGTGGAGGTCTTGGGTGATTTCTTTTGATTTTCCCATGATGTCAAGCAAAGAGGCACTGAGTTTGAAGGTAGGCCTTGAAATACATCGACAGGTACACCTTCAATTGACTCAAATTATGTCAATTAGCCTATCAGAAGCTTCTAAAGCCATGACATAATTTCTGCAATTTTCCAAGCTGTTAAAAGGCACAGTCAACTTAGTGTATGTAAACTTCTGACCCACTGGAATTGTGATACAGTGAAATAATCTGTCTGTGAGCAATTGTTGGAAAAATTACTTGTGTTATGCACAAAATAGATGTCCTAACCGACTTGCCAAAACTATAGTTTGTTGACAAGAAATTTGTGGAGTGGTTGAAAAACAAGTTTTAATGACTCCAACCTAAGTGTATGTAAACTTCCGGCTTCAACTGTATATCTAACACATACATGACATATTAAGTCAGAGCTTTAATTTCCAAAATAATTCTCACCTTGGTCAGTCACTCTGCATATTGTGGTGGCAAGCTAAAGGAGCTAGCTAGCTAACTAGCTGTGTTAGCTAGCTCGGTGAAAACTCTTGCTTGTAGGCAGTTGAGGAAAATATCTTCCTCCTCTGTCACCCGTCAGGGGAAAAACATATTTAAAATAAATGTTATGATTATATAATGAAATAAAATGCCGTTATCCATGAGAAAGATTTTGGGCGCTGACAGCTGTTCTTCTCCTTCATCTGAAGAAAATTTTAAATTGCTGCTCTGTCAGTTGGAGGTGGAGTTAGGGAACATTTAAAATTGTGATTAACAGCACTGGATAAATATATTATGGGTTTATGTGTCTCTTTTCTAAATACATTTAGCTAACTTACTTTGTTTAATAAGTAGCAGGTAGCCTCAATAGCTACCACAGTTTTGGACAAAATTATCCTATTTACACTTTGTAGTAAATTTTGACACTAGAATAAATGTATCATATCGATCCGAAAATTAGTTTTTCAAGGGCAGTTTCCTTATTTATATTTTTGTATGTTATTTATTATTATTATTATTTATTTATTTGACCCCTTTTTCGGGATATCCAATTGGTAGTTAGTCTTGTCCCATCGCTCCCATATGGACTCAGGAGAGGCGAAGGTCGAGAGCCATGCGTCCTCCAAAACGCAACCCAGCCAAGCCGCACTGCTTCTTGACACACTGCTCACTTAACCCGGAAGCCAGCCGCACTAATGTGTCAGAGGAAACACCATACAACTGGTGACCGTGTCAGCGTGCATGCGCCTGGCCCGCCAGGAGTCGCTAGAGCGCGATGGGACAAGGACATCCCTCCCCTAACCCGGACTACACTGGGCCAATTGTGCGCCACCTCATGGGTCTCCCGGTCACGACACAGCCCAGGATCAAACCCGGGTCTGTAATGACGCCTCAAACACTGCGATGCAGTGCCTTAGACCGCTGCACCGCTCGAGAGGCGGTAGTTGACCTATTAAAGGAAAAATATTGAAAATATTTTTTTATACAGTCCCAAAATGTTTTGCATGTCAGCAGTCAAGTTTTCAAGATATAGGATTTTCAAGGAGCAAAGTGTCACTTGCCACATCATCATGATGATGTACTTTGCATCATATGATGGGCCAATTGTGTGCCACCTCACTTGACTGCTGACATGCAAAACATTTTGGGAATATATTAAGTGGATTCATGAAAAAAAAAAAATATATATATAGTTTTTTGAGTGGATTTTTCTTTTAAGACCATAATACATGTTTACCTTTTCAAGTCTGTAAGAATACATGACAAACAACACAAATCAATTACATCCTACTAGTAGATTTAGGATATTGCAGGATATATGAGCCTCTCCTTCTTTCTCTCTTTCTCTCTTCCCTTGCTCCCTCTCTGGGCATTACGTGTGTGTGTGTGTGTGTGTGGAGGGGCGGGGGGCCGTATTGTGTTTTATGTAAGTGGGACCTGGAAGTAACCAGCATGGTTTATCTCTCGCCTTTGGCGTTGTGTGTGTATGTGTGTGTGTGTGTGTCGGCCTTGCTTTGGGTGGTATGATTGACCCCTACACTGCCCTGCACACTCACTTGAGGTGGGAGGTTGTTTATGTTAGTCATAGAGGACACAGGATGTGTGTCACTTGTGTTACTGTAACAGTATAACTTTAAACCGTCCCCTCGCGCGAACCAGGGACCCTCTGCACACATCAACAACGGTCGCCCACGAAGCATCGTTACCCATCGCTCCACAAAGGCCGCGGCCCTTGCAGAGCAAGGGGAAACCCTACTTCAAGTCTCAGAGCAAGCGACGTAACCGATTGAAACGCTATTAGCGCGTACCCGCTAACTAGCTAGCCATTTCACATCCGTTACATTAATATATTACCATGTTAAATCAGTTTGTAAAGACCAGGGAATTGAGCCCTTCAGATTGAATGATAATATAGAGACTGAGAGTTTTCTCAATTATGCCTCCGGCTGATAATGGCGTTTAATGCATTATGAGACTTTACACTCGTACTGGAAAATATTTTATCTCTCACAGAAAAGGACGAGAAGGGTTTTGAAGTGTTAAATCTGCTGTGATGTAGTAATTAGACAACATGAACGTGTTATCCTCCTTGTTTCTAAGTGATTTCCCCAACGTGGCTGACTCCTATAATGACTAATGTTATCATCATCAAGTCGTAAACGAAAACAATAACAAAAGGCTCCTTCCTGTTCAGAACTACATCTCACCTTTCTCTACGATACGAGGGATGAGGATGTTGTGTTTACCAGTAGAGAGGAATTGCCAATAAAACAAAGGGTATAAATACACTTGCAACAGTGGAAAGTCATGGTACTTTCTAGAAATATACCAAAGACTCTTCACCTTGTCAGTAGTTTCCATGCACTCCTGGAGGGGTATGTGTTGGAAGTGTTTTGTGTGTTTGTGTGCGCTTGCGTGTGTTGTGTGTGTCTCCGCGTGTTGGAAGAGAGGGGTGCTGTTACTGAGCGGGAATGCCTGGTAGGATGTGTAGGCCTCGGTAACCAAGGCAACCATCTGCTGCTACGCTCGCAATGCTCTTCGGCAGCCCACACAATGTCACCACTGTGACATCCACCCTGCAGTTTTGAGAGGGAGAGGGGGAAAACAAGAGAGATACATAAAACCCTTCCTGTGTTCTATTTAGATGCAGGGGGACCTGGGCTCCCAGAGGAGTTTCAGTGTGTTGGACCGCCTCCTCCACACACACCCTATCTGGCTGCAGCTGTCAATCAACGCTGACTCCGCCCTCTACATCTTGCTCAGAGAACCTGTCGGGGTGAGGAGAGCCAATCAGATCATTCCATCAATTAATGAACTAACCCTCACTCTCAGGTGAACCGCATCTGTTCAATTTAGTATAGCTTTCCAATGGAGTAGTATACAAGATACTCAGGAACTTACTGTAACGTTCACAAAGCACCCTCATAAAATCCAACTTCAGCCATGACTTACTGTTACTTACTTACTATTGACAGCACTTATCGAACATTTACAACAGTACTTGTTTAACGGTACGTCATTATTTGTAGTAAAAAGGGAGGAAGGGAAGCGCTGCTAATGTACACAATAGTAGGTCTTTGGAAACAGAAGGTTCTCATTGGTAAAAAGCGTAAATTGGTCATCAAAAAGAAAGGAGGTCCAAGGCACTCTTCATATAATTAATTAAAATGCCTTTATTTGTATGGCATGTTCAATGGGAACAAAATGTAACGCCATGCAGCCGAAACGCCTTGTGAGTTTTCAAATCTTTGTTTCCATTGAACATGCCATACAAATAAAGGCATTTTGATTAGGTACATACTTATTGTTCTCTTTGCCAATGTTTATGGATGGCCCCTGTAGACGTTCCTGGTGCGTAAATGCAGCTCCAGCCAGAGGAAGATGTTGTGTGTCCGAGTGACACCTGACAGGGCAGCGTCCTCCATCAAGGAGTGTCTCATATGTGAGGAGGACTCAAGTGAGTACCATGTGTACATCAAAGTCAACACACACACTAAACTCCGGTCCTGAAGTACTTCCAACAGCACACGTTTTGATTTTAGCCCAGGACAAACGCACCTGATTCAACTCAAGGGCTTGATGATTAGTTGAATCAGGTGTGCTTGTCCGGGGCTACAGTAAACATGTGTACTGTTGAGGGTACTCGAGGACTGGAGTTAAGAAACACTCCTCCTAAACTAACAATGAAACACATGAACAATGAAGAATGTTGCCAAATGTTACAACGCTGTGATTCGTTTTAAACTCTCTGTCCTATCACCAGCCTTCGCCCTGGAGAGCTCCGCCCTCAGCTTCCCAGACCTCTGCCGATTGGTGGCCTTCTACTGCATCAGCAGGTGATTAGCACTACCTTTACACCTGTGTACCTGTCAATAACACTGCCACTGCTTTGGTCTGTTTTGTCGACTGACTAAAAATACTCTGTAATGACACTCCCATTACAAAACAGGGCACCCACATGCTGTTCCAGCCCACTATGTCTTGGGAACCACCATATCATTTGATCCTAAATAACTATGTGTGTGTGTTGTCTCCAGAGATGTGCTGCCTTTCCCTTTGGAGCTCCCAGAAGCCATTGCTCAGGCCTCTTCCCACAGAAAGCTGGAGGCCATCTCTCATATGGGATTAGGTAGGGATTCATTCGACGGATCTGTGGATGAAAGTGTCTAGGGCTTGTTTTCTGGACTAGGTCTAAATGTCCACCACAGTAGGATATGGTCTTCAAAGCACTTCAATATCTATCTCTTTATGGCGTTAATCACTGACATATCCTCTGAACACTAAACTATGGAAACGTTCAGTACCAGAATCTGACCCAGACTGCATTGTCTTTCTACTTCTTGTTTTCCCCACATCCCAACAGAGTTCTGGTGTCCCCTGTCAGACACCCAGAATGGACCAGGGTGGCAGGCTCCACCCACCATCATTAAGGCCCCACCCAGCACCACCAAGGCTCCACCCATCAGTGCCACCCAGGTCAAGGCAGGTCTGTCCCAGGACCTGTGTTACTTGCTGTCCTGCGGCAGACAGGAGTCTCTCTGCTTCATCAACCCACTCTTCCTACAGGTGGAGGTAATTCCTAACCATAACTATTGGGGGGGGGGGGGGAATTATTTCTGACCCTGAATCAGTTTACTTGCCTTCCTCCAGCTTGAAGTTCAAACTCATAGACAACAAAATGGCTGTAAGTGGCAAGTCAGCCAGCCCATTGTTTAGGATGGTGTCATCTTGCAGAGTCTACCTTTAACCACAGATCTAGGATCAGTTTACCCCTACCACCAATCCTAACCATAACCATTAGGAGAGTGAACAAAGATATGATCCTGAATCAGTGGTTATGTCTAACTTTGATCCCCCCCCCCCAGCAGCAGCAGCAACAGCAGCCAACCCAGGTGGCGTCACACAAACGCCACCGCTTCAAACGCAGTATGAGGGTCCGTGTCTCCACCGAGAACTCCATGACTCTGTCTGGTGGTGGGGGGGCTGGGTCGTTCCCTTCCTCAGTCCCAGAAGACCCCCAGGACCAGGAGAGGCTCCAGCCCACCCCCCTCCAGCCCAGTCCCAACCCACACAGGAAGATCCATCCTGGGGCTGGCGTCCTGAGGAGGACCCCTGCACTGTCCCCGACGTCGGCAGAGGATGAGGATCTCGTGCCAATAAATGTACCGCCACCGGTAAAGGTAACTTGATGAGATATATCTCTCTCTGTCTCTTCTCTTTCCATATTCCTCTGTCTTCCTTTATCTCTTTTCTTTCGTCTCACTCTCTTTTTCTCCTTTATTGACACAAACTTACATTCACACACTCATCACACTGACAAATTGATGCATCGAATGACGATATGACCTTGACGCCATCTCTCCCCAGGCTCCAACAGAACCTCCGGTGGTGGAGGTAGAGGAGGACCTTCCTGCTCCAGAGGAGCCCAGCATCGAGGTGGCGTGCCTGGCCTTGGAGGGCCGCCCGGCCCCCTCTCTGGCCGAACTGGACAGCAGCAGCTCATTCAGCAGCCTGGAGGAAGAGGAACCAGAACCAGAGGACCAGTTCTTTAAACAACCAAATCACAACCCCCAGCACCGCCCGCCCATGGTGCGCTCACGGGGGGGCCACGGAGGCCTGCACAGGATGAGTGCGGCGTTTGTGTGTTTCTTCGCTCCAGAGAAGAGGCTCGCCAGGCTGGTGGAGGAGCTGTCCAGGGATCGGAGGTTGGCAGAGCCATATATAAACATATAGAGGGACTTTGGCCAACTTTTACATTGTCTGGATGCCATATTAGCGCCTTTGAGCATTCAAATTGTCTATTTATTTACATAAATTTACGTCGCATTGTAAACATTTCAGAAAATTCAGTGATATTGGTCGATAGAACTGCTGTGGAATTGTGTACCCTTGTGTAAATGCATCATAACGTTTTTGGTGTAAACTCTCTCTCTCTCTGGAGGTCTGCGTTTGGTTCCCTGGTCCAGGAGTTCATCCAGAGACAGAGAGAGGAGCTGAGAGAGGTCCTGGCGCAGGCTGCATCATCGTCTTTCTCATCGACGACCTCCGTGGGGGTGCTCCGGGGGCTGCGGCGCTTCCTGTCCCAGGCCAATTGCTTCCTGCTGGACAGCGGAGAGCTGTCACCCCCCCTAGAGACCCTGGTGCCTGACAATGAGAAAGGTACCTTTTTCAACTTCAGCTGTCTTAAGTTCCAACCACTACTTTGGTCATCATGAGATTGAGAGCGGTACAGAGGTGTCACATAATAGATGACAAGAACACAAATGTTATTAGATGTAAGCAGATTGTCAATCAGATACTGTCCATTGGATTTACAGGATACATAATAATGCACAGTAAACCCACCATTACACAGAGGAGACGGTGGCAGAGAGATAATTCTGTCTATGGAAACAACAGACTAGCTTTCGATGAGACGTGGAGTAGACTGTCCGCAGAGGACTTTAGTGAAAAGGCATTATCACCACAATGCTAGTGCGTAGGGGTAGCTCTTCATCCAGTGGAGTTCATATTGTCACTAGGATTTTAAAAGCTTTGCTAGCCACGCCAGAGAAACCCATCTACATTGAGCCAGCCAAAAAGTATGTTGCTGGATAGGAGATATAGGGCATACGTTCATTGAGATTTCAGGGGGGGGGGACTATGGTTGGTGTATGTGTGTGATACACTGTTGCCTGGTTGAGCAGTGAGTGTTGAGGCTTTTGGAGAGAGTGGAGCAGACTCTGCTGATTTTAGTCCACCGTTGCTACGATTTGCGCAGACACACACACACACACATTGCGTCGGTGGAGGCATTTGCATTTTTTTCCCTCACTCATCGTTTATCATAAAAAGATATCGCAGTCCCACGCGCACTTGAAGAGCAGCACGATTCTCAGTGGCTCGGGAGGGAGCGAGAGGGCGAGGAACAGAAAGGTAGAAAGAGAGAAAGGGAGGGAGACAGAGGAATAGAGGAAGAGATCGAGGGAAGACGGGGACTGGGTATTGATGTAGAGCTGAGGTTAGCTTTATGTGTGTTGGACAATGTCAGCCTAGTCAGGCAAGCCTGTATACCGCCACTTCCCCCAGTCCCTCAGTAATGAAGAACCATTTCCTCTGTAAAGTGGTTGGTGTGTGTAGGGGTATGTGTATATATAACTGGTACTTTGAGATGTTTGAGATAAGAGTTTGTGCTCAGAAATAAAGTGTAACTTTATACAATGTGTTTCCTCAATCTTTAACTGCTAGTGTGTGTGTGTGCGTCTATGTGCACTTGCGTTTGTTTGTGTTTGCTCATGCATGCGTCTGTGTGTGCGTGCCTACCGACGTATGTGTGTGTTTTCCCCCATGCAGACTTAGCCCTGGAGAAGGCCATGTTTGGCTGTGTGCTGAAGCCTCTGAGGGTGCTGCTTGGCCAGGCCCTCCTCTCCCTCCACAGACAGGACGGCTCCACCCAGCGCCTGGCCTGCAGTCTCCTGGACTGCCAAGAGGGGGCGATGGAGCACCTTGGGGTGCTTGTGGGCGTGCCCGACACCCGTGGCGTGGAGAGGGTGAGGCAGAAGCTGGCTCTCATGCAGCGCACCCACTCGCCCATAGACAAGATGCTGCTGCTTCTGCAGATGTGCAAGGCGGTCCAGAAAGCCATGGGGGCCCTCCACGACGGTGGTGAGTGGGCCTTCACTTTGCTTGATTTAATATAAAGTAGCTAAAGCCAGTCATTATCTATTATAAATATAAACATTTTAATAACACAATTGATGTGACTGTTATAAACTAGGAGCTGTTATCCACTGTCATAATCAATCAATCAATTAACTGTTAAAGCTGTCTTGCCATCCTCTTCATGCTCCCAGGACAGGAAGTGAGCTCGGCGGACTTCCTGCCGGCGCTGTCCTATGTGATAGTGATGTGTAACACACCTCAGATCCTACTGGAGGTGGAGTACATGATGGAGCTGCTGGAGCCCTCCTGGCTCACTGGGGAGGGTACGCACTACACCCCTACTACACCCTTTATAGCCTACACCCTGTCCACCTTCAATCCACCTATACCTCTAACTACACCCCTGGGGGAGATGGTACAGACTACACACTTACTCCACCCTTTTATACACTACACCCCACAATACACACCTGGTTACACTTTATTTTAACGCTTCATTATAAACCATTCATAAGGCATTAACAAAAAGATTGCACACCATTTAGGTTTAAGGTTAGGTAAGGGTTAAGGTTAAATAGCACTCACTTTAGATTAGGGACTGTAAAAATGCTTTACTTTGATTAGTAAATGGTTTATAAATGTGAGAGTAATAATTCATATGTGTTTTTTACAGACCATTAAAATAAAGTGTTGCCACACACATTACTTCTACCCCAAAGGAGAGGGTACCACTATGAACTACACCCACTATGAACTAAACCCACTACAACCCTTTCCCTCATACACCCCTCCACCTTTAAAATAACATGGGGGATAATGAAGACATATGTGGGTGAATGGATATTTAGATGGCATTCAAAGTCACTGTATTGACATTTCGCTGTGCTCTGTGCCCCCACCCCATCTCCTAGGTGGGTACTACCTGACCAGCGTCTATGCCAGCCTGTGTCTGATCCAGAGCCCGGAGGCGGAGGGGGACCAAGTCCCCCCAGGAGGTCTGACTCGTGAGGCACAGGATGGGCTGAGGGAGTGGGGCCGCAGACGCAGCCTGGAAGCCAAGAGCCACCAGGAGAGACAACAGAACCAGGTAAGACACTATTTCAATCAATCAATGTTATTTTACAAATCCCTTTTCACATATGCAGTTGTCACAAAGCAATTTACAGTTATATTTCAAATACGATATCTCACAATGTGATTGGCTCAGTGGATCACATCTCTTGAATGTCTGCTCGCTAGTCATTCTCGCCCACTACCCTCAGCACGACAAGATCCCTGTCTTCCTACTGAACTGTTCTCAGGCAAATCGCGAGGTTAACGCTGCCGAACATAGGACGATCAGCTTCCGTCGATAGTGCTGAGTACTGACTGTAAGGAAAGTTTTGCTTCGGGTAGAATACATTTTCTACTCCTCAGTCTCCGGTGGTAGCTAACGTTACACAACTAGCTACGCCGCAAGACATTAGCTAACCTGGCTAGCTAGCTGGAAAGCTAGCTAACCACACTAACAAAGGGCTAGCTCACTCCACAAGGCTTAAGCTAACCTGGTTAGCTCGCTGGAAAGCAAGCTAACCACACCAGCATCACTACCTGCAACACGGTAATATTGCTAGCTCCCTTCTCTCATCTAGTTTAACCTTGGTTTACATGTTTGTGTTAACTAGACCGACTGGTTAGCCTCGCGGCTCTACGGTCGTGGGAGAATACCTACCCGAAGTCGAACTGCCACCACGTGGTTCCCTCTGGCTAGCACTGTGCTAGCTACAGCGTGCCTTTGCTATGAGGTAGCTGCTAGCTAGCTAACACATTATTGCCTCTAGGCTTGGGCGGTATACCGTATATACCGTATACAGGGGTATTTGGAAAAAGCCACAAGATAGTTTTTCAAAGCCTTCTAAATTATTTCTTTAAATTTTTTAAATATGTGAATATTTGCAGCTAATTTTAAGTTAATACTGGTAGTCAACTTTTGCAATACATTAGGAGGTAATGCAGATTGCGTTCTTCATTTCATCTGTCACATTATTTTACATTATGAAGCTTACCATAGTTCCCCAGAACAAATCAAATTGTATTTGTCACATGCGCCGAATACACCTTACAGTGAAATGCTTACTTACAAGCCCTTAACCAACAATGCAGTTAAGAAAAACGCAAAAAAAAATTATAATTAAAGAGCAGCAGTAAAATAACAATAGTGCGGCTATATACAGGTGGTACCGGTACATAATCAATGTGCGGGGGCACCGGTTAGTCAAGGTAATTGAGGTAATATGTACATGTAGGTATAGTTATTAAAGTGACTATTCATAGATAATAACAGAGAGTAGCAGCAGTGTAAAAGAGGGGGAGGGGCAATGCAAATAGTCTGGGTAGCCATTTGATTAGATGTTCAGGAGTCTAATGGCTTGGGGGTAGAAGCTGTTTAGAAGCCTAGGGTGACTAGGGTGGCTGGGATCTTTGACAATTTTTAGGGCCTTCCTCTGACACCGCCTGGTATAGAGGTCCTGGATGGCAGGAAGCTTGGCCCCTGTGATGTACTGGGCCGTACGCACTACACTCTGTAGTACCTTGCAGTCGGAGGCCAAGCAGTTACAATACTAGGCAGTGATGCAACCCGTCAGGATGCTCTCGATGGTGCAGCTGTAGAACCTTTTGAGGATCTGAGGACCCACACCAAATCTTTTCAGTCTCCTGAGAGGGAATAGGTTTTGTCGTGCCCTCTTCACGATTGTCTTGGTGTGCTTGGACCATGTTAGTTTGTTGGTGATTTGGAAGTCAAGGAACTTGAAGCTTTCAACTTGCTCCACTACAGCCCCGTCGATGAGAATGGTGGCATGCTCGGTCCTCCTTTTCCTGTAGTCCACAATCATCTCCTTAGTCTTGATCGTGTTGAGGGAGAGGTTGTTGTCCTTGCACCACATGGTCACGTCTCTGACCTCCCCCTTCAGGCTGTCTCATCGTTGTCGGTGATCAGGCCTACCACTGTTGTGTCATCGGCAAACTTAATGATGGTGTTGGAGACGTGCCTGGCCGTGCAGTCATGAGTGAACGGAGTACAGGGGGGGACTGAGCACGCACCCCTGAGGGGTCCCTGTGTTGAGGATCAGCTTGGAGAATATGTTGTTAACCAACCCTTACCACCTGGGGGCGGCCCGTCAGGAAGTCCAGGATCCAGTTGCAGAGGGAGGTGTTTAGTCCCAGGGTCCTTGGCTTAGTGATGAGCTTTGAGGGCATTATGGTGTTAAACGCTGAGCTGTAGTCATTGAATAGCATTCTCACATAGGTGTTGCTTTTGTTCAGGTGTGAAAGGGCAGTATGGAGTGCAATAGAGATTGCATCATCTGTGGATCTGTTGGGGCAGTGTGCAAATTGCAGTGGGTCTAGGGTTTCAGCCTTTCAAAGCATTTCATGGCTAGAGATGTGAGTGCTACGGGTCGGTAGTCGTTTAGGCAGGTTGCCTTAGTGTTCTTGGGCACAGAGACTATGGTGGTCTGCTTGAAACATGTTGATATTACAGACTCAGACAGGGAGAGGTTGAAAATGTCAGTGAAGACACTTGCCAGTTGGTCAGGGCATGCTCGGAGTACATGACCTGGTAATCCGTCTGGCCCTGCGGCCTTGTGAATGTTGACCTGTCTAAAGGTCTTACTCACATCGGCTGCGGAGAGCGTGATCACACAGTCGTTCGGAACAGCTTGTGCTCTCATGCATGTTTCAGTGTTACATGCCTCGAAGCGAACATAGAAGTAATTTGTCTGGTAGGGTCGTGCCACTGGGCAGCTCTCGGATGTGCTTCCCTTTGTAGTCTGTTATAGTTTGCAAGACCTGCCACGTCTGACGAGTCTCGGAGCCGGTGTAGTACGATTCAATCTTAGTCCTGTATTGAGACTCTTTGCCTGTTTGATGGTTCGTCGGAGGGCATAGAGGGATTTCTTATAAGCTTCCGGATTACTACCCTTTAGCTCAGTGGGGATGTTGCCTGTAATCCATAACTTCTGGTTGGGGTATGTACGTACAGTCACTGTGAGGATGACGTCATCGATGCACTTATTGATGAAGCCAGTGACTGATGTGGTGTACTCCTCAATGCCATCGGAAGAATCCCGGGAAATATATTCCAGTCTATGCTAGCAAAACTGTCCTGTAGCTTAGCATCTGCTTCATCTGACCACTTTTTTATTGATCTAGTTACTGGTGCTTCCTGCTTTAATATTTGCTTGTAAGCAGGAATCCGGAGGATAAAATGATGGTCAGAGTTGCCAAATGGAGGGCAGGGGAGAGCTTTGTATGCGTCTCTGTGTGTGGAGTAAAGGTGGTCTAGAGTTTTTCCACCTCTTGTTGTCAGGACCCGGTACGAACTCGGGTCTCCGGTGTGAGAAACAGTCACTTAGCAAACTGAGCCACTGAAGATAGACTGGCAGTGGCCCCTATGAGTTGGCAGAAGGCCTTCCAAAACCTTGAGGCGAACTGGGGACCTCTGTCGGAAACCATATCTTGAGGAATGCCGAAGACTCGGAACACATGGTTAATTACCAACTCAGCCGTTTCCTTGGCAGAAGGTAACTTAGTCAAGGGGACGAACCTGGCCGCCTTAGAAAACCTGTCAATGATGACTAGGATAGTAGTATTACCATGGGACGGAGGAAGGCCAGTAATAAAGTCCAACGAGATATGGGACCAGGGTCGGTGGGGAATAGATAAAGGGTGAAGGAGTCCTTGAAGGCGGAGGTGAGAAGATTTGCCCTGGCAGCACACGGGACATGCCTTGACGAAAGTGGAAACGTCTTCTTTTATGGTGGGCCACCAGAACTTTCGCTGGATGAACTCCAAGGTACGACCTACGCCCGGGTGATAGGTGAGGCGAGAGGAGTGCCCCCACAGAGGGACCTGGGTCCTCGCTGCCTTGGGGACAAACAACCGATTGGCAGGACCTCCTTTTGGACCCGGTTTGATAGCTTGAGCTCGTCTCACGGTATCCTCAACTTGCCACGAGATCAGGGCCACAATCTTAGCGGCAGGAAGGACAGGCATGTCAGTATCTTCTCGAATGGTAGGAGCGTAGACTCGGGACAAGGCGTCCGGTTTGAGATTCTTCGACCCGGGCCGAAAGGTGAGGATAAACTGGAATCGATTGAAGAAAAGAGACCATCGAGCTTGTCTGGAGTTCAACCGCTTCGCCTGCTGGATATACTCCAGATTTTTGTGGTCCGTAAGCACTTGAAACGGTTGAGAAGCCCCTTCGAGCCAGTGTCTCCATTCCTTCAATGCCATCTTAACCGCTAGGAGTTCACGATCCCCCACATCGTAGTTCCTCTCGGTCGGGGTAAGCCTGTGTGAGAAGAAGGCGCAAGGGTGGAGCTTCTTGTCTTCACCCCTCTGAGACAGGACAGCTCCAACACCAACCTCTGATGCGTCTACCTCTACCACAAAAGGTTCATCCGCCGTCGGTAGTGTCAGGATGGGAGCAGAGAGGATGCGCTGCTTGAGTCCTTGGAAGGCCTTCTCAGCTTCTTTTCCCCGCAGAAACCTTGCGTTGCCACCCTTGGTTAAAGCTGAGAGAGGGGCTGCCACCAAGCTGAAGTTCTTGATGAACTTGCGGTAAAAGTTDGTGAAGCCCAGGAAACGCTGAACTTCCTTAACGGACTTGGGGGTGGGCCAATCCGCTACCGCCCCTACCTTCTTGGGGTCCATCTGGACTCGACCGGGTTCCACAACAAATCCCAGGAATTGTACTCGGGAGGAATGGAATTCACATTTTTCCAGCTTAACGTACAAATGGCTGTCTAGGAGGCGTTTGAGTACTTGTCTGACATGCTTTGTGTGTTCTTGAAGGGAGCTCGAAAAGATAAGGATGTCATCCAAGTAAACGAACACGAAGATGTTAAGCATATCCCTAAGCACATCGTTTATGAGCGCTTGGAACACAGCCGGGGCGTTGTTCCACTCGTCACCGTGTCTGACCCGCACAAGATGGTATGCGTTCCGCAGGTCAAGCTTAGTGAAGACAGCTGCTTCCTGGAGCAGCTCAAATCCTGTGGCCATAAGGGGTAGCGGGTAGCGGTTACGGATGGTTATGGCATTGAGTCCCCGGTAGTCGATGCAAGGACGTAATCCACCGTCTTTTTTGGCCACAAAGAAAAACCCTGCTCCCGCGGGCGAGGTGGACGGACGAATGAGGCCTGCTGCCAGAGCGTCCTTGATGTAGGTATCCATAGCAGCTCGTTCGGGAGGAGATAGGGAAAAGATCCGACCCCTGGGGGGAGCAGGTGCCCGGGGCAATCGTAAGGTCTATGGGGTGGTAGCATGGTGGCCCTCTGTTTGCTAAATACCGGTTTGAGGTCATGGTAACACTCGGGAACTCGGGACAGGTCGATGGATTCTAGAGACTCGGGAGGAGAACTCGGGGAACTCGGAAGATACAAGTGGCTTGGCACGTAGGACCCCACTGCTTGACAGTGCCCACAGACCAGTCGATGTGAGGGTTATGTCTGTGAAGCCAGGGGTAGCCAAGGACGAGAGGGAACTCGGAACAGGGGATCAGATGAAAGTTCATCACTTCCTGGTGTTGGGAAACTGAAAGTCGCAAGGGGGTAGTGACGCGAGTGACAAGTCCAGATCCCAGAGGGCTTCCATCCAACGTAGTAACCCTCATGGGGTCCCTTAGAGGTTCAGAGGGGACGCCATTCTCCTTCGCCCAGATACCATCCATGAAGTTTCCTGCGGCTCCAGAGTCTACCAAGGCTTGAAGGGGAAGCTCGTGGTTGTCCCAGGAAAGGGTGAATGGAATGAGCAGACGGGAGTTGGACGGATGGGAGGAGGTTATGTTTCCCGTTACAGTCCCCCCAGGCCTGCACGGGACAGTGCGTTTCCCTGGAGCCCGGGACACGTGGAGCGGAAATGGCCCGGTTTTCCGCAATATAGACAGCATCGCTCCCTCATCTGGCGGTCTCTCTCAGCCTGGGAGATGCGTCCAATCTGCATGGGTTCCGGTGGAGCCAGCGAGGATAAAGGTGGGGACTCGGAGCTGGGACCGATAGGAGCTAGGGCGAGAGGTCTACGGTTGAGTTCTCTCTCTCTCAGACGCTGGTCTATGCGCGAGGCCAACTTGATCAGGGACTCGAGGTTGTCCGGTGGTTCCCGAGTGGCCAGTTCATCTTGGATGGTGCCGGAAAGACCCTTCAGAAAGCACACTGTGAGCGCCTCGTCGTTCCAGCCACTCGYTGCTGCCACCGTGCGGAACTGGATGGCATAGTCCGTCACGCTGCGCCGACCTTGGCGGAGAGTCAGGAGCTGTTTGGCTGAGTCAGGGCCGCTGGTAGGACCTTGAAACACTCGTTTGAATTCCTCAGCAAAGGCAGAGTAGCTGGCACAGCAGGGACTTTGAGCATCCCACACAGCAGTAGCCCAGGCCAGGGCTTTTTCCGACAGCAGGGTGATGATATATGCGATCTTGGACCGGTCGGTGGGAAACGACGAGGGTTGCAGCTCGAACGAGAGAGAACATTGGGTGAAAAACCCCTTACAAGCACTCGGATCACCTGAGAACCGTTGGGGAGGCGGAAGACGAGGTTCAGCCAGGGGGTTAACTRCCACGGGCACTTGAATCTGAGGTACTGGGGCGGTTGCCGGGGGAAGTCGATCAGATATCTGCTTTATGGAAGTCAGCATCTCCGACAGAAGTTGAGAATGTCTAGCCATTAAGGCCTCTTGCTGAACCAGAGCGGCTTCGTGGCGTTGGACAGCCCCCTCGTGGTGGGACAGCGTGGCAAAAAGGTCCTGGGAACTGGCTGCCTCTGGGTTCATTTGGCTCTCTGTTTCTGTCAGGACCCGGTACGAACTCGGGTCTCCGGTGTGAGAAACAGTCACTTAGCAAACTGAGCCACTAATAGTCGGCAGAACCCAGAAGATGAGGCAGACACAGCAGTACTTGAGACAGTGTTTTAATAAAGTAAAAAGGAAAGTTCTTCAGGCAAAAATATAAATCCACAACGTCAAAAGTAATTCCAAGAGAAAAAGGTAATCCTCCAAGTCAAAAGGTAAATCCACAAAGTGGTAGGTACAGCAGGAAAAAGCCTCAAAAGATAATCAAAAATAAATAAACGAGAACAAAAACAGAGTACCACAAGAGAGTCCAACTGGAGCAACAAATGTTCACAGCATCGCTAGGGCTGGGTGCTAACATTCAAACACAGAGCAAAGAACTGAGGAAAACTAAGGGTTTAAATACATTCAAGGGAAACGAGGCACAGGTGCAAGTAATAACTGGAAACAAGGGAAAACAAAAGGGTCAAAAAAGCACAATGGGGGCATCTAGTGGCCAAAACCGGAACAATCCTGGCCAAATCCTGACACTTGTTGCACATTTAACATGCAGGTAGAAATTAGGTAAAACGGATTTAAGTTCCCCTGCATTAAAGTCCAGTTGAGCCAGTCACTTGTTTGTTTGTAAACAGCACAACAGGAGAAAGAGGGAGCCGATGACATAGTGTTCTATATCTAGAGCGTTCTATAGAATTCACTACTAAATGTTTGCCATCAGATATTTTATAATATCTTTCTGCCAGAAGTCACAGATCTCTGGATGAGTTATCTGTACAGTTGCCATTTTTTTCCCTGTGCTTCCTATTAGCGTTTTTTCTCCTCCGTTCTTCTCACATCTGCTCCGTGTACACAAGCTGCTCTTCTTTCAGAAAAGCATGCATCACAACTTTGTTAATTTCCACAATTTCTCTCATTCACTTTCACTTGTAAGTGTCCACACTCACTGAAAATCACATTTGGTAGCTACTAAGCTATGCTTGCATAACTTTATGAGTTGGATTTACTTGTCGTTGCAATTAGTTTATGTTCGTTATCGCTTGTTGGCATTTAGTTATTTCGCTATTAGTTTGTGCTAATTTTGTTTGCATTCTGATAATAGAGAACCAATGGGCTTTTCTTGTGTTTTTAGCGCCCCCTTGTGTGATATGCCGGTAATACCTTAAATCCCAGGATGAGAGAGAGACTGCATGACATAAGCTAGCTTCTACTAGCTAGCTTATGCCTATCAAAAGCCCAGGGCTTACATGTTTTTACAAAAGGTGTCTTGTCATCAGCTATCCCTGTTCTATACAATGGCTACTGCTGCCCCATCCCAAGGCTAGCTGGGCCAAGCACTCAAACCCCCACGTTCTTGCGCTTGCGGCTCCATGATTGCAGAAAATGATTTTCACCTTCTATGTATCAATTTCCTCGGAAGGGAACATGCTCAGGAAGCATTCGACAACCCCAAGTCCTGTTATCATTGTAAATTGCTGACTAGAGCGGGTATCAGGAGGCTAAAATGCTCCGCTATCTCTACCCCCTCCCTCACCTCGCAGCCACCAACCGAGGTTGAGGCTCAACCCCCAACAACCGAGGTAAGCTGGGGCGAGCCCCTCACTGTCTGACGATATGGTGTCGTGAAAGCGAGCTAGGATGACAACGGGGATACATCTTGTGGGTGTACTCAACTTTAAGACTGAGATTGAGGTTGAAGACACTGTTGTTGTTCCCCTCTCAAGTCCATAGGTCTCCCTGCCCCCAGGACGGAAGAGCCGCAAATCTCCCTCGCTTGGAGTTTAGGCTCCTCAGCAGTTGCAAGTGAGCCACGGCCAGACCTGGCATCGAGTGGCCGGCTCCCTTAGGGGGCCAGGACCCCAGAAGGGACCTGTACGATGGGAAAAGACTTCCATCCTGCATGGCCCCTGTTAAGCAACTGCTTCCTGCGGTCCCAGTTTGCCTCAGGGAGGCTAGGAGCTTATGGGACGAGTCCCTTAACAGCAAGATCCTGGCTAGGGACTCCCCTAGCATGCACAATATGGAGGAATCCGGGTTTTGCAACACTCCCATGGTGGAGCCGTCACTGGCTGATTACCTCCACCCCACATGGCGTGCTACTGACACTATACTAGTACTTCCCTCTTTGTAAAGACGGAGCACTTTTCTGCCTGTATTTTCCATAAGACGTACAAAACCTCAGCCCTATCAATCAGAGCACTCAACGTGACCTCTTTATTGATGGCCTACCAGGCAAAGTTATTGGAGGAGGTGGGGAAGCAACTGGATTTGGATCCTGGGGATGAGATCTGTATGATTACAGATTTCAACCTACGCACCTCCCGTACGCCATCCAAGGCTGTGGATGGCATACAGGGAGAAAGTGGCACTTTGATTAAGCTTGTCCAGCTTAACAGACAAAGATAAAGTGGACCTCCTGTGACACCAAGACATTTTTCGATGCACAGAAGTGGTGTGAATAATAGACTCTCCCATCGGGCGAGTCAGCATGTCCGCTCTCCCTCTGGTCACCCAGACCTGGATTCAAATAGCATTCATTTTCCTTCAAATACTTTAGCCGTGCTGGATTGTGATGCCTGGTGCAATGGAACCAATGGAATAGTCCCAAAAGAACAAACCCCACCCATCTAGCACTCCAGACAGGCGCACCCTCCTCGTGCTTGTTATTCCCCAAATTCTGACCATCATTCACCAGTTAACATAGTACAGTGGATAACTGATTAGTGACGTGTAGTATATTCACTCCCTTCAAATAGCTGCTAGTTCTAACACACACACACACACACACCATTCTCCTAGTATTTGAAGCGTCCACAAATGATGACCACCATTCACCATATGAAATGGTACAAATACTGTGGTTAGCTATTCAGTCACGTGGGCTGCTCACTCTATTCAAATAGCTATAACACACACGCACACCCGCCAACAGATTTGCAGTACTGGCACTGAGGGAGATCAGTGAGCTAGCTAAGTGCTATGAAGAAGTGGGCGGTCAGATAACATGAAATTTACTGAGCAGCAGAAACCCACTGAAGAGAGCAAACACAATATGCACACGGACAGCGAGGAGCTCAGTGACTCTGTAAGTTGCTGCTTTTTAATGTTGTTTAATGACATGGTTATAATAGTGGGTAATGGGAAACTTGTTGCTGGGGCTGTATCGTGTGTGTGTGTGTGTGTGTGTGTGTGTGTGTGTGTGTGTGTGTGTGTGTGTTATATGGCGCTGGTACTGTAGGTGGTTCTCCAATTATGTAATACATTTGAACAGTACTGAACATTCAGACAGTGTTATGTGTATTATGGTACGCTGTATTCACATTTAGTGGAGATGTATATTATTGTACTTTCATGTATACTAGTTATGTGCAAGTGTATGGATTATTTTTGTCAAGATGAAGGGACTGTATGACTTAATGGAGCTGGTTAAATGTATGTTTACAGTGGGTGTGTTTTAACGTAAAGATATAAAAGTAGAGAATTTGTTAGAATATGAAGACTATACATGTCTATGAATACTGTTGAATAAACAGTGAAGACTGTATGCACTGTAGGCTATTTGAGAGTGGTTGGTATAGATTTATTTTGAGGAATGAGAATTTATGGTATATAGCCTACAGTATGTAAAGCTGTGTTAATGAACAGTAGCCTATTGAGCCTGTGTGTATGATGTACTGTGTTCAGTATTGAATTAGTTAGCTTGGTTCAAATGAATGGGAAATGATCTGTTATTTTGAACCTCTCTGAGCTTTGTGTGGTCTCGGAGGGCTCTGTTATAAAGGCTGCTTATGTGAGTTAATAAGATGATACATTTTGTAACTTATTTTGTGTGTGTGCATGTTTTTGTGTGTGTGTGGGGGGGGGGGGGGGGTTGGTTTGTTTGTGTGTGTCTGCTTATACGTGTGTGTGTTTATGCCTGTGTGTGTTTCTCTGTGTGTGTGTGTGTGTGTGTGTGTGTGTGTGTGTGCAGAGGTGCGTTCGGGTACTGTTCCAGGACGGCGGGCGCAGTGCTGTGCGGACGCTGCAGTGGAGAGCCGGCGAGAGCAGCGAGGCCCTGGCCCAGCTCTGTGCCTCCACCTTCGCCGTCTCCGAGCCCCAGGACTACACCCTCTACTGGAGGTCCGGGGGGGAGATGAGGACCCTTCCCACCCAGGCACAGCCTAAGGATCTGGCCAGCCACAGCGAGGGAGGCCCCTCTCTCTCCTACCTCCGCACGGACCACGACTTCAGCAAGATGCGGCGGCTGACCAGGGGGGGAGCTGTGGACCTGGAGGAGTCTATGTGTGAGGAGTGATTGAGGGAAGGAGAGAGGAAGAGAGGGAAGGGTAATTCTCGGATCTCAGCGTTTTTCGATTGGTTGATTGATTAAAAAAGATGTGTTGTGTCTTGGACGTGTTGTCATAACTACAGCCCACACTAAAGACTAAGGGGCAAGTCTCAAATGGCACCCTATTCCATAGTGGAGGTTTAAAGGTAGTGCACTGCACTACATGTTGGTTGAAAGTAGTGCACTATATGGGGAATATGGTGCCAAATGTAGTGCACTATATGGAGAATAGGGTGTCACTTGATACAGCCTTAGATAAAGGGGAGGTTGGTAGTCTATTATTCACATCACTTCTGTGCATCAGTCTGCTGCTCCCTGGTTGGAACCATAGAATTAGAATGAATTCTATGTCTATGTTCGGAACCCTGTTATTGAGGGTTGGGGTGGGGGGCTAAACCACTAGCTACCAGTATGTCCTTTGTACAAGCAACATAAATATTTTTTACAAGACCAAACCTCAATACCAAAGTTAAGAAAGTAAAGTCATACACATAGGAATGTGTGAAGCTTAAAGGATAATCTTTACTTTAACGTAAGATGGACGTGGTTCTTTTGACTTATTTACAGTGTTACGGATATAGGAGTAAATAAGAGCCAATACAAGCAAACGCCATGAAGCCATTTTGTGATTCTGGGTCTGAGGTACTGTTGATGTTGACGCTGCCATCTCTCGTCACATATTGTCGACAGTTGACAGGGTGGGGGAAAATATTCTAAACTTTACAAATAGACAACATGTATGAGGACTTTTGTTAAATGGCACAATATCTCCTTGTTTTACCAACTGAATTTCACTTTACGATAAGAAAGGGACATATATCAGAATAATACCTTTTTTTATGTTTTACTTTCAATTATTGTTTCTATGGAACTGCTATAACATTCCATGAAAAAAGGAGCTTCTCAGAGAAAAGACAATCTGTGACAACGGCCAATAAAAATGGGACCACGCTATACCTCATGGTGATTGGTTGAATGTAAAGTCACCATGGTGACTCCTCCTGCTGCAGGTCATCTTTGTCAACTGACTGTTCAACTCAATGTTATTATTTTCAAAAAAACACTTATGATAATGTATTATTACAATAATTGTTTAAAATGTGGAATAGTTATATTTAATATGAATCACAAGTTTGTTTATGAAAGTGAAATATTTTACTTAGTGAAAGTTTTCATTGGACGACGGTTAATTTAAAGACGAACAATGGCACATTCTCTGAAGACTATTGCATGCTGATTTAATTTTATGTAAAGAACCTGCAGGTTTCGTATGTGATGCATGTGTTGATTGTGTTGAAAAATGCAACATTATGGCATTCACTACTTCTTTTAATGTATAACACATTGCTGTATTATGTCCAGAATTACAAAATCGCAATAAAATTGCAATATCTGTTCATAGTGCTGTTACATGATGTATTCTTTGTTTATCAGTGTTTGCTGCCTAAAATATGTACAGTAATATCATGATGAAGTTATAATGCAGAGGAAATGTTACAAGTCAGAACTGCGAGACAGCTAATTACTATTCTTATATATCAGACAGATTCTGGCAACCTCAAACCACAACGGTCACAAAATCTTTGACTAATCATATTCTCTACACTGTCGGAATAAACAAATATGGCTATTTTTCCAACTGTGTTTACACAAATGATTGGTGACCGAGAATAAGTGATAACTAACATTCTTTAAAGACACAAAGATATAGTCCAATACTGAAGGGCAATTCAGTCATGAAAGACCATAACATTCACTTTATTCAATTTGGCATTTAGATTAAAGTCAGTTGTGTTTCTTTTCATATGCATTTGAAACAACATGACGAGCTACATCAAAAGGGTTCAATTTGACACAGTGAGAATTAAAATGGTAAAAATGTGAAACATTACAATTGCACACTTCTATTGTGTAATTGTACTGTGTAATTGTTGTATTGTATGCAATACAATATGTCAATTTGACAATGAAAACATCTTGGAAAGTTGATTGTTACGAAGAGGAAAATGCTATTCCATGTCATGCTTCTTATAACAGACTTATAACAGAGATTTCTAATCCGAGCTAATGGCTGGCCCCTATGCATCCAGGAAAGCATTATCATTTCTCAATTACAGAATCACAGTTTTTAACACAGTATCATATACTCTTTGTTTTGTATTAAGTCTAGCTGACCCCGGCCCCCATTTTATCCAGTGTCGTGTTCATTAGAGCACAGCGTTTTCTTCCATTTGTGCCAAGTCAATACGACCGAGGACTTCTATCTATTGCCGCGCCCCAGTTTGTCCGGCACCCCCAGACCTTGTGTGTGTGAAACCCTACCTAACCCCTAGTTCCCCTTTATCTCACGCCTCCTCCCAGTTTGTCCAGAACCCTTAGGCCTTTCTCCAGGTACTCAGCCCGGCTCAGCCAGAAGGACTCCTTATCCTTCATGATGTTGGCCAGCACTGCTCCACCCATGAACACCATGTGTTTACGCCGTGGAGGGTCCTCAATGCGGATCTTAAACTTCTGTACAGAGGGAGGAAAGTAACGGGAAAGGGGAGTGGGTCGAAAGATATATGGTAAACTAAAATGAAGGAACACAACATTTACACAGGTTTACTTATTGTAGTGTGTGTGTGTGTGTGTGTGTGTGTGTGTGTGTGCAAGCGTTCGTGCATGTATGTGTGTGTGCTTACAGAGAGCTTCTCGGTGTCCCCCTGCAGCACCCTCTCCAGGTAGAGCTGTTTGATCTCTCTCTCCAGTCTGGAGGGAAGGCCGGGGTACATGGTGGTGCCTCCAGACAGCACAATGTGCTTGTAGAAGTCAGACCTTCCGGAGGGAGAGGCACATACAACATGGAATCAGACATAAACCATAACGTGTGCGAACAGTTCTCATTCATTTAACGGGTGGGTGAGGGAGATTGAGGTCATCCAGCTATAGATGTATAATATTATGGCTTATATTATACATTTAATACAGCTACCAAACAACTACAATAACCTACACGTATGTAACGACAATATATAATGTGTGTAAACATATGTACACATATATATTACAACTATGTAACGACTACTGTGCAGATCTCTAACTTTAACACGGGCCAACAGTGTATTGTACTGTATAGCTGACCTGACGCTATAGCCTAGCCTCCTCCCATACTTGTGCGACATTAAAACACACAATAGAAAGGTTTACTACAACACATACAGTATGAGACAAAGCTAGCTAGTGGCGTTATGTCCAGCCATTAAACCATATGGAGACCAGCAGCAGGGTGGTGTATCGCTGACCTGAGATCTATGTCAGCAGCCTGGATGGTGTTGAACAGCAGCTCAGCCACACCGGCTCCCTCTACGTTGATGAGGTGGGGCTGGAAGAGGGCCTCAGGGGCCCCAAACCGCTCCCCTCCCACCATCACCTGACGACCATCAGGGAGCTAGAACAGAGAGAGAGTTAGTGAATAATTACAAATTCATAGCTCTTTATTTTCTGAAGTATGGGGTAGAGAGATTTATATGAGGTTATCCTGGGTGTCAGATTGTTTCTGAGTTTTGCAACTTTGCTACATCGTTGCCTTGCCACAGTCCATTTGTTAACAGAGAAACAGATTGCTACCCAAGCTAAAAGAGCATTGATCACATTCATAAGCATTCGGCTCTAATTGACATGTGAGGATAGGGTTAGCTACGGTACTATGTATGACTCCACTAGCACGGTGGTCTCTGTGGCCAGTCTCTGCTCCTGATCTATGTTGTATCCCACGTAGCATAGTTCCTCCTTCATCATGCGGACCGTCTCAAAGTCCGCCGACTGGTTGAAGACATAGCCACGCAGCAACAGCAGCTGAGAGATGAGTCAGAGGTGAAAAAAAACCCAAAGGAGTCTTTTATATTCATCCCCAGAAAGTAATTTTCATTACAAAATAGTTCATGAGGAATGTTTAGTCCTATAGGCTATATATTTGCAAAGATTTTGCATGATGATTGACACGAGGGAGAGAATTAACGTTGCCATATATCCGCTAAAGTTCATTTGAATGCGTCCCAGGTGGTAACCCAAGTAGTGTACTGCATAGGGAATAGGGTGCCATTTGGGACGCGGCCCTTGTACACACCTTGATGAGGTAGCGTGTGATGTCACGCCCTGCGATGTCCAGCCTGCGCGTGAGATGGGGGAGAGAGAAGCCCTCGTATACGGGACAGATGTGAGTCACACCGTCACCCGAATCCACAACCACACCCGTTAGCAACCCTGGAGACAGGAAAGGGCAGGACACACAGGGTCACGTAACAGACGGTATGATGGTGACCGACTGGGTTCGAACCTGCGCCCCCACAAGAATGTGTTATCCTGTTGAGCTAAACGTCTAGGCATTACACTATAGTATGTTCTTATTTACAGTATATATAACAGGGAGAGCCATGTCTGTGGGTCTAGTCTCCCCTTACCCTGGGCATAAAGTGTGAGCACGGCCTGGATGGCCACATAGATGCCATGGAACTGGTAGGTCTCGAACATGACCTCAGCAATCTTCTCCCGGTTCTTAGTGGGGTTCATGGGCGGTTCCGTCAGCAGCACCTTGAATCAAATTCAACTGTATTGATCCCCACACAGCATCACAACATACACAGAGGGCAGAGGAATGTAAAAACTGTTGTTTTTTTTTACTTAAAGACGCAATCCTAACGTTTTATAGAACGTCTAAAACGTAATAGTCTAGAAAAAAACATTGGAAGTTTAACAGACTAAATGCACTTCATACCTAGGTCTCTCTTGCAATTTATTTGTATTTGACCTCAATTAAACTAACATATATACAATAACTGACCTTGCAGTCTGGGGGGCTGATATTGAGGCGCCCAGGGCCAAAGGTGTAGTCCCACAGGTGAAGCATGTCTTCCCAGGAGCGCACGATGCCGTTGTCCATGGGGTAGGACACCTCCAGCATGGAGCGACACTCACTGGCCTCATCACCCACCATCAAGTCCTAAGTTTAGGTTTGGGGGGTCACCAGGGGAGTTGGTTTCGATTTCTTTGATTATTCCGAAATATACAGAGGCTACAGACATGACACTTCGAGATATTACCTCTATATTGTGATTGTCAGAGAGGGAGTTTACAGTCATGTACAATCAAAGGAGAATATGCTCAGCTGAGGAGCAATCATGTTTGGAGAATAACTATTCCCTTGACACATAAGAGTCAGTGTTTATCTTTAGGCTGGAAGTCAACTGTCTCTTTAATTAACCTCACCTTAATCTCGATGTTTCCGACCTTGGTGTTTGAACGAATGACGGGCCGACCCACCAACGCAGGGAAGATGTGCTCGGGGAAGTTGGAGCCAGCGAAGCCACACTTGACAAACTGCATGGAAACCAATATGAAAGAAACATGATGTTGGTAGCTTACACGTTCAATACACTTTCAACATGAGAGGTTAAGGAAATACCAGTCTGCTGAAAAAGTCCTACATTTTTGTGCATTGAGTGGAAATCAAAATGTGACCACAGAGAATGTCACTCATGCTAAACTTCTGCAAAATATTTTCAGTTCAACTTTAAAGGCTGACGTGTCGAACAACTGTATCAAGACAGCAATAACAACAGTGTAAAATGCATCTTGAAATAGTAAATTATACATTCTATTGCTGTCTATTTACCTGTGTGCTTACAACACACACAAAAAAAATCCTGTTGTTTTTACGGTAACTTATTGGCAGCCAGTTACCTGTAAATGACTGTAAAAAAAAAAGGTACAAAAGGTACCAAAGAAACTCTTTGGAATTTACGGTAACATACAGTACCTTTTTTACAGTAACTTACTGGTAACTGGCTGCCAGTAAGTTACTGTAAGAACAACAGGATGTTTTGTGTGTGTTGTAAGCACACAGGTAAATAGACAGCAATATAATGTATCATTTACTATTTCAATATGCATTTTACACTGTTGTTATTGCTGTCTTGATACAGTTGTTCGACACGTCCGCCTTTAAAGTTGAACTGAAAATATTTTGCAGAAGTTTAGCATGAGTGACATTCTCTGTGGTCACATTTTGATTTCCACTCAATGCACAAATGTATGACTTTTTCTGCAGACTGGTCTTTTTGTACAGTGTTTTGTACAGTGTATTTCTTTAAATGTCCTAACTTGTCTTTTTGGCCAAGATACATTCCATAACCTGAAGATGTGCAATACATTCCAATCATTCCCGCGGGATGCCCCAACAGAGTTCATTGCGGCGTGGTCTGCATTTTTCATGCTGCAGGCGATCAGAAATATTGTATTAGAAACACCTCTATTGCATTATTCACAAACTCTCAGCATTCGCAGCTTCAAGTTCAGTAGCCTACCTCTCCTCTCCTAGTTGGACATACGAGATCAAGTGTGCCTATACGTGTGGTCTCAATTAAATAGAGTAGCCTGCCTACCCTGTAAAGCCCAAGGCCTTTTTTACTCAAATACTTCTAGTACGTTGAACTCAAAGTCAATGAAAAGTCATTATTACTTAAAATATTTGTGCTACTGACTCAAAACTAAATGAGAAGTCAAATGAACTAAAAAAAATTAAGGAAGCACTATGCAGAAATTGCTCTGCCATTTCCTTGTTGCTAAAAGGTCCCGTGCGGCTCAGTTGGTAGAGCATGGCGCTTGCAACGCCAGGGTTGTGGGTTCATTCCCCACGGGGGGACCAGGATGAATATGTATGAACTTTCCAATTTGTAAGTCGCTCTGGATAAGAGCGTCAGCTAAATGACTTAAATGTTAAATGTAAAATGTCTATAGTTCGCCTAATTTCAGTTTATGTGACAAAACAAGCAAGTGTAGTGTAGAGAATTATCGTACCATCTAAACCGCTGTGAAATATAATTTCCATAACCAAAAATATTGTATTTTCAGCTGTTTGAAGCTGATGTTCAAAACCGAAAGTAACATTGGTGATTGATTGATTAATCTTATGCTACACAAAGATAAATAACTAGACTTTTTCTAAACCAATCCAATCATTTAGTTAGATTTGGTTGTTCCAGTTTAAATGGCATAGGTAGTCTCCTCACACTGTTCCTAAATCTGGAACTCATTATGGTTGCAGGTGAATAAAAATGTCTGTTGAATTTCCTAACTATGGCTAGATTCAAATAGGAATCACACATCACTTTGCAAGCCAGTCTAATCTGACTTGTAGGTAGGGTTGCAAAATTCTGTTACATTTCTCAGGTTATCTAGTAATCCTAGTTTGAAGATTCCTGGAAATCCTTCAACCAGGATTTTTTTTTAATCTGGACATTTTGGGAAAGTTACTGGAATTTTGCAACCATACTTGCAAACCTGATGTGGCCTGTAAACCATCAGTTTCAGGCCACTGTATTAAGGTAACTGTAACGACTGTCTACTTCGTCCTCCTCCTCAGACGAGGAGAGGCGAGAAGGATCAGATGACCAATACGCAGCGAGGTATGTCGACATCATGAATTTATTAGACAAGACGAACACTGAACCGAACTATACTTGATAAATACAAAATAACAAACAAACAACRTAGACTGACCTGAACATGCAAACTACATAAAATGAAGAACGAACGAACGAGACAGTACCGTGTGGTGCAATAAACACAGACACAGCGACAATCACCCACAAACAAACAGTGAGAACAGCCTACCTTAAATATGGTTCTCAATCAGAGGAACGTCAAACACCTGCCTCTAATTGAGAACCATATCAGGCACATTAAACCCAACATAGAAACACAACACATAGAATGCCCACCCAGCTCACGTCCTGACCAACAAAACAAAGGATTAACACAATAACTAGGGTCAGAACGTGACAGTAACGCTAGGGCTAAAAATAAGGCCTTATGAGATATCAAATCAAATCAAATGTATTTATATAGCCCTTCTTACATCAGCTGATATCTCAAAGTGCTGTACAGAAACCCAGCCTAAAACCCCAAACAGCAAGCAATGCAGGTGTAGAAGCACGGTGGCTAGGAAAAACTCCCTAGAAAGGCCTAGAGAGGAACCTAGAGAGGAACCAGGCTATGAGGGGTGGCCAGTCCTCTTCTGGCTGTGCCGGGTGGAGATTATGACAGAACATGGCCAAGATGTTCAAATGTTCATAAATGACCAGCATGGTCAAATAATAATAATCACAGTAGTTGTCGAGGGTGCAACAAGTCAGCACCTCAGGAGTAAATGTCAGTTGGCTTTTCATAGCCGATCATTAAGAGTATCTCTACCGCTCCTGCTGTCTCTAGAGAGTTGAAAACAGCAGGTCTGGGACAGGTAGCACGTCCGGTGAACAGGTCAGGGTTCCAGATATGTAATGTATTGTCATAAAGAGTTTAATTATAATGACAACACTTGACTAGGAACTCACTTGGTGAAGGCCACAGGACATGAAAATTAACGAATTCAACAACCATGTCTCTAACCAGGTTTCCATTCAACCTTTTTATGTGAGTAAAATGGAAACCGCTAATTTGTCAGTAAACTTTTCAAATGTCAACAAAACAAAATATTCTAGACATGATGGGAACTTTTTGTGTCAGTAAAATTAATTATGCAATAAATGACGGAGGAAACGCTTTTATGCGCAAATATTAATATAATAAACATCATAGCGACGTAAACGTGGAGTCACCCGATGACATGTTGTGTGGTCCTCCCACTGCGACTAGGGAAAGCATGCAGTTTATTACGCTACAGATGTAAATTATCATGAACGTCAGATAAACTCATCGTCTTGCACTCTGTTGATATAATGATCGATGCTTGGCTGCCGTTTGACAAATAAAAAGTATCGGTTTTTGTCTATAATAATATAATCATGTAGCCTATACCTGCACTGTAGGCTATATGCAAATTGTTGGCTAGAGCGCACGTGCCAATACCAAAATGTAGTTATAACGCAACATTTTGGGAAAATATGATAGAAACCCATTTTACTTTTAATTTTTATTCGGTACAATGGAATTTAACGGCAAAAGTATTTTTTTATGTGCACTACATCATCACTCACAGCCTTTTATATGCAACACGTTAATTTGATGAAAACGCATCTCAGGTGTGAAAATGGGCATATTGTTTCAATGCAGATTTTAGAATATTCGCATGAAAATCTGTAGCCAATTGGATGTAAACCTAGTTTATGTCATTACCAAATACAGTCATTGCTGGTAACTACAATTCACTCGAAAAGGCAAGGCACACTGGGAAAGTATATTGGAGCTGTGGTTCAGTGGGGGCTTCACCCCCCCAAAAAATAAACTGATACAACTCAAATCTGGACCCCTTACAGTGTCATAGTGACTCTATCGGTTTGAGTAATGACTACAAAATCACTTTAAGTAACTGTATTCACTTAAGTGCAACTGGTTTCCTCCCCCCAACATTGTAATGACAGCACATTGGGGTTTACAGTGTATGCATGGGCAGAGAATCACGTGGCTGTTATCTTTCCAAGGAAATTGACTTAAATAGTATTATGCTATAGTTTACTACAGTGTCTGTAAATAAATATTGATCATGGAAAGAAGTGGAGGGCGGACAACGAACGTGATTCGAGGTGCAATCCAAAAATATGACCATCACTGAAAAGGAAAAGGCGCAACCTGCGCATACCATGGTGAGCGAGCGTCGCGCCTTTTCCTTTTCAATAGGCTAAATATTAATTGCCCATGTATTTGTCTCTACCTACAAATAGTCCCACTCCTAAAAGGTAGGCTATATCGTATATGCAAAACGTACTGTAGCTCAAGAGAAAGTGCAAGTGTCCGCTGTCATCATTCTTGCTGCTTCAAGTTCAGTAGCCTGACATATCCTCTTGGACATGCGAGATACAGGTGCCGTATTGTCTCAATTAAATAGAGTAGGCTATATGCATGGGCGGAGAAGCACGGGGCAGATAAATACAAATAAACTACATTTCTAAATATGATTTGGCTATAGTTTACTACATTGCCATGGAATAGAAAGGCCTATTGATCACCAATATCTGTCTCTGTCTGAAAATCGTATCTCAAAAGAAAGTGCAAGTGTCCGCTCTCTCTCCAACTATGCTCTCGTCAAACTACTGTACGTCTAGCCTACTGGTTTATATAGCCCAGTAAAACCGATCGATAGTCTAATATAATGGGCCACGTGATAATCTCTGGTAATTTAATCAAACCTATTTCTTAGATTATTTCTGCGCATTTGTTTATTGCCTATAGGGCGCAAAATTGCTGGGACAATAGCTGCCAAACAAGCTGCGTCACACACCTAAAATAACATTTCGCGACTTAGGTTGGGTTCGGGGCCAGTTCTTGCGGGAGCAGGTGGGAGTCGGGCATAAAGCCAGAGAGAGTGGGCGGGTGCAGCATTAAAAACTGCGGTTGCGAGCGGGATTAAGAAATCAGTCCCGCCTAGACCTCTATTCCAATCACTAGCACCAGCCGCAAGTGTGGAGGCTGGGCAAGTAAACTCTTGTAGCTCATAAATCTATGTTGTACTTCTGCAGGACATGAAGTTTAAAGGGTCTTTCAATATCCATTTGTTTCGTGCAGATGAACTCAAGAAGCAAGAAGCATGAGGAATTGAGAATTATCTCAGAAATGATTGGGTTGTGTTCCTTTCCTGCTTCCCCTCCAATAACAGCTCACTCCAACACATCACCACCATGTATGGCAGTTTGTGTGAATAAGAGGAGTCGGCTGTGACAAGTCCAGACAGATGTGCACTCATAACAGACCCACACCCCAACCTACTACCTGCGCAGAGAGCAGCATTCTACATAGGCTTCTACAATATACTGTTTTAAGTGACTCTCTGTTACCACATTTATGAATTAAATGTTGCAACTTTGTAGCAGGATATTAGAAAATAACTTAACTGTGCTGTTATCAATACACAACACAGCATTTTAGGGGCCCTAAGTGAGATATGGTTGCAACTGTATAACAGACTTCATGCAATTCTACTTATTTTACCGTGGGGCAGAGATACATTTTTGCTCTTTTAAAGTAGGTTTTCTGCAGTGCTACACATATTGCCATGGGGCGGAGGGAGATCATTGATTTCAATGTCATAACAAATTTCCTGCAATCCTACCAAGATACTTCATTTTTAAAGAGAATTTCCAGCCATTCTACCCAATTTGCCATGGTGTGGAGAGAAATGTTTGCAGTTTTACAGCAAATGTCCTGCAATTCTACACATTTTCCCATGACTTATTCCATATTAATGATATCTGAGTGAGAGTGACTAACAAAATCAGTGAGGGCCCCCTGGAGGTCTGGGACCCTGGGCACGTGCCCTGAGTGCCCGGTCAGGATTCGGCCATGATTACTACAAATTAAGATAACTGGCTAGACTAATTTACCAATCTGAAAATTGTTAGCTGACATGGTTTTTTTTGGGGGGGGGGTCAGGGACAAATACAATTGATTAAGATATAGCGTCACACACGTACATTACTTCTTGCAGGTTGTTAAATTCCAATTATGCATACACTCCTAATTCATTCCCAAATCCTAAATGAACATTCAATATTATAATTGTTTTACTCGGTGGGGTAGTGATAAAACAATTAAAGTAATTAAAACAACGTTCTGTCGACATATTCACTCACCCCTGTGCCATTGTCACAGACGACAACCTTTCTGCCCTCGCTGTCCATGTTCCACTGATGCTGAGTGAAGGTACCTCTATATATTCCCTCCCGTTGGGGCTCTCAACGCAGGCGGGCTAGTCCAATTAAGCAACACTTAATTTCTTTCTAAGCACACGGGGAAAGATTCTTGCAAAATGCAAAATACGAGGGACTGCAGCAAATTCTTCTTCCTTCAATAACGTGAAGTGTGGGCGGGGTCGAGACTAGTGGGGGCAGGAGAAAATACAAGGAATTGGCGTAGGTCTACAGGTAGGCTATGTGTCAATCTCACTGTCTAATTGTTGGTCACAAATCAACTCTAATTGTTAAATTATTAAAAAGTGAAGTCAGAGGATGATGCCGTCAAACCCAGCGCATATGAATCCTCCTCCCAAACAAACAAACAACCTATGGCTTCATCCTCTTGATCACTGTCCAATATTCGCTCATTTTCACCTTTAAACGCTCATGCCTCGTTCGTGCAGACTTCGACATCAGGTTTGGATCAACATTGTTTCATTGATTCCAAATTCATACACAACCAGACACATTTCTACAAAATACTTATTTTCCAATGAATACATCGCACAACAATGTATTGTTTGGCGATATTAATATGGGTATACATACAAAGATGCAACAGTCATATATATGAACCAGGTGGTTATGCTGTCCTCAAAGGTTTATAGGCACATCAAGGAGTTGTGCTTCACGTTCACCCTTAGGCTACTTATCAATCTTGCTTTTATATTTCGTAGTTTCATTTCATTCCTCTCCCATTCACTCACTTACTGTTTAGCTCTGAAAGGCCATGCATGTATGAAGTACATCTATAGAGAGAGCAGTGCAGAGGATTCCACACACTGAATGATGCCTCATTCAACAGTCTAAAGAATATACCAGGTTTGAATAATATTATAATGGGGACGTTTTGGACACATCATACAAAGCAGCATAGTTATACAGTTGTTACATTGTCATAACAGAAGAAGAATGTTAAACTATCTAATCTAAATGCAAATGTGTGGTGATGACGTGGGATTTCTTTTCCATACATAACAACATTGTCTGGAGCCGAAGTCTATTTGTTGTTCTGTTAGCTTTCGGGAACAGTAATGGTTTACAACGGTGGCTAAATGGAAGTGGAACTTACAAGAGTTCCGTGTGGCTGTGATGCCCACAGAACTATGATACCCACGGAATGAAAGTAGAATGGGAATCTGTAGTTCCTTTTTAAGGCAGTGACGTGTAGGCCTATGAGGAGAAATGCAGACCTGTCTGTTCCAATCACTGATCATAAGCAGTTCTGAGTTGACTAACGACTGCTCATGTAAGAAACCAACAGCCTACCGAAGGCATTGTTCATCGTAAGGGGCAAATTAAGAAACGGGATTAAAGCTAGTACTCAATGATAGACTACTAAAAAATAGACCCTCTATGAGTTGAAACCGGTCAAAACATATGATATTATAATTCAGGTTTGGTATTTACTCTAACTCTAAGACTGTGACTATGTATAGTATTTCTATAAATAATGTGCCTGAGAATAGTTATTGCTGTTATAGAATATGTTATTGCTCCTGACTGACTGACTGACTGACTACCCACGTTCCAGCCCAAATCTACAGGACAGAGAATTGTAGTTGATAGTTCTTTGTACAAGTCAGCAGCACAGTCATAAAGTACTACAGTGGCTTGCGAAAGTATTCAACCCCCTTTGCATTTTTCCTATTTTGTTGCCTTACAACCTGTAATTAAAATAGATTTTGGGGGGGTTTGTATCATTTCATTTACACAACATGCCTACCACTTTAAAGATGCAAAATATTTTTCATTGTGAAACAGACAAGAAATAAGACAAAAAAATGGAGAACTTGAGCGTGCATACCTATTCACCCCCCCCCAAAGTCAATACTTTGTAGAGTCACCTTTTGCAGTAATTACAGCTGCAAGTCTCTTGGGGTATGTCTCTATAAGCTTGGCACATCTAGCCACTGGGATTTTTGCCTATTGTTCAAGGCAAAACTGCTCTAGCTCCTTCAAGTTGGATGGGATCGCTGGTGTACAGCAATCTTTAAGTCATATGACAGATTCTCAATTGGATTGAGGTCTGGGCTTTGACTAGGCCATTCCAAGACATTTAAATGTTTCCCCTTGAACCACTCGAGTGTTGCTTCAGCAGTATGCTTAGGGTCTTTGTCCTGCTGGAAGGTGAACCTTCGTCCCAGTCTCAAATCTATGGAAGACTGAAACAGGTTTCCCTCAATAATTTCCCTGTATTTAGCGCCATCCGTCATTCCTTAAATTCTGACCAGTTTCCCAATCCATGACGATGAACAACACCCCCACAGCATGATGCTGCCACTACCATGCTTCACTGTGGGGATGGTGTTCTCTGGGTGATGAGAGGTGTTGGGTTTGCCCCAGACATAGCGTTTTCCTTGATGGCCAAAAAGCTCAATTTTAGTCTTATCTGACCAGAGTACCTTCTTCCATATGTTTGGGGAGTCTCCCACATGCCTATTGGCGAACACCAAACGGGTTTGCTTATTTTCTTCTTTAAGCAATTGCTTTTTTCTGACCACTCTTCCGTAAAGCCCAGCTCTGTGGAGTGTACGGCTTAAAGTGGTCCTATGGACAGATACTCCAATCTCCGCTGTGGAGATTTGCATATCTTTGGTCTCTTTGTTGCCTCTCTGATTAATGCCCTTCTTGCCTGGTCCATGAGTTTTGGTGGGCGGCCCTCTCTTGGCAGGTTTGTTGTGGTGCCATATTCTTTCCATTTTTGAATAATGGATTAATGGTGCTCAGTGGGATGTTCAAAGTTTGGGATATTTTTTATAACCTAACCCTGATCTGTACTTCTCCACAACTTTGTCCCTGAACTGTTTGGAGAGCTCCTTGGTCTTCATAGTGCTGCTTTCTTGGTGGTGCCCCTTGCTTAGGGGTGTTGCAGACTCTGGGGCCTTTCAGAACAGGTGTATACATACTGAGATCATGTGACAGATCATGTGACACTTAGATTGCACACAGGTGGACTTTATTTAACTAATTCTGTGACTTCTGAATGTAATTGGTTGCACCAGATCTTATTTAGAGGCTTCATAGCAAAGGGGGTGAATACATATGCACGCACCACTTTTCCATTTTTTTGAATTCTTTGAAACAAGTCATTTTTAAAATTTCACTTCACCAATTTGGACTATTTTGTGTATGACCATTACATGAAATCCAAATAAAAATCTATTTAAATTACAGGTTGTAATGCAACAAAATAGGAAAAACGCCAAGGGGAGTGAATACTTTTGCAAGGCACTGTAAATAACCGTGTACCTCACAGTCATGTGCGATGGTGCATTTTAAGTGCATGTGTTTGTGGATGGTCCAATCCCCAACCCACCACCCCTCCCCATTCTTCCACTAGCAACCACATCAAGTGTCCATATCAAGTCTTTTGTCAAAGTGTTCAATCCCAACTCACAGACAGATAGTACTTCTACAGTGTCTATATTGTCTCTATATCTGTGGGACCGGGGCTTCCTGGCTGAAAACCAATTATAGCATCTCTCTTGAGGACTCAACCAATTAGAGCCTCTCTCCAGCTGCGCTCAATGACCCGACCTCAGGATTCAAACTCGCTGTCGCTGCTGACGGAGATGTCGGGGGTGGAGGCTCCGGTGCCCCGGGGGCCGGTGCCAGTGCTGCAGTCGCTGGCCTCGGGGCTGCCCGGGTGACAGGGGGAGGCAGCCAGCAGGCGGGGGTGGTGGGCGTGGTGCTCCTGGACAGAACCCTCAGGGGAGCATCCGGAAGGCAGGTGGGTGGGGTCCTGCTGCAGTCTGGGAACAGGGAGAAGGAGATCGTGAAGTTAGTTTTAGAGACACATTGTTGGTTGAAGTGTTACCTAAGTGGTACACTTTGTGACTAATCGTGGCGCTTTTGTATTGAGGTAAAACAATAATCAATTGGCTCACACTGAAAAAGCAGTCTTTTGATAAATTGCTTCATTTTTCAGTTTAGAATTCAGAACATCTTCAACAAGACACAGCAAGTCAAAGGTTCAAGCTGAGTAACCTCCTCTCTTGCCTTGACTTGAGTCTTGACGTACCTGTTCTTTGCCGACGCGGCCCTGTCTCTCTGGCGTCGGTTCTTGAACCAGTTGCCAACCTGTGTGGGCGTGAGTCCCGTTGCCTGGGCCAGGTGCCGTTTCCTGGACGGGTTTGGGTAGGGGTCCTGGAGGTACCACTCCCTGAGCAGGCTACGAGTTCTCTCCTTGGAGACATAAAGGACACAACAATGGTCAGTTCCCTGCTTCATGTAACCAACAGTGTTCCTAATAATCTATATATTTCACAATCAGAAATGACATATGCAGCATATGGGTGTGATATATTTCATTAGGCTACTCCATTGATATTGTTAAGAGACGATTTCCGGCAGGGGAAGCCATGCTGAAAAGAATCGTATTAAATTGGATTTAAGGGATAATAACTATAATCTACATTATTAACATAAAGATGTTATACTGTATATTGGCTCAGGATAAAAGGGCTTAGTACTGGAGAGAGGGCTAGATGCCTTACGATTAGTAGAGGTTTATACTTTGTGGGGCAGCAAGATGATTTGCCTGCAGTACCTGACTCTACCACAAGAGGGGAATGTAACGGGGGAGTTGGGACATTAACTAAACTCCACTTGACCTACTGTACTATCTATAGCAAAAGTCAGTGCTCAGCCTCAGACCCTTCACCTAATGGTCTTGCACAGACATTAACCATTCAATATTGTCAACAACATCCTGGGCCAGAGAGTGACATAGGTTGTTTCTGTGGAAATATGACCTGCTCAAAGTGTGTATCTGCCCAGGGTTAAGTCTAGGACTACTCAGTCAGTCACAATCTTTTTTGTGCTGTGTGTAGCTACTGTATCTTCTAAAATGACCTATTCCCTGCTCTGTTTCAAGTGATTTCATATGCATTTAATAGTGATTTTGTTGGTTGAAGTGCATTTCGAAGCAACCAAAATCCTGCAATGGCTAACAGGAATAGGGATGCCTTATGCCTGTGTTTTTTGTTTTCCAAAGATAACTGATGATGTCTATACTGACATCCAAAAGGTAAAACACTGTTACGCCCAACATTTCTCCCTAGACCTAATGATTGTCAGCTTGGTTCCATAGACCTTTGCGTTGGAGTGATGTTGACTGCTACAGTAACCTGGGCGGGATCCAAAAACGGAATACCTCTCTGTTTCACTACTGTTTCACTTCAATAGTGAAAGGTTCCGGTATTCAGTGGAATCGCCTCCTAAGCAATATCAAAGACACTGGCCATCCAGCACCAAGGAGAGTGGTACTTCTTTTTTAAAAGTTTGTTTGACGTTGTATTATCGTTGTCCTGTCCTCTGTTATTTGTGTAACCGAGTGTAGCCTAGTAGATAGGTCTACTGTGCAGCATAACCTCCAACGTTTATGTTACTTATTTTTCTGAACCACTCCAAAAAGAAGTTCCTTTGCAGGAAAATAAAGTTATTCTATTCTATCCCAGGCTAGGTGATTGCTCTGGTGGAAACTCCAGAGTAAAAGGGAGCTTGGCTTATACCGCCACAGGTGGTCCCTGACACACAAGGTTTATACTGTTGCAAACTGACTCCCTCTGTGTCTGCATCCCAAATGGCACCCTATTCCCAATGTAGTCACTACTTTTGACCAGGGCCCATAGAGCTTGGGTCAAAAGTAGTGCACTATATAGGGAATAGAGTGCCATTTGGGACACAACACATGCACTATAGCCTACAGCCTATAGCAGCACAGTCCCCATTCAACATGCTCTTATGGAGCTCTTTAACCACAGGATTACTGCAGGTTGAAGTAGCCTGAAATCTAGACCTGTTTTGTGCTAACAGTTCCCCTCCTTGTACTCTGTGTCATATGAAGAATGGATTGTTGTCACAAAAAGATTGTTACCCAGGCTAAGGGTGAAGAGCAGAAGCATCTCTTCTCACCTATGTCATTTACATGCTGAGATTTTTCTTTAATGAAAATACTTTAAAAAACAAATATATATTTTGTGTAGCCTATTGAGTCTTGATTTGGCGGACATTGCTTGTTTCTTGGCTATAACATTTAGCCTGTAATTCATAAGGTTGGTGATGTTTTTTTGTTTTGTGAATCCACACAAAGACGCTAATGCATATTGCCAGTGGTTCAGCAGAGAGACTGTAGACAATCATGTATTGGTCTGTCTCTCAGTAAAGGAAGTGACATGTGCAGCCATATTACTACAGACAAGATATGTCCTGTTTGAAACTTTGCCATCGAACTTTGCCATCAAACTCAAAGCAGTGAATGGTAGAAAGTGAAACGCTATAAAATTACATATTAGAACATAATTTAACAGGATCTCTGTGGGAAACACCATTGCATTAATGTGTTTCACTATAGAAATAGCCTACAGCCTCTTATGTGAAAAACTTTTACTATGTCTAACCTAACCTTGCAGGAGGGTATTGACCTTATTATCTATAGACTGAGTTAACAGAGATCAGGACTGGAGAAAAAGAGAGAACCCTTGTCAGTGACTCAGTGTCATTAGCAACTGAAGCGCTCAGGAACTATTGGGGACTTGATATGCCAAGGTGCCATAATGGGACCATCTGAAGTTATTTCAGATTTTTTTGTTTAGTTTAACCTTTATTTAACTAGGCAAGTCAGTTAAGAACAAATTCTTATTTACAATGACGCCCAAGGAACAGTGGGTTAACTGCCTTGTTCAGGGGCAGAACGACAGATGTTTCAGTGTAAGAATTTCAAAATGTTTTACAAATTAACAATTGACAGTGAGTCAGCCCAGTAGGCTACATACATTATTGGTTACAGTCAGATATTAGTTATAGCCAGTTAGTGTATATAGACATATGTATGATGAAGGTGCGTAACTATAGGTATGGTGCGAAAGAATAATACTTACAGCTTGGTGTCTCACCTTAAAGCAGTGCGTCTTCTGTTCGCCGTCCCAGATGGTGCGAGGCAGTGGGAACTTCTTCCGGATACGGTACTTCTCCACCGGTCCCAGGGGACGGCCCCGGAGCCGCTCTGCCTCGCGATAATGCGCGTCCAGCCACAGATCTTGGAGTTTGGCGTGAGACTCGCGTGTAAAGCGGTGACTCTGGAGGATCTGGTAAAGCGCCTCGAAGTTTCCTCCGTGGAAGGCGACCAGCGCCCGGGCGCGCATCACTGACTCGTGGCGGTTGAGAGCCTCCCCGGCGGAGCCAGGGACAGCATCAGGCAGGGACCATAAGAACCGCCCCAGGCGCTCGATGTCGCCGGTCTCCTCGAGGTTCTCGCACACCCGAGCCACTTGTTCCGGAGTGAACATAGGCAAAGGGAACATCTTTCCCCTTTTTCGTTCTTCTCAGACTTTGTCAACAAATAAAATAGTCTATATTATCATATATCTAAAAAAAAACAAAATGTTGGTTCAGCTAAATGGACATGGCCAATGGTCATATCATTCCAATTGTCTGGTGCGTGAATTGTCCTTTTACGCACCACGTCCCAGTGAGCCTCCCAGTGATGCGGATGTTTAGTTGAATCAAATATAGTTTTGTAGTAAAAATAAATCTGATTGGCAGCGAGTTCCTTATGTAAGTTGTTTCTCCTGTCTTTTCCCGGTATTGGCAAGTGATGCTATATTTGACAACAGTCGCGTCGGAGCCAGGCACTTCCTGGAGTTCGGTCGCTTCTAGTAGGCTAAAGAAAGAACGAAAGAACGCCAGGAGTCAACCTGTATTTATAGATAGAAACAATTAGCATCTTTGTAGATGTTTTGAGAGGGATTATGCGCCTCGCAGTCATTAGCCACTTAGCGGGGGGTAATGTGTATAGAGGTGACAGCCTGATCAGATTGTTTGTTTTAGCCGAGGGATACATTGACTGTCAGGATGATTGGGAAGCTAACAACAAAGATATTTAATTGGTCTGATCTGCATGATTGGCCGGCCGGGGGAAATCCATTACAGGCCAAAGGACAGGGAGGAGGATGTGGGGAAGAGAAGAGAAGAGATGAGGAAATTGTGTGTAATCAAGCGTTTTTTTACCCATTTGGCCTGGTTGGTATTTACCAGAAAGTTAAATCACCTAAATATAATGAAGTGATACATAATCGATAACTTTTCTATAACCAATCACTCGATAATTGGAATAGTAGAATAGTGACATATTATTGTTGTGTTTATAATAATGTGATAAAATGTTTGGTTTAAAAACATCTATATTTGACTCTTACGTATAGTTTTAGTTTACAGTTTGTCAACAAATTATTATAGGTCTTCGGTAAATTGTGAGTATATTTTAGATAGGCCTAACCCAAACCTAAGTAATTGTATTCAGATGTGTTTTTTTGTTTGTTGTTGTTTTTTAATCCTGGTGGATGGATGCACCCTGGCTCATAACATGTATGGGTTATAGATGACAGACCGCTTCACAGCCATAGTGTATGCTCTGATTTTAATGAGGTTTGAATCTGAGCGCCAGAGCTACGGTGCTTAGGCCTTGGCAATCTGTATCTGTATCACATACCCGGCGGCCGCTTCCATTTGCCCACGGCGAAATTTCCGAGATGCATGTTTGGCAAAGCTGCTAAGCATCCTCTCAACGCTCCCGACAAAAGTAATCGCCTTTTAATTAAAGTGGACACTCATACGGTAGACGTATCCTCCGCCACCCCGGTCCGTCCCCGGGTCAGGATAGTTTTTTTTTAAACGTCTCTGGAGGCAGGGTGATGGACGGCAGTGTTACTCGGGGACACGGTATTATATAATCCTGCTTCATGGGTTCAATCCCTTTCTGATTTTATTAATCAATCTTTAGGGGACACTTTTTTATTAATCCGGTTTAGAATAAGCATCTGTCCACGAATGCGGTACAACAAGCACACATGATAAACTATATTATATGAGAATAGGCTATAGGGAATTGATATATGCTCTATAGCATATTAGATTATAGCCTATAGCTTTTCTATTTCATTCAACAGATCTGGATCTTTAGGCACATTGCATATTCTTTTTTAATTATTCATCATTGTATTTATTAAGCTACTGTTTTGTTTAGGGGAATACTGTTAATATGTTTGTGTATGGTGGTGGAGGTGGGTTGGGGTCAATTCAGGAAAATCCTATTTGAAAATAAATGTTATTTTTTTATTCTTGAATTGGAATTTCATTTAGTCTCCGGGAATTGATGGAATTGACAGTAACCCTGGACAGTTTACATCCATGTCGCATTCGCATTCGCTCCACAGGTAGTATTACCATTTCATTTTCATTTTCATCACAGTACAACGGTTTGATTTGTTTGATCTTAGCTAGCTACATAGCCGTCTTTGTATCAAAGATAATTGTGTAGTTATTGAGGTTCGCTAGCCAGCTATTTTCGTCCTAACGTAACGTAACGTAGTCAACACTGCTAGCTAGCCAGCTAGCCAGCTAGCCACCGAATAGCAGCACTGCAGAAACGATTACCTTACAACGGAACGACTTGATTAGTGTAGTGTTAGCTAGCTAGCTACATAGTTGTCTTTGCTATCTTTGTATCTAGGATAATTGTGTAGCTTAGAGTAGTTTAGAGTAATTATTCGGTTAGCTAGCCAGCTATTTTCGTCCGCCGCGCTGCCGTTCTCCTACCTAGTCAACACTGCTAGCTAACACTGCTAGCTAGCCTGCTAGCTAGCCAACTTCTACCGAATAGCAGCACTGTAGAAACTCACATTACAACTTACATTACAACGGAACGACTTGATTAGCGTAGTGTTAGCTAGCTACATAGTTGTCTTTGCTGTCCTTGTATCCAAGATAATTGTGTAGTTTTGAGAAATTGTTGAGGTTACCTAGCCAGTTAGAGGTTACCTAGCCAGCTACACTTTCAAACAAAGTCAAGTTATTTTATTTTTGCAACGTAAGCTTAAGTTTCTGAACATTCGAGACGTGCAGTCCACTTGTCATTCTAATCTCCTTTGCATTAGCGTAGCCTCTTCTGTAGCCTGTCAACTATGTGTCTGTCTATCCCTCTTCTCTCCTCTCTGCACAGACCATACAAACGCTTCACACCGCGTGGCCGCCGCTACCCTAACCTGGTGGTTCCAGCGCGCACGACCCACGTGGAGTTCCAGGTCTCCGGCAGCCTCTGGAACTGCCGATMTGCGGCCAACAAGGCAGAGTTCATCTCAGCCTATGCBTCCCTCCAGTCCCTCGACTTCTTGGCACTGACGGAAACATGGATTACCACAGATAACACTGCTACTCCTACTGCTCTCTCCTCGTCCGCCCACGTGTTCTCGCACACCCCGAGAGCTTCTGGTCAGCGGGGTGGTGGCACTGGGATCCTCATCTCTCCCAAGTGGACATTCTCTCTTTCTCCCCTGACCCATCTGTCTATCGCCTCCTTTGAATTCCATGCTGTCACAGTTACCAGCCCTTTCAAGCTTAACATCCTTATCCATTTATCGCCTCCAGGTTCCCTTGGAGAGTTCATCAATGAGCTTGACGCCCTGATAAGTTCCTTTCCTGAGGATGGCTCACCTCTCACGTTCTGGGTGACTTTAACCTCCTCACGTCTACCTTTGACTCATTCCTCTCTGCCTCCTTCTTTCCACTCCTCTCCTCTTTTGACCTCACCCTCTCACCTTCCCCCTCTACTCACAAGCAGGCAATACGCTTGACCTCATCTTTACTAGATGCTGTTCTTCCACTAATTCATTGCAACTCCCCTCCAAGTCTCCGACCACTACCTTGTATCCTTTTCCCTCTCGCTCTCATCCAACACTTCCCCACTGCCCCTACTCGGATGCATCGCGCCGTCCAACCTTCGCCTCTCTCTCCCCGCTACTCTCTCCTCTTCCATCCTATCATCTCTTCCCTCTGCTCAAACCTTCTCCAACCTATCTCCTGATTCTGCCTCCTCAACCCTCCCTCTCCTCCCTTTCTGCATCCTTTGACCTCTATGTCCCCTATCCTCCAGGCCGGCTCGGTCCTCCCCTCCTGCTTCGTGGTCGACGACTCACTGCGAGCTCACAGAACAGGGCTCCGGGCAGCCGAGCGGAAATGGAGGAAAACTCGCCTCCCTGCGGACCTGGCATCCTTCACTCCCTCCTCTCTCACATTCTCCTCTTCTGTCTCTGCTGCTAAAGCCACTTTCTACCACTCTAAATTCCAAGCATCTGCCTCTAACCCTAGGAAGCTCTTTGCCACCTTCTCCTCCCTCCTGAATTCCTCCCCCCTCCTCCCCCTCCTCCCTCTCTGCGGATGACTTCGTCAACCATTTTGAAAAGAAGGTCGACGACATCCGATCCTCGTTTGCTAAGTCAAACGACACCGCTGGTTCTGCTCACACTGCCCTATCCTGTGCTCTGACCTCTTTCTCCCCTCTCTCTCCAGATGAAATTCGCGTCTTGTGACGGCCGGCCGCCAACAACCTGCCCGCTTGACCCTATCCCCTCCTCTCTTCTCCAGACCATTTCCGGAGACCTTCTCCTTACCTCACCTCGCTCATCAACTCATCCTTGACCGCTGGCTACGTCCCTTCCGTCTTCAAGAGGACGAGAGTTGCACCCCTTCTGAAAAAACCTACATTCGATCCTCCGATGTCAACAACTACAGACCAGTATCCCTTCTTTCTTTTCTCTCCAAAACTCTGAACGTGCCGTCCTTGGCCAGCTCTCCTGCTATCTCTCTCAGAATGACCTTCTGATCCAAATCAGTCAGGTTTCAAGACTAGTCATTCAACTGAGACTGCTCTTCTCTGTGTCACGGAGGCGCTCCGCACTGCTAAAGCTAACTCTCTCTCCTCTGCTCTCATCCTTCTAGACCTATCGGCTGCCTTTGATACTGTGAACCATCAGATCCTCCTCTCCACCCTCTCCGAGCTGGGCATCTCCGGCGCGGCCACGCTTGGATTGCGTCCTACCTGACAGGTCGCTCCTACCAGGTGGCGTGGCGAGAATCTGTCTCCGCACCACGTGCTCTCACCACTGGTTCCCCCAGGGCTCTGTTCTAGGCCCTCTCCTATTCTCGCTATACACCAAGTCACTTGGCTCTGTCATATCCTCACATGGTCTCTCCTATCATTGCTATGCAGACGACACACAATTAATCTTCTCCTTTCCCCCCTCTGATAACCAGGTGGCGAATCGCATCTCTGCATGTCTGGCAGACATATCAGTGTGGATGACGGATCACCACCTCAAGCTGAACCTCGGCAGAGAGGCTGCTTCCTCCCGGGGAAGGACTGCCCGTTCCATGATCTCGCCATCACGGTGACAACTCCATTGTGTCCTCTCCCAGAGTGCTATAAGACCTTGCTGATCCTGGAACAACACTCCTCGTCTTCTCAACTCACATCAAGGCGGTGACCCGTTCCTGTAGGTTCATGCTCTACAACATTCGCAGAGTACGACCCTGCCTCACACAGGAAGCGGCGCAGGTCCTAATCCAGGCACTTGTCATCTCCCGTCTGGATTACTGCAAACTCGCTGTGGCTGGGCTCCCTGCCTGTGCTATTAAACCCCTACAACTCATCCAGAACGCCGCAGCCCGTCTGGTGTTCAACCTTCCCAAGTTCTCTCACGTCACCCCGCTCCTCCGCTCTCTCCACTGGCTTCCAGTTGAAGCTCGCATCCGCTACAAGACCATGGTGCTTGCCTACGGAGCTGTGAGGGGAACGGCACCGCCGTACCTTCAGGCTCTGATCAGCCCTACACCCAAACAAGGCACTGCGTTCATCCACCTCGTGCCTGCTCGCCTCCCTACCTCTGAGGAAGTACAGTTCCCGCTCAGCCCAGTCAAAACTGTTCGCTGCTCTGGCACCCCAATGGTGGAACAAACTCCCTCACGACGCCAGGTCAGCGGAGTCAATCACCACCTTCCGAGACACCTGAAACCCCACCTCTTTAAGGAATACCCAGGAAGGATAAAGTAATCCTTCTAACCCCCCTCCGCCTTAAAAGAGTTAATGCACTATGTAAGTGGTTGTTCCACTGGATATCATAAGGTGAATGCACCAATTTGTAAGTCGCTCTGGATAAGAGCGTCTGCTAAATGACTTAAATGTAAATGTAAATAGTCTCTAGACTACAGAAGCACATCAATGCCATGCCAATCCAGCAGACCATGCTTATGAATTTTGTGTGCATATAGGTTTTAAAATAGAAGTTGTGGTCATGTAAAGAAAGGGGCATGGTTTAGAAACAGGTAAAGTGGTTTAGTCTTGTCCAACAATCTTTCTATAAAACACAAATATGCGTTTACCAGACAATACAGGCTTAGCTGGAGACCTTCGAGGTCATGATTGATTATATAATTTAAACAACAGACAATTAATTCTGACTTTATGTAGAATTTAACTGTAATAGCTGAATAAATACTTTCTTTTATTGGGAGATTTTCTTTCTTCAGTTTTCTTATTTTGTTTTATAACCTCTGAAAATTACTAGTACAATTGAATTGACTACAGACACACTACATGTCCAAAAGTAGGTGGACACCTCCTCGTCTAACATCTCATTCCAAAATCATGGGCATTAATATGGAGTTGGTCCCCCTTTTGCTGCTATAACAGCCTCCACTCTTCTGGGAAGGCTTTCCAGTAGATGTTGGAACATTGCTGCAGGGACTTGCTTCCATTCAGCCACAAGAGCATTAGTGAGGTCGGGCACTGATGTTGGGCAATTAGGCCTGGCTTGCAGTCAGTGTTCCAATTCATCACAAAGGTATTAGATGAGGTTGAGGTCAGGGCTTTGTGCAGGCAAGTCAAGTTCTTCCACATCRATCTTGACAAACCGTTTCTGTATGGACTTCACTTTGTGCATGTGGGCATTGTCATGCTGAAACAGGAAAGGCCCTTCCCCAAACTGTTGCCACAAAGTTGGAAGCACAGAATCGTCTAGAATGTTATTGTATGCTGTAGCATTAAGATTTACCTTCCCTGGAACTAAGGAGCAAGCCTGGACTATGAAAAATAGCCCCAGACCATTATTTGTCCTCCACCAAACTTTACATTTGGCACTATGCAGTCGGGCAGGTAGCGTTCTCCTGGCATTCGCCAAACCCAGATTCGTCCGTCGGACTGCCAGATGGTGAAGCGTGATTCGTCACTCCAGAAACACGTTTCCACTGCTCCAGAGTCCAATGGCGGCAAGCTTTACACCACTCCAGCCGACGCTTGGCATTGCCCATGGTGATCTTAGGCTTGTGTGTGCGGCTTCTCGAGCATGGAAACCCGTTTCATGAAGCCCGCAACGAACAGTTATTGTGCTGACGTTGCTTCCAGAGGCAGTTTAGAACTCGGCAGTGAGTGTTGCAACTGAGGACAGACTATTTTTAGCACTACGCACTTTAGCACCGCTTCAGCACTCGGCGGTCCCGTTCGATGAGCTTGTGTGGCCTACCACTTCGCGGCTGAGCCGTTGTTGCATCCTGTGATGGTATCACGTTGAAAGTCACTGAGCTCTTCAGTAAGGCCATTCTACTGCCAATGTTTGTCTATGGAGATTGCATGGCGGGGGAGTACTCTATTTTAAACACCCGTCAGCGACGGGTGTGGCTGAAATAGCCGAATCCACTAAGTTGAAGGGCCATCCACATACTCTTGGCCATGTASTGTAAGATGTAATGTTCTAAGCCAGATGTAAATGACCAAATACACTGAAAATACAGACATATTTAAACTAGCTACATTTTATTTGTAATCATGTACGCTGAGAGTCGGGAAGCAAATTCAGTGAGTGAGTGTTTTAATAAATAAATGATAAACTATCAAAATAAAGAAAGTCGCACACTCCATGTATAATCTCCCAGCAATTTAATGGGTATTTACCAACGTTTCGGCATCACTGTGCCTTCCTCAGGGATAAATGAATGAAACATAATACAAAACAAGAAACACGAACTACGCACAGACAAGAAACAGAAACAATGACGCCTGGGGAAGGAACCAAGGGGAGTGGCAGATTGTAAAGTGGTTGTTCCACTGGATATCATAAGGTGAATGCACCAATTTGTAAGTCGCTCTGGATAAGAGCGTCTGCTAAATGACTTAAATGTAAATGTAAATATAAGGAAGATAATCAAGGAGGTGATGGAGTTCAGGTGAGTGTCATGGGGCGCAGGTGTGCGAGACGATGGTGACAGGTGTGCGGGATAATCAGCAGCCTGATGACCTAGAGGCCGGAGAGGGAGTATACGTGACATTATTATTATTTATTTAAACAACTGTATACATTCTGTGCAGAATACATGTTCAATGGATACATTTCTTTGTCACAAAAAGGCAAATGGGGAAAAAAAGTAGCTTGTGAAAGTAACAATATAAGCCTAGGCAAGATCATTTTAAACTAAATTCTGCCAAGTTCACGAGGCCCCTAATGATGTGATGCTCTAGGTAATGGCCTGAGATGCCATTGATATTTGAAATGTTTATACATTATATCCTTATAAAAATATTCATTTTAACTTCAATATTAAGGTATTTTTTAAATTACTCTACTAACACAATGTATTAAAAACTGTGACAAAATTCTTATTTTTCAAATGGAAGTAAATCCAAACAGTCCATAACTCAAGACAAAGGTATAGATTCCCTGTACAAACAGTGGGCAGAGGATGATAGCCCATCTAGATTATCAGGGCAGTGGGGTGCAGTGTGTCTGTCTGTGGGAGGGAGGGATTGTACTGTGTGTGTGCAAGTGTCTGTTCACACAGCCAGTATAGAGGAGCACAGAAGGGGGAGAAATTAGATGAGCCGGGGGAAGATCATACCTTATAGTTAATCTGACCCTGTTAGGTCTCAGACACTTCTCGCGTTTGAATGCATACTTGCACACACACTCGCGTAAACATACACACACACCCCTCTACCCCCTTCCCAAACCCACCAATCTGTTAACACTTTGAGAGCAGACTGAGTGAGATTACCAATCTTCTTAATCATAGATGGAGATGGGATGAGGAGATTATGATGGTGTGTGCCAGTCAGTATCAGGGTGTGAGGGGTGTTTAAACTGTATTGATTTATTGAATACCGTACATCCTTATAGAGGCATTGTTTTGATATGATACAATACAATAGCGTGTCAATAAAGCCTGCTAAAGTTTATATTCCTGGCTTTATTGTCAAAATTGCACTCTTACAAGCTTGGCCAGCAAAGTTTACAAGCTGAACCAAACACATTGGAGACTGAAGAGTGGTCATCAACCTTGTAGCAACATTTACATCTATTTGTCCTGATCATTTCATACCAGAGTTATATAGTTACATACTTTTGTGTTCTAATTAAATCTGTGACCATATGCACATATCTAGCCCTCATACCCCTCTTCCCCTCCCTGCACCTCTTCCCCTTTCTGGACAAAACAAGGGCGGCATCCCAAATGGCTCCCTATTCCCTATAGTGCCTATGGGCCCGGGTCAAAAGTAGTGCAGCATAGGAAATATAGGGTTCCATTTGGAACGCAGGCCAGGACATGATGGTGGAGGTGGAACCCCACGTGGCATAATTAATTAGACTTAAACAAGAAGTCGCCTGCTTAAAAATGAGCTGTTGATTTTGCCAACACGCAAGGCAGGGGGTGAGGTCTGGGGCCCTGTGGGGCGGGGTATTACCCATCCAACCATGCTGTATAAATCCACAACTCAACGCAATTAACAAGCAACTGGGAGGAGAACTAATTAGTGTTATCCTTATCACCGGCCCCAACCCATATTCCTCCTAAAGAAAGGAGGTCAAACACACACACACAACGAGCTCAGGAAAACACACCGAAACAAATGAATTAAGCACACATGCACTCGCATAACACACACTGACACACACACACACTAATTCCCTCCCAGCAAGTGAAGTAGGGGCTAATTACAAACTTGTTTGCAACTCAATACCAGTATCCTCTCAGACAGGTCGAGTGTCCCCCACCCCTTCCCCACCTAGGAGGGTCTCCCTCGCAGCACCATATGCCCAGGGGTCATTCACCAAACAAACAATATATTCACTTCCCCTTCCGCTGTTGTGAGGTGCTATAGGAGGAGAAAGAGCAAAATCTCTTGCCTCAATGGCCCAGGGTGAGCACGGAGGGTTGAGATAGCAGTCACTGTGGAAGCAAATATTTGTGGTGGATTGAAAGACAAGGAGTGAATCCCCATCTACATTTTAGCACAGTCAGAAAGACCCCACAAAGCTCTTATTTTAAGCAGCATCTACCACGTGTTATTAACAACATACCTGTTTTTGTTGTTTGCATTATACTCAATCTCAGTTGACTGTTTTTAAGCGAGGTACAGTATATGGCAGGATTATACAGTGCCTTCACGATCCATTGACTTTTTCCACATTTTGTTAAGTTACAGCCTTATTCTAAAATTGATTAAAACATTTTTTTTCATCCACACACAATGCCCCATAATGACAAAGGAAAAACTGGTTTTTAGAAATGTTTGTTAATTTATTACAAATAAAATGGAAATATCACATTTACATAAGTATTCAGACCCTTTACTCAGTACTTTGTTGAAGCACCTTTGGCAGCGATTAAAGCCTTGAGTCTTCGTTGAGTAAATACACTTGTATTTGGGGAGTTTCTCCCATTCTTCTCTGCAGATCCTCTCCACCTCTGTCAGGTTGGATGGGGAGCGTTGCTGCACAGCTATTTTCAGGTCTCTTCAGAGATGTTCGGGCTCTGGCTGGGCTACTCAAGGACATTCAGAGACTTATGGGGTATTGTATGTAGACTGATGAGAAAAAACAAACAATTTAATCGATTTTCGAATAAGGCTGTAAAGTAAAAAAAATTGGGAAAAGTCAAGGGGTTTGAATACTTTCCGAATGCACTATATATACATTATTTCATAAATGTATAATTTTCCCCGTGATATGATACCCACAGTAATAGGTTTTCAAAGACAGACAGATAGCCTTTATGCATTTTAGTTATGAAGTTTTTCATGCTAATGGGAAATAAGAGTTGAGTAGATTTAAAATGTTTTATCTGTTGAAATCCCTGTTTTACCACATTTTACCACACTGTATCATTTTACCTCAATGACAAGTTACCTAACTAACACACATCTCATTTCCAGAAGTTCTACAGATTCTACATCATAATAAGATGGGTTTTTTCTAGTTTCAGTTAACAAACGGCCCGTCCTCCTAACATAGTCCCAGACGGTACTCCATCACAGAATGTGGTCTTTGATGGGGATGCCTGCTCTAGTATTTCTATTTCTATAGCTCCACCTAAGGAAGGTATCACCGTTGCTGTGTGAAGATGAGCTTACACAAGGATATCTCCTTTTGATGGCTTATCAACCAACCAACAATGTTGTCTAATTTAAGCTCTATGCACTAGAAAATAGACTCTCGAGGATGGATGGGTGGATCACTCTCAGGGTTTGTTTGCTGGGCTGGTCGTTGGCCCTTGTGCTTGTGATTACTGTGATTCGTGACTAGCAGCAAAGGCTGCTAGTGGTCATGGTGGTGACGTAAGGGGTTAGATCAATAGGAGGGCCAATGTCTGTCTGTGCCTGGCTGGCTGGCTGGCTTCACTGCCATGACATCATAGCCCAGAGAACTCAGAGACGAGAAGCTTAGAGAAGAGAACAGAGAATCTTAGAATTCTTTGGAATCTTAGAAGCTCTCTGTGTCAAAGAAAAAAACACTGTCCACTTCTGGATTCTGTCTGCAACTCAATAGGCACCTCTGTCAAATGTTGGTTTGTGGTCAAAATGTTATGACTCAAATTGGTATTGAGTTATATTTTATTTCTACCAATTGTCGTCAAATTGAATATCATACTCACAGAAATTGTGCTTAACATTTACATTGACATTGTCTTTCAAGTCTCTTTACTTCCATACCTGTGAACTCACAGAGAACTATCTGCTTACCAGTTTGGCCATCATGTCTTAGGTGACTCAAAAGAAGAAAAATAATTGAATTCTCACGCCACGCAGCCTCGCTGCGATTCCTTGATATAACAGGTGTTATTGGAGTTGTTTAGGAATGCTAAAGGGCTTAAAAGGTAGGACTTATTCTCACCTAATACTTTAATACTCATTAATTCCTGATTCAGTGACTTACCTCTATTGAGCCCCCCCCCTTCCCCCCTCCCTGTCCCACCCTGCCCCACCTGCCTGCCCCAGCCCAGCCACTCTGCAGCGCCGCCAAATTACCCCCCGAGAGGAACAGGTGGATAAAGTGAGGGCTGGGGGAGGGATGAAGGGATGGAGGGTAGAGGATGGTTATTTAAGAGTGCTTAAAGGCTCAGTAAAGTTTGTTTGTTGTGTGCTAATTTTGTCTGCCTTCGTGTCACCTAGATGTACTGATAGGAGTGCACTACATACACACTGACCTGAGCTTATAAATACTCTTTAGAGCACTGAATAGACTTTAATGATTGATCGATAGTTGCCCATAGAGAGATACACATTCTGAGACATTGTTTGCAGCATGGTTATTATTAATTTATTGCAAGAAGTGGAGAAAAAGTGGAAATAAGCCACAACAAAAATCAAAAACAACTCCTTCTAAAATTATTTCCTCTGCTTTTTCTTATGAGAAAAGACATGTTGTATATCACTGTATGTACTGTACTGTGTACTGTACCAGAACTATGGATAAGCTCCTCTCCTCTGAGACTTAATGCAGATCCTGGGAGCCAAACTGTGAGGGGCCAGGGAATGTGAAGCCAGTCTACAAACACAGTACATATGGCCAATTGCATCATGCCATCCTTCATCTGTTACTAAATTATTGTGATAGAGGAGCTTGCACTAGCTCATTGATCGAGGAGACAGATTTAACTTAGCTCTATGTGGCTGGTGTCAGTGTCTGGTCAGTGGGTTCCCGCTCCTATTTGCTGGTTCCTTGTTGTGTGTGTATGCAACTCTGTGTGTTTGCGCCTGTGTGTGTGCGACTGTGTCAGAGGGGGGCGCCCTGTCCAGCCTGCCCCCGTCCGTTTGTTCTCTCATGGTGAATTCCGGCAATAGTGGGTAGGAGGAGTATACAAGCAAGGCGCTGGGCACTGGGGAGGAGAAAGAGGACGGGAGGAGAAGGAGGAGGAGGCTACAAGCAAGGCGCTGGTGAGGCTCAGTGAGACGGATTACCTAGATCCATTAGGCCTGATTTTTCTTTCCCCTGGGCGGTGTCGCGTCCTATTAGAACTGCCACCGCTAGCTGGATACCGCAGGGGTGGAGGGCGAAGGGAGACGTATTTAGCGGGATACGTTTAAAGCGCAGGTAGCCAGGGCGTCCAAGAACACTCGACTTAACTGGCCATGAGTGATCTGGATGCGTGCATCGGTGGGAGCTTGTTCCGTAAGCAGACAGGTAGCCTGCTCCTAAAGCTGGCATTGATGACTGATAAGCTCAGCCTCGTTAAGTGAAACGTATGTTTCAGCTCACTCCTGTCCAGGCTGCTCTGCCTGGTGTTAAGTGTTACCAGAGGTGACCTGTTCCTGTTCCTCTCACCCCTTAGACACAAACATGTCTCATTTTGGTTTCTACTTTTCACATTACTTTGCATCTTTTTTTTATTGAAGAGTTGCTTGTAGAGTTTACATCAATATTTATTTTATTTTTTATAAGTATTTTATTTTATAAGCAGTTAAGTTGTAACATGTTGATCGTCATGACCTGACCTCATAGTGGAATCCAGGTGAACTCATCAGACATGTAACACTCAACAACTAGTTCTTGTTGGAAAGTATAGGGCAGTCATACTCAATAGGCAGACTTGGTCCCGGATCCAAATTAAGAACGGGGTCAATACGGACCGAGTCTTTAAACTTTTTTGGCTGTGAACTTTCTGCTGTTGGGAGTTGTAATAGTGTATGGGCAGTTTTCCTATTTTTATCACATTCACTGACAGACCTTAGAGCTATTTATAACCGGTAAAATTTCCAGTTGATCAACTTGCCCATGTTAGCTAAGTAGGTAAGTGTAACGCTCGTCTTCCTCCTCGTCTGAAGAGGAGCAAGGATCGGACCAAAACGCAGCGTGGGTTGAATACATAATAATTTTAATAATAATAACGAAGACGAAAAAACACTTGAACAAACTACAAAATAATAAACGACGTTAACAGACCTGAACTTGAGAACACATAAAACATGAACGCACGAACAGGAACAAATGAACGAACGAACGAAACAGCACCGTGTGGCGAACAAACACAGACACAGCAACAATCACCCACAAACAAACAGTGAGAACAGCCTACCTTAATATGGTTCTCAATCAGAGGAAATGTAAAACACCTGCCCCTAATTGAGAACCATATCAGGCTAATACATTGAACCCAACATAGAAACACATAACATAGAATGCCCACCCAGCTCACGTCCTGACCAACTAAACAAAGACAAAATAAAGGAAATAAGGTCAGGAACGTGACAGTAAGCTAGGCTAACCCCATGGCAAAATGTGTAGAATTGCAGGAAATTTGCTTTACAGCTGCGAACTGTTATCTCAGCCAACAAGAGGCGTGTGAACAGTTTGGGGTCGCGTGGGTAGCGAGGTGGGGTTTCTTACTACGTGGATAAATTAAAATATCTATCCAGACCTTTGTCACCTAGGAAATTTGTGTGACCGGATCTTCTCAAATATTATTTGAATACTGTGTACCGAAAAGAACCTCTAAATGTTCAATGTTTTTCCATCACATTTTCAACTCTACTGATAGTTTTGTCACAGAAACTGTTGCGTTTAAATAGCAAAATGTGCCTACTCTGGTCTTGGCAGATGCGCTCTAGCCAACAGCTCGCAGATACAGTGCCGGGAAGGCTGTGAAGGTAGGCTAGTCCAGGGTTTCCCCCAAACATCATGTCACCAGAATAAGACCCTCAACATTTATTGGAAAGGAGCATCAAGCTCATACCATGCACTTTCACCACCCCGTGAAGTTCAACGTAACTTTTGACTCTGGGAAACCATGCCGTTTATGAGGTTACAGATGAAAAAAATGACGTTGAACTTCACAGGGTGGTGAAAGTGCATGGTATGAGCTTGAGGCTCCTTTCCAATAAATATCGCCGGTCTGATTATTTTTCTTCGGTACATGACAACCTCTGTTACTTCATCAAGCACTGATTTCTATCTGCAACAAGTCCGTTTGGTGGAGACCCACCACTGGTGGGAAAATTCGCAAATGTTTATATATGCATACAAATCTGTAACCAATTGGATGTAAACCTAGCTATAGATTCAAAATGCACCTTGTGATTACCAGATTGTATTTATTTAACTTGTACTGAATCATTTGCTGCAGAGTAATATAATTCAAGTAAATCCAACATAGAGACGCGTTGAATTCAATTCGATACAACTTTATCTCCTCAGGGACAATCAATTAAGAAAGGCATTGATTTCCAGTCAAGTGCTTTCCAATGGTGAATCAACAGGGGAAGCCGTCATTAGCGCACAATAAGGTTCCTAATGGTGAACCTTTTTTCAATGACTGTCTGTTTAACATGCTGTGGCAATAGACAAAAGGTCATTCGGCTCTTAATACTTGAATGTCTATGTGTGCACCCCAAATGGCATCCTATTTCCTATATAGTGCACCATACAAAAGGGAATAGGTGCCATTTGGGATGCAACCGGTCTCTCCAGTCCTCCGTAGTTTTGGGGTCACTGCAATTCTCATCCATGAAGTGACCTGCAGAAAAGCCCCCCTCAAAAACCCCACTAGGCCGAGGGCTCCAGCATGTCTGGTCTTCCACACACACACACCCCTCCTCTTCTCCTTGTACACAGACAATCTAGCGGTAGGCCTCCTGCTAGCTCCACACAGAGGCCAGCCCTAATTGCTCTTGTCGTAAAGCTCCCTGACCCTAATAAGCTGCAGCTCCCCAAAGCTGTCGAGATAAACCCCACTTTACCTCACCAAACCTGCTTAATACCACCCCCCCCCCAAACACCATGGATGGGACGAGGTGGGGGTTACTAAGGAGGGGGCTGAGGGAGACACTGAGGAGAAGAAGGGAAGGGAAACAGAGAGGAAGAGACAATATGCTAATAGTTATTAGTCCAGTGAGATAAAGGAGAGGAACACAAAAAATAAACAAAACAAAAGAATGTTAAAAAAATATGATGTGGTTGTGAAGTGGAGTTGTTGGAGTGAGAGGAGATATCGGTATCGGTTTAGATAGGAAGACTTCCAATAAATGTTCAGCTGGTGTTGAGATTATGAGCTGAAAGGGTTGGTATGATGAACCAAGTGCCCAGCAGCAGTGATAGCGTGTTATTATCTTCTTTGTCTCTCCACCTGGTTCGGGAACGCAAGGCGGCTTAGCCACAAAAATGCCACGAACGTCATCACGTGGCAACCGTCACACCAAACCACTAGTCAGATAACCTCATTAACTTGTGTTGTTGCTATTAAGTTTCTCTATAAAACGGAGCTGAGAGATTGTCATATAAACGTATACTTTTTATACCGTAATCACTTGCGAGAGACTGTTTCGCAAGTCTTTAGTCCCTACTCGTTATTAAAAAATATATAACTTCCAGTTTGGTTTTCAGATATGCCTATACGGCTGTGTTTACACAGGCAGATCAATTTAGATTTGTGTTGCCCAATTATGTGCAAAAGAGCTGATCTGATCGGACAAAAGACCAATATTAGTGGAAAAAGATCCGAATTATACTGCCTGTGTAACAGCAGCCTATGAAGGCCTATGATTTCCCCCAAGAAATACATTAGGTTAGAAAAAACCAAAACATCACTTCCGCAAGTATAGGCATATCTGAAAACCAAACTGGAAATGATATATTTTGGGCCATTCTAGAGTGTTGCTCTGTCGTTCCCTCTTATTGGAAGACTTATTAGGCTACGTCCCAATAATATCACCTTTCTCCTGAAGTGTGCACTTGTTCACTTCCCTACACCGATTTGAAAGGAAATTACTGGTATATTAAGAAATATGGTGGGAACTTCCACTAACCCTTGCCTCCACCTCGTCCACCCTCCCAATGCGTTCAGATTTGTGGGAAAGCAGTGAACGATTGCACATTTCAAAATAATTAGATAATATTGGGACGCAACCCTACTAGATGTGTTTCTGCCTTACAGATCTAATTCAACATACCCCTATCAGGCGTTAGGCAAGATCACAGGGCTCGGTAGAGTTTACTTCAATACAGGTCATGCTGATTACTAAAAAGGGGCCTTTAATTGGATATTAGGCCGAATCACCTTTGGCGTCAGCTGCCATCGGTTTAGGGATATCTTTTCAACTCAGACATGTTGTGGCCTCACAAGCTGTGAACACCACACTACAGATACGGTTTGCTCGGATGGAAAGATACAAGTTCACTTGCAAATTCATGAATTGATAACTGTCCGTTATTTTATATATGTTGACTTTTTCACTTCCTGAATTGACAACGGAATTCATAAAAAAACAGGAGAGAAATTGAGATATACCTAATGTGTAGTTTTGGCATCCAATCATCTAAGTCAGTACCCCCAACGGAACACATTTTAATTTAAGCCCTGGACAAGCACACCTGATTCAACTTGTCAACTAATCATCAATCCCTCAATGAGTTGAATCAGGTGTGTTTGTCCAGGGCTTCAACAAAAATGTGTGCTGTTGGGGGTACTGGAGGACTGGAGTTGAACACTTATCTAAGATGTAAACACCACACTAGAGATACCTTGTATCTTTCTGCAAACTGTGTCAGGAATATTTGATACACTATCAGATATGGTTTTAAATTAAATTGATGAATTAAAAAAATACCCTATTTCAACTCATTAAACTTAAAAGGCCCGATTAAGCCGTTTTTATATCAATATCAAATAATTTCTGGGCAACAATTAACTACCTTACTGTAATAGATTTCCATTAAAAGGGACAAAAGTAGCATTTTTTTGCTAAAAACTATTTCTCAAGCAATCATTTTACTAAGACTGTCTGGGGGTAGTCAGTGGGGAGGGTGAAACTGAAAACAAGCTGTTATTGGCAGAGAGGTTTGGAACTTTGTTATTGGTCTATTAACCAATTTACCGCATGGCGATGTCACCATGGAAAGCCAATCCTCCCACCCATGTAAACCTGCTGATTAGAAAGTCCTGTCTAGATTGCGTTTTCAACCAGCAACAATCAGGAAATAACAAATCACATATGATATAAAAACACCGGAAAAACAGAATTGATTGCACTGGGCCTTTAAATTGACAGCTGAATTCACCCCGAACCTGATACTCAACCACTTTCACAGAAATATGAGGGAAATGTAGAGATAAATATGTAGATCTCCTTCCCAATCATCTAAGAAGTAAATGGTTAGCATGAAAATCTACTGGATTGACGTACTCAGGAACTTGATGTAGAATCAACAGAACAAGAACTGCAGTCCTACATGATGAATCCTCTGAACAGAGAACCTCTACTCCACTGCCCTCTGCTGGTTTGTGTTGCTACTACACATAAATGTGTGCCAAAAAAAACGGTCTACATAGCAAATTGAAATGGTCCCAAAATATTTTGATCGTTTTAAATAATGTAGTAACATAGTTCAGTCTGCCAATTAACTTTTAGGACATTTAATGAAAAGCAATTTAAGAATGAAGTTAAAGTTTTCGTTGTATTTTAATAGGAAACCAAACAAACCATTGACATTTACTTTCGGACAACTTGAACCATTCTCAGGTCAGGGAGAAAACATTACATTTGAAAAATATCTCACTAATATGTAAACTTTCAAAATGTAATTAAAAATGTTCTCCCAAATAACTAAAAATAACATTTATTAGTGGTGGAGTACGGAGTTTCTCTGTGCTACAGTAAGTTCTTCACAGGTCTAACAAGTCAGTCCCCATCTATGCAGAAAATAGTAATACTGTACCATATTTTCACAACGCCAAATATCCAGGATGCAGACTATGGGTAGGTCCCGATTGGCACCCTATTGTTCTATTAGTAGTCTATAGGGAATAGGGTGCCATTTGGGACGGATGCTAGGGCCTACATACTGTACGTGACCAGAACAGCTGATCACCTTTAAGAAAACAACATCAGTGTTCACAAAACTCTTTACACTTCAAATATTCGCAAACCATAAAAATCTAATCCTTTATAAATAAGTGAGCCTTTCAATTAAATAGAGTATCTATGTCAGTAGTAGTGAATAACATGTGTATTATCCATTGCTTTTACAGTCTCTCTAAACATTCATCAGTGTTTGTTAAACCTGCAGGTATTAAATAACTTTTTCCAGTTAACACGCTGGTATCATAACAGTGGTAGACCCAGACCACTCACTCTTTCCCGCTACATAGACTGCATCTCAACATGGTAGTGTCCCAACTTATATAGAGCAAGGTCATATTTACTAAATATTCTGTGTCACAAATGCTCTGCAAGTAAAAAGTTTCAATGTTTTGTTCTCCATGGGCTGGATGAAGGTCAGAGGGCACTGGAAACCACTGGAAATGATAGGACCACCCTCACTGTAAATACATAGGTAACGATGATGATTTAGAAACCCTAGTAGAGTCAGGTGTCTCTCCAGGGGTTGAACGACAGAAAAATGAGCAGGAATTGAGGGACCAGACTGGTTCATGTTGTAGTGTAGTGAGTCATTTGATGATTTCTTGCTGGACAGAAGTCTTGTGAACTTACAGGACTGCTGAACTCCAAATCAACCCCTAGAGCCAGACCGTACTATGTTGGCTTGGATATCCTCCCTAGCACGATTCCAGCAACTACGGTGGCTGCGTAACCAGGCCAACCCATTGATTTAAGGTATAGTGTCAATCAGGCACCAGTGTTCTCACCTGGTCTCCTCAGCAGCGTCGAGGGGAGGAGGGGTACTTGGCCTTCAGGCCCTCCTTGAAGCTGCGGAAGAGCAGGCGGTTTCTTCGGTTCTCCTCGTCCTTCCTGCTGTGGAACTCGCCCTGAACTTTGAACCCTTTGTGCACCACGAAGGCAGAGTTCAGCACGGAGAACCTGTAGCCTGCCACATGGAGCTCACAGGCCTGGGGAGAGGAGAAGAGGCGGAAGAGAGGGGGGAGAAGAGGTAATGGGGATAAATACTTTATTCAGCTAAAAGTTATATTATTTTAGTATAATGTACAGTGCCTTCAAAGTATTCAGACCCCTAGACTTTTTTCACATTTTGTTATTCTAAAATGTATTTGTTTTCCCCCCCTAATCAATCTACACAATACACCATAATGACAAAGCAAAAACCTTTTTTCAATAAAAACTGAAATATCACATTTACATAAGTATTCAGACCCTTTACTCAGTACTTTGTTGAAGCACCTTTGATAGCGATTACAGCATCGAGTCTTCTTGAGTATGACGCTACAAGCATGGCACACTTGTATTATGGGAGTTTCTCCCATTCTTCTCTGCAGATCCTCTCAAGCTCTGTCAGGTTGGATGGGAAGCATTGCTGCACAGCTATTTTCAGGTCTCTCCAGAGATGTTCGATCGGGTTCAAGTCCGGGCTCTGGCTGGGTCACTCAAGGACATTCAGAGACTTGTCCCGAAGCCACTCCTGCGTTGTCTTGGCTCTGTACTAAGAGTCATTGTCCTGTTGGAAGGTGAACATTCGCCCTAGTCTGAGGTCCTGCGCGCTCTGGAGCAGGTTTTCATCAAGGATCTCTGTACTNCACCTGTCTTTGTGGGAAGTTGACTTTGTTTAGGGCACATAGCCTTTAGCGTCACGGTTTGTTTTTGTAGTGTTTATTGTTTTGTTCGGCGTCATTTTGATTAAATAAAAGAGGTCTTCTTTTTCCAACGGCCGTGACACACTCTTTCCCACTAGATACATCTCTCTATGGGAGTGTCAATCAAACCCAGCTTCTATAGAACAATGAGTCTATTTACAAAAAATTGTGTTGTCTTCAGCGGGCACTAGAAATGACAGGACCACCCTCACTGTCAATACATAGGTAATGCTGATTAGGATGATGATGTGAAAACCTTACAGTCAAGTGTCTGTCTATTGCCATCTAGTGGTTGACCAACTTGGACAAATGAGCAGAAATTCAGGGACCAGTGATCATTTCATGTTTATGTTTTAGTGCAGTTGGTAATTTGTTGATTTCTTGCTGGACAGAAGTCTTGTGAACTCATAGAAGTGCTGAACTCCAAATCAACACCTAGCCTGTACTTAGGAAGAAGTGATCCAATGCCGATTCACACTATAGGGCCAAACCGTACTGTTCTGGCTTGGATATTTTCCTCTCACATGGTCCTACCCAGCAATAAAGATGGATGCGTAACCAGGCCAACCCATAGTTTTACCCTATAGTGTCAATCAGGTTCTCACCTTGTCTCCTCAGCAGCGTCGAGGGGAGGAGGGGTACTTGGTCTTCAGGCCCTCCTTGAAGCTGCGGAACAGGAGGCGGCTCCTTCGTTTCTCCTCGTCCTTCCTGCTGTGGAACTCGCCCTGAACTTTGAACCCTTTGTGCACCACGAAGGCAGAGTTGAGGACGGAGAATCAGTAGCCTGTCACGTGGAGCTCACAGGCCTGGGGAGGGAAGAGGGGGAGAAGAGGAGGACAATGAGGTAAGGGGGGACAACATGAAATGGTGAAAACTTTTAATTGAATGACGCGTCAGGACGAAGTATTTAGTTATATTCTATTTGTATAATGTATATTTTACTGCTGTGCAAGAATCTCTGCAGTGTCCTGTGTCTGTTGATAATGTAATATAGTCCTTACTGTTTTCAACCATACATACATACACACACACACACACACACACACCTGTCGCGTTCCCTCCACATTGAGAGTAACTGGCTACTTTTATCCGAACAATACATACCTGACTGACTGATGCGGCTTCAGGCCGTACTGCCTGAAGCCGTCGTACAGGGGCACGGTGCGGGGCCAGATGTAGAATGGCTCCCAGGGGTCCACCCAGGATAAACTATAGGCCACGTCCAGGGGCCCCATGCTTTGGCTATGTCTGTTCACCCACTGGGAGTAGTTGGTGGGGGCCTGGCACTGTGGGTACAGCACCTCATAGAAGGGCTGCACCTCTCCCACCTGGTACAGCTGTGCCAGCTCCGACTTGGTGGCAGGCATCTTGTGTACATGGCGGATCTCAAAGGCAGGCAGGACGAAGACCTCGTCTGTGGCAGGTTCACGTCTCATGGCCAGCGCCAGGAACTGCTGGTGGAGGTCGGCACTGGGTGCCATGTCGATGACCAGGATGTAGTTGGCTTCCATGACACCGCTGGCAAAGTTCCAAAGAAGATTGTTTTTGGATAGGAGGCGTTACCGCCGATGCATAGTTCTGGTATTTGTCTCGGTGTGTCTCCAGCCTGGCGAACACCGCGGCACAGTCCTCCAGACTTGCAAAATGCTCCCGGTCCTGCTCTGGGAAACTCGCCATCTCCCCGGAGTGGCAGCATGTGGAAGTCCACCAAGGCCTGTATCTGTATGGATGTGTGCGTTGCTAAGGCCAAGAGGTGCGAGCTTGCATCCGCTCCATTCTTCTGATTGGTGGAGAAATCGCTTTTGATCAAGTTCTTGTACACACGGTATTTCCCGCTGGCATCAAATATACCCCTCGTGGACAGAGAGTGCCTGAGACGCTCTTTCCGTGAGTTTTTCTCCACGTGGGCATTTTTCTTGCCAGAGCTCCGGAAAGCTCCGAATATCGGTAGCGCTGCTGCTTACCGTGCAGTTTCGATAGAAAGGAGAGGTAGATCAGTTGCAAGACTGCTACCATTACCAGAGCAACACTTTAAACACGGAACATTCCCTATAGAAATGCATTCCCGAGCACTACATGTACACCACATACAGCAAAATCCTTTAGCAATATGCCCCAGGTAGGTATAAAATTGACCACTGCTAGGTGGCTAACTAGCTCCACGGAGCTCATTTCGGAATTTATGTATGGGGGGCTCTCCTCCACTGTCTCGTGCGGTTGACATCACGCAGTGCTGCCGTAGGGTTCGATAAGATTTTCAGTCGTGAAATCATTGCATGGGCCTCCTTCATATTTGATGATATACGGTTTTGTCAATCTCATAGCATTAAAAAACAACATGACATTTGGAGAATGGTGGGGTTTCCACTAGATAGCACATCCACAAAGTTGGCTATATCGTACAAATTCATGAAAACAAAAACGTGCTTTTTGGTCAGAATTTAATTTGATGTTAAGGTTAGGCATAAAGTAAGCAGTGTGGTTATGGTTAAGTTTAAAATCAGATTTTAAGCAGATGCATTGTAGAAATAGGCGGGTTTGTGACTGTGGTAACTAGTGACGACCCTGTTGTGGCGCACGTCTAAGCTTTTCTACCACAAACCCTACTATAGAAGGGCACGTAGCTAGCTGGTTTGACATAGTATATGAACCATTTAATGTGTGCGTAGCAAACAACTGCATGTTCAAATATGCTATGTGGTTTGCTAGCACTTTCATGAAAATGCTCTCTTGAATAACGCAAATAAAGTAATGATAGTAAAGCTGTAGGTTGTGATACGTTTAAGATAAATAGGGGTTTTGGCTTATGATGTGACTCAGAGGACGAGGTGGCCGAGTGGTTAAGGCGATGGACTGCTAATCCATTGTGCTCTGCACGCGTGGGTTCGAATCCCATCCTCGTCGACAAATCTTTTCCTATCTCAGGAATAGAAGTGGTGTACGGTAGCTAGCTAGAGTGAACAGTATCTGGCCAAATATCCTCCGTGTGCGTAGAAAATGAAAACGATATTGGTCAAAACTGAAACCCCGCCTAATAACCACATCAGATTGACACCTTCTTGCTCGAATACAAAGAAACACCAGAAACAAAATAAGACCTAAAAAAAAACGTGCAAACCTTATTTATTGCCCAGTCATGCCCCACACGATACACCATTCGTGTGCTGTTTTTTGGGTACTCTATAGCTTACTTGCTCCAGAGGATGGCATGCCATAGCTCTGTCGTTTATGACAGCTGGTAGGAAGGTCCTTTGTTGAGACCAGTGCATCAGAAGACATCGTCCAGGTTTCATGTTGTCTTCACCCATGAAATGGTCCCCACAGTATAAGACTATTTACAGGCCAGCTCATAAATGCCTAAAACAGTGACCAGCATACCATATGGACTGAATAATATATTGCTTATGTATTCTTTTTAAATAATTATTTGTATTCCTAACATGAAAAAAAAATATATATATATTCACACAACTACATGGTGAAAGTTAATGTAGGCTAGGACAGTGTACTTCAGATCCTTTGGGGGCACCTAAGACTAGTACTGTATCAGACTGGATGTGTGTCCCAAATGGCACCGTATCCTCTCAAAAGTAGTGCACTATGTAGGAAATAGGGTGCCATTTGGGACTTGATTATGTTATCCATCTAAAACTGATGCTCAGAGCAAGGTTTCTTTCCAAAACAGATCAAAATGATGCAGTGTGTTGTGTTGAACAGTGCTTTCCCAATCAGATTGTCATTCCTTTTGCATGTGTTGTTCTATGGCATGGAATTGTTTGTAAGCTTGTGTAGTCTAAAATTAATCTATGATCGTATGCTATCCATGTGTTTTTTGTATGCTGTTCTTTGTATGCCATTTTAATATTTGAGAATTAACCAATGATATTAGGCCAGTCTTGGCCATAATTACAGACACCTGTGTGTCTTTTGACACTATATAAACGAGTCATCCCGCAGTGTTAGTGATTACACCCTGATGAAGACAGCTTGGCTGTCGAAACGTTGGTAATTACGTTTTTGCATCTGAGCTCAGAGTGTGCGGCTCTCCTTTATTTTTAAGTTTAATTGTTCTATGGCATGCCAGAGACAAACCTCTCAAAGACAAAACGCCAACAATATGATCATAATGTACATTGAAATATGACAGTATTAATAAACGTCAAATAAATGTGACAGACAATATATGGTCATCAAGAAGGCATGTTGTTTAATACAACTATCATCCCGTAAGATTTTGATGAAACACTGCCTCGAGTAAAAGGCGAAAGGCTTGTTCATGTCTGAAGAGAAAATAAACCAGAGTAAGTAAATTGTTGGCTTAAATTTTGTTTAACTATAGGTGAAAAGGATTCAATAACACATGGCTTCATTTTTTGAATGGTCTTGAGAATCTGGCCCTTGTAACATTGGTTTATAACCTTCATGCAAGACATACGTAAAACTCGGGCCCTTGAAATGCCTTTCAGGGTCTGTGCTGACTCGATGCTTGATGGCATTCTGCACAATTTCCTATTTTACTAAAGCCTTTACACAAAGCTACGAAACTAGAACGCCGGCACCGCCTTTAGACGCGCTCCCTTCGCCCCCATTGGAGGACGCTGCAGATTTGCCCTGGCCTTCCTCCCCTTCTCCCACCAATCGGATGTTGTATTTTTCCCGGTACTCTGTGAGCTCCCGGCCTTTCGTCTGCATCTGTGTGTTGAGGGATTCTACAATCTTTGAGATCTGTAAGGAAATGAGAGGGGAAAGCAGATAGTTAATCATAATGTGTGACCAGTAGTGATTTAGTTGTATAGGATAGTACTGCAACAACCTATAGCCTTGGTAATAAAGTGTGTTAGAGGGAAGACGCACCATAACGAACATCAGTCTTGCGCAGTAGATTACCTGCTGGGTGTCGACGAACGGTAACGATTCAACATGTAGAAGAATCGTTAAGAAATTAAAAGAAAATGACTCCCGATATTCTGGTCAGAGGCGATAGGACGGTCACTTGCTGTATAAGTACACTCGGCCGTCAGTTGCTCAAGTCTGTTTCCTCTATTAAAAACACTTCCAAGCGAGTTTACCTCACCAGTCGGACTACAGCCATAGGCCACCACATCGCGTACATATTGACATATTCATGGCATCTTACCATCAATCACAATTATTTGGGAATGCCCATTTTACACCAGCACTTTTCACAAAGTGTTTTACAGTAACCTGAATTATATCCAAAATAGCAAGTCAGAATAAAAATGTTACCTGTTCTTTATTGCTTTCCAGAGCTGGTAAGACTTCCTTAACCGTCCTCTCCACGAGCACCCCACCCACCAGCCGGAAGCACTTCCTTGTTGGGTCTACGTCTTTTAGGGTCTCAAGGACTAGGCTGAGAGAAAAGAGGGAAGTTGTAAAAGGAAAGTAACAAGGGTGAATCTTATCCTCTTTCTCAATACACATGGGAAGAGAAGATGAGGTTCCTCCCCTCATACCTTCTCCAATGTATGTTGCGAGGGAGGTGAGGAGAGAGGACTCCGGGGAAGACTTGAGATTCACCCCAAGTCTCAGAATCTTTCATCTCTGACACCTTAGACTGAACAATGATTATTCCTCTTTGTGGTTAAATCCACTAAGGTGAACAGTGAGTGAAATAGGAGTGGTAATAGTAAAATGTCAGAAGTAAGCATAGCCGCGGGAAGTAGTGGGTGCTGCAGCAACCCCTGAAAAGTCTGAATAATGTATATTTTATTTTATTAAATATAAGATTTTTGCACAGAAGAAGCGCACTGGGCCTTTACTAAACTCAGCAAAAAAGAAACGTCCCTTTTTCAGGACCCTGTCTTTCAAAGATAATTCTTAAAAATCCAAATAACTTCACAGATCTTCATTGTAAAGGGTTTAAACACTGTTTCCCATGCTTGTTCAATGAACCATAAACAATTAATACACATACACCTGTGGAACGGTTGTTAAGACACTAACAGCTTACAGACGGTAGGCAATTAAGGTCACAGTTATGAAAACTTAGGACACTAAAGAGACCTTTCTACTGACTCTGAAAAACACCAAAAGAAAGATGCCCAAGATCCCTGCTCATCTGCGTGAACGTGCCTTAGGCATGCTGGAAGGAGGCATGAGGACTGTAGATGTGGCCAGGGCAATAAATTGCAATGTCCGTACTGTGAGACGCCTAAGACAGCGCTACAGGGAGACAGGATGGACAGCTGATCATCCTCACAGTGGCAGATCACGTGTAACACCTGCCCAGGATCGGTACATCACAGCTGCGGGACAAGTACAGGATGGCAACAACAACTGCCCGAGTTACACCAGGAACGCACAATCCCTCCATCAGTGCTCAGACTGTCGGCAATAGGCTGAGAGACTGGACTGAGGGCTTGTAGGCCTGTTGTAAGGCAGGTCCTTACCAGACATCACCGGCAACAACGTCACCTATGGGCACAAACCCACCGTCGCTAGACCAGACAGGACTGGCAAAAAGTCCTCTTCACTGACGAGTTGCGGTTTTGTCTCACCAGGGGTGATGGTCGGATTCGTGTTTATCATTGAAGGAATAAGCATGACACAGAGGCCTGTACGTTGGAGCGGGAGCAATTTGGAGGTGGAGGGTCCGTCATGGTCTGGGGCAGGGTGTCACAGCATCATCGGACTGAGCTTGTTGTCATTGCAGGCAACCTAAATGCTGTGCGTGACAGGGAAGACATCCTCCTCTTTCATGTGGTACCCTTCCTGCAGGCTCATCCTGACATGCCACCAGCCATACTGCTCGTTATGTGCGTGATTTCCTGCAAGACAGGGATGTCAGTGTTCTGCCATGGCTAGCGAAGAGCCCGGATCTCAATCCCATTGAGCACGTCTGGGACCTGTTGGATCGGAGGGTGAGGGCTAGGGCCATTCCCCCCCAGAAATGTCCGGGAACTTGCATGTGCCTTGGTGGAAGAGTGGGGTAACATCTCATGGTTATAGAATGGGCAAATCTGGTGCAGTCCACGAGGAGATGCACTCCAGTACTTAATGCAGCTGGTGGCCACACCAGATACTGACTGTTACTTTTGATTTTGACCCCCCCTTTGTTCAGGGACACATTATACCATTTCTGTTAGTCACCTGTCTGTGGAACTTGTTCAGTTTATGTCTCAGTTGTTGAATCTAGTTATGTTCAAACAAATATTTACACATGTTAAGTTTGCTGAAAATAAACGCAGTTGACAGTGAAGACATTTCTTTTTTTGCTGAGTTTAGTATTAGCGGACCGATATAGACCTCTGTAGCAGGGGCAAAAAAATTATAATTGTATTGCCACTTTGGGAAAAATGTTAGTTGGATAATTAAGAACAGTATCTTGTAGGATTCAATAGTTGAAATTGTATTATATATATTATTATTATTTTTACTTTTACCCCTTTTCTTCCCAATTTCGTGGTATCCAATTGGTAGTTACAGTCTTGTCTCATTGCTGCAACTCCCATACAGACTCGGGAGAGGCGAAGGTCGAGAGCCAAGCGTCCTCCGAAACACGACCCAACCAAGCCACACTGCTTCTTGACACAATGCCCGCTTAACCCGGAAGCCAGCCACACCAATGTGTCGGAGGAAACACCGTACACCTGGCGACAGTGTCAGCGTGCATGCGCCCGGCCCGCCACAGGAGTTGCTAGAGCGCGATGGGACTAGGACATCCCTGCCAGGCAAACCCTCCCCTAACCCGAATGACGTTGGGCCAATTGTGCGCTGCCCCATGGGTCTCCCGTTCGCAGTCAGCTGTGACAGAGCCTGGACTCGAACCAGGATCTCTAGTGGCACAGTTAGCAACTGCGATGCAGTGCCTTAGACCACTGTGACACCTGGGAGTTGCGAATGTCATTCTAATGGTATCCACAATTAACAAAACCCTGTCCACAAACATTTACACCAAAATATGCAAAGTTATGGGCAAAGACAAAACATCCACATCAAATAACATGGAAAACAACCACTTTTTGTGCAGTATGAAATGTACCATCCTTACAAACCACTTAATGTAAATGTACATTACTGTATTGTACATAGGCTGGTCATCTAGGAAGAAAAACAATGCACAATACAGTAATTGAGCACATTGCTACAGAGGTCTACAGTGGTTTGTGATGCTGTGGCTCAGATGGTAGAGCATGGCGTTTACAATGCTAGGGTTGTGGGTAGGATTCCCACGTGGGGACAAGTATGAAAACGTATGCAAGTTGCTCTGGATAAGAGCGTCTACTAAAATGGAAATGGAATGAATACACAATTTCAGTTCACATAGAAATAAGTTGTATTTGCAAAGTATTACACAAAACTAGAAAACATATCAAGAAAGTATTTTTATATTCCACAAGTATTATCAGATTAACTGTTTTGTAAATACTCAAATAAGTTATATATATTTTTATTTTTTAAACACTAAAGTAGTGTACTGGGCCTTTACTAGTCCTGTATTAGGGACCGATATAGATGTCTTAAGCGCAGGAATTTTTTTGTTTGTTCGTAGCCCCCCCCCCCCCCCCAAACTGCTTCCCGTGGCTATGGAAGTCAGAGAAAGAACTAAAACTGTGAGTAGCTGCTGAAGCAAGTCACACTAACTAGAGCTAGTTACCTATGCTCATTGATCTCCATCTCCAACTCTGCAGCCTTGGAGGCCATGCTGCGCTGCTCCGAGCGCATCCTCTGGAATGCAGCCACGACCTGTCAGACACATCGAATACATCAAATCAAACATTCACTCATAATAATAATAATAATAATAATAATAATAAAATGCCATTAAGCAGACAATTTTACCAAATGACTTAAATTTTATTTGGTGACCTACGGTTAAGAGCATTGGGCTAGTAACCGAAAGGTCGCTGGTTTGAATCTGAGCTGACTAGGTGAAAAATCTGTCCATCTGCCCTTCAGCAAGGCACTTAACACTAATTGCTCTGGATAACAGCGTCTGCTAAATGACAAAATAAACAAATGGAAGGCAACAACTTACATTAGATTGAACAAATTTGCAAAGAGCCTCGTTATATAGGCCTACCTGGAATAGGAAGTATCATTAGACCATGTGTTGATTCGCTATGAGTAAATGCAACAGCTAGTAGTTTTTGTAATTTTTTTAAACTGACTGCATTAGTTACTAATGCTGTTTTGTGTCTGAAACTGCAGGACTCCAGACTGCAACCATTTGGTCGCATTAAGTGACCCTTGTACTTAGCTGGGCGAATAAAACATTTAACTGGTCATATCGGTGCGAGCTGCACATTCTACATGGTCACCTCACTCAAAACGACCAATTTTTTAGGAGGCTAAAACCATGACTTGGGTCAAACTGTAAAAGTACATTATACTCATGACTCCTGTAATGAAAGTGTCTGCCTGCCCAGATGCCTGGATCACTGGGGCCCTGCTGCGGTGTAGAGCGAGCCACTCAGTGTTCTGATTGTATGACATTTTAAAATCTGCGGGGGAAAATACAGGTATCCTGTCACAGTTATTTGTCAACTCTACATTTTTTGGTCAATAGTAACTATTTTACCATTTTCATTTAATATGCCTTTGATATACGGAGCGCACGAAAAGTGCATTGGCCATGATATAGGCCTCATTTTAGTTGTAGGCTACAACGGCAACATTGGCTACTAGCAGTGGGTATTATATTTAGAGTTAGTGCTCTACACTGCCTTCAGAAAGTATTCATACCGCTTGACTTATCCCACATTATTAGCCTGAATTCAAAATTGATTACATTTTAATCACCCATCTACACACAATACCCCGTAATGACAAAGTGAAAACATGTTTTTGTAAATGTTAGCTGATTTATTGAAAATGTTAGCGTCACCTTTGGCAGTAATTACAGCTGTGTGTCTTGCTGGGTCTCTAAGAGCTTTGCACACCTGGATTGTACAATATTGGCAATATATATATATTTTTTAATTCTTCAAGCTTTGTCAAGTTGGTTGTTGATCACTGCTAGAAAGCCATTTAAGTCTTGCCATAGATTTAAGTCAAAACTGTAATGGCCACTAGAATATTCAATGTCGTCTAGGTAAGCAACTCCAGTGTAGATTTGGCCTTATGTTTTAGGTTATTGTCCTGCTGAAAGGTGAATTTGTCTCCCAGTGTCTGGTGGAAAGCAGACTGAACCAGGTTTTCCTCTGATTTTACATGTGCTTTCCTTAGCTAATACCTCCCTGGTTTTTGTGGTTGAATCTGTGTTTGAAATTCACTGTCCTTACAGATAATTGTATGTGTGGGGTACAGATATTAGGTAGTCACACTATTACTGCACAGAAAGTCCATGCAACTTAAGCACATTTTTACTCCTGAACTTATTTAGGCTTGCAAAAACAAAAGGGATTGAACATTTAGACTCAAGATATTTCTGATTCATTTTTTGTTAATTCATAAAAATGTAGAAAAACTTAATTCCACAGGAGGCCTCCTGAAGTAAATGTAATTTCTGTTGTTTATTTATAAAAGATTGGCATACATTTCTACAAACCTGTTTCTGCTTTGTCATTATGAGTTATTGTGTGTAGATTTTTAAAATCCATTTTAGAATTAGGCTGTAATGTAAAAAAGATAATGGAATTCATTATGCTACGTGCTATGGGTGTCACGACTGACATTTGGACCAGCAATGTCAGCCCCATGAGTATGCTTAGTCTGACAGCACAGTGGGTCGACGAAGATTTCGTACTGAGGAAAGCCGTATTACATGCTCAAGAATGTGCTGGTTCTCATACCGCTGGTGCCATTTCAATGACATTTGGGAACATGTTTGAAACTTGGAAACATGAACACACTCCTAGCTCCATTCGAACAACTGACTTGAGAAATAAGCTAATCAACTGTGTCTGCAGCAGACGTGATACCCTCTGTCATGGCATAGAAATGCCTGCTCAACAAAACTGCCGACACAGACAGTGAGGTTAAAACTTAGAAAAGTACTCGAGACTGAACAAGCAATTTGGTGGTATTCTCTCTGAGCCTCTTCACTGTGTCGCCACCATGCTCGTTGCTAGGTACAAGGACCGCTACTTCGAAATCCGGGTTGAGAATGAAACGACTGAACAAACGAAACAGCAAGTAAGTGAAAGAAATAGGTTTTGATTATGTTTTACTGGTAATGGGGACATATGTAAATGCCAACAAAATAACTTTTTGGTCGGTGTGGTGTGTGTGTAACCTTTTTAACTAGGCAAGTCAGTTAATAACAAATTCTTATTTACAATGACGGCCTACCCCGGCCAAACCCGGGCGACGCTGAGCCAATTGTGCGCCGCCCTATGGGACTCCCAATCATGGCCGGATGTGATGCAGCCTGGATTCAAACCAGGGACTGTAGTAACGCCTCTTGCACTGAGATGCAGTGCCTTACACCGCTGCGTCCGTGTGTGTGTTTGTGTTAACCATTTAACTGTACTAGAATGCTTAAAAGGCTGCTAAAATGTAAAATATCGGTATCGTTTTTTGGGGCAAGGAAAATAATTGGATATCGTATCTGCCAAAAAAATGTCATATCGGTGAACACAAACGTATGTGGACAGGACAGCCCTTCAAATTGGTGTATTGGGTTATTTCAGTCACACCCGTTGCTGACAGGTGTATAATATTGAGCACACAGCCATGACATCTACATAGACAAACATTGGCAGTAGAATGGCCTTACTGAAGAGCTCAGTGACTTTGAACGTAGCACCGTCATAGGAAGCCACCTTTCCAACAAGTCAGTGAGTCAAATTTCTGCCCTGCTAGAGCTGCCCCGGTCAACTGTAAGTGCTGTTACTGTGAAGTGGAAACATCTAGGAGCAACAACAGAGATCCATACACAAAGCAAGGTCCATACAGAAATGGTTTGTTGAGATCAGTGTGGAAGAACTTGACTAGCCTACACAGAGACCTGACCTCAACCTTTGGGATGAATTGGAACGTTGACTGCGAGCCAGGCCTAATCAGTGCCCGACCTCACTAATGATAAAAAATAATAATAATATAACTCCCTGCCGTCAAAATTGGCAAAATATAGTCCTATCCATCGTTTTTGGAATTTTCCATACTCCCTGACTCTCTAGTGATTATTAGTGAGGTGGACAGTCAAGAAACTTTGAATATAGGTCCATTATAATTTCTACAGTTCCAATTTGGTTTTGGCCGGATTGGACCCCCTTGCAGGCTGGAACCCTCCCACGGGCTGTATGTTTGATACCCCTGCGGTAAAGTTTACCCCATTGTATTTGGTACGTGACAAATAAAAATGTATTTGATGTAGTGGGCGCAACATTTAGTAACCGCAATCCTCAGATAGACAATATTGAAATCATTGGCTGGTGCCACCAACAAAAAAAAAAGTGTGGCACCTGGGGAAAATGTTAGTCTGGAGCCATACACTGGTTGACAAGGTAGAGGGACGCACTAACAGTGACAGGCAGAAATAGCATCTTATCTCCTCGAGGGCACAACCATTCCCCTTTTCAGGCATTCCCCCTGAAGTTCGTATGGCTAAGCTAAATCCAGAGAAACATAGTCAGACTGACAGATTGGGTTAATAATAATGTTAGTTAACTGCAATATCAAGAGCTATTGTTGTGAATCAATACGACCTATAACGTCACCACATTTTCTTCTAAATTATGAAACCTCAGTTGAGGAACACGCGAGTAGGAAGCAGACCATGGTGAGGGAGCGAGTTAACGTTAGCCAACGTCACTGTTAGCGTTAACTAGCTGGATGCGTGACAGACAAATCCGGGTTTGTATCTCAGTCCACAACGAGTAAAAAGCATTTGCTAACAAATCATGAATATTCTGATACGGGGTGACGATACCTGCTCGGCCGACGGCCCTGACTGTTTCCCCCCGGTACTGTTGCTGGGTTTGCTAACCGTGCTGCTACTGTTGGCTGCCATCTTGGAAAGGTGCCTCTGCTAGTGGACTGAGGGCCCAAACTCGTCACTAGTTACCACAGCCACAAATGGCTAAACCCCGCCTATTTCTAAAATGTCTCTTCTTAAATCAGATTTGAAATCTAACCCTAACCTTCACCACACTGCTAACCTTATACCAAATTCTAACCTTAAATGAAGACCAAAAAGCAGATTTTGTTTTCATACATTTTTGCGATATATCCTATTTTAACTTTGTGGCTGTAATAGCTAGTGACAACCAAGTTTACCATATTGAGCTGTCTAATGTGATTGCCTGTTAGGAATGAGGAAAATATGGCGGAAGCAGACGCTTCTTCTTCAATGTGGGTTAACGGTGGTTGGCATCCAATAAATGTTGCGTTACTGCCACATACTTGACTGGAGTATAACTCCCTTATACTTCGCTTTAAAAAAAAAAGTTTAACAAAAATATATACAAAAAAAGAAAATTCAACAAATACCCTACCATCTTACACTACACTCACAAAAATATATAATAAATACCATACTCCACTATTAAAATGTATTTAGTTATACTTCAGGCCAACAGCCTGAACAGCCACCACTTAACACACCCTGTAACTCTTCTGATGTCAAGTCTCGCACACGCAAAAATCTCTCTGAAGCTGCCAACACAACTTCGATTTTCTGCGACTTACGTTATATCCTTGCTGTACAGTTGATAACCATTACTATAAAAGCCAAAAATCCAATCTTACTGAAACATATATCACTTGTTGGTTTATCCCTCTGTACTGGTACAGATCTACTGCTCACACCACTTCTCTCAGGATCCCTCCCCCTTGATCCATTTCCTCTACTTTCTTCACTGCCTCAGCATATGACAACTTCTGCACTACTCTAACCCTGGAAACCTCAACCTGCCTCTCTTGCACGGGACATTTCTGATCCCCAGCCCCATGGTCATCCCTACAATTAACACATACCCCTACTTTCCCCAATGCTACACATTCCTTTGTCTCATGCCTTTTGTTGGTCAATTTCGTCAACAGATGATCAATTCTATATAATTATCAAACTTATATATATTGGTAGTAGAAAGGAAACACAGACTCTTTGTTTAAGTATTACAATTCTCGTTTAGTAATACAAGTGTAGGCAGAAGTTGGTACAGAGTACAGTATATGATAGCTCTCCCAAGGTTCTGCAAAGTGTAAGACATCCTGTAACTTATATAGCCTCCCCAGTTCCCCTTGCGTGACTTTCCCTGGCAACAACATTATAATAAATCTACCCTCCCCTGACAGCAGCATCTTATCAGCAATTAAAATCTCAGAAGTGGGTTTGACCGAAACTTGACCTTTCATCACAAGTATAGGGTCATAACAAGGTGAACTGTTTTCATCAGGCCTGCGGCAGCCTTGTGTTCTCAGAAAACCAGTCATATTTTCAGAACCTCAGACAGCCACGGTGGGGCCCAGACAGGAGGAGTATGAGCGTAGACGGTTTCAGCCTTCTGATAGTGTCTGAAGGGCACAACACTCAAAACAGGCGTTAACACACACACAGACAGAGGTCTCCTAAGAGGAGACCTTAAGGTTTATCATAACACAATTTATTAACCCTTTAGAAGGTATGAGGCCTTTGTTTAACCCCTTCACCTTCTGCAGACTTCTCACACTTAGGAACCTCCCTCCTACACACTGCTGCCACATGCCCATAAGCTTGGTACCTGTAACAACGTAATGTAGTCGGCATAAAAGCTCATACAGGAAAACTTATATATCCTAACATCACTTTGTTGGGCAAAGACAACATCAAAACTCAAAAGAATAAACAAGGACTCTTCTGTTCCTCCACTCACACCAACCTGTCTGCGTCGCACCAAACAATGAGCATCACAAACAGCAGGAATCTTCCCCTTCAGTTTGTCAGCTTTCACATTTACCGCTACCCAAGTAATCACTCCTTTCAATGGCGCCCTTTTCTTGAGAGCAAAACAATCTTTTGCCCCCATTCCTTTAAAACGAAGAGCGTGCTCCCTCTGACCAGCAGAAATACATACAATTATAACAAGACCACTTCTGGTTCCCCTCACCAATTCCACAGCACCCAACTCTATTTTCACCCACCCTGAAACCTCAAATGGATCAGCCAAAAGGCAAGGGTCCACTTTTTCTAAAAACTTCACTCCTACTGTCACAGACTCATCTTTATCCTGACTGTCGGTGCAAGCCTCGGGCGCCGAGAACTTCACCACACCTACCACCTCCGATACTTCGCCCTCATTCACTTCCATTTCTCCTCCTGTCTTCAACTCTCTCTGCTTACACTTTCTACCATTCTTCTTTAACAAACCATCTCCTTTTTTCCCACCATTTATAACTGACTCAAGCTCACCCTCTTCCTCCCTCTCTCTCTTAGACCTCCTCTGCCTCTCTTTTTCCCTCCATTCCTCCTCCGTATTCCAAGTATAACTCTCCTTATGATAATGCTGCACTTCTCCTGACATACATCTTGTTCTTGTCTTGTCAAGGGACGCCATTTAACCGCCGACTGACACAATCTCCGTACCATCAGCATGAACTACTCGGGATGTAGCGCTCAACAGTGCATATCACTTGTAAAAAAGCCGGGAAGCGGACGCAAATGTGGAGCGTGAATATAAAGGCGGGGGAAAGTAGCATACATTGATGAGAATGTCCCTTCCTTTATTTGAATTTCCCTTCTTATCCAATGCAGTGTGATCATTGTAAAGCTTTTGGACATGTTTCAAGTACTTGCAGAAGGGAGAATCCGAGATGTTCAAGTTGTGGAAAAGATCATATCATGTGTTTTAAAAGCGATAAAAATGTGACATGTTGCAATTGTGGTGGGAACCATAAAGCCACATCTTTGGAATGCCCAACAAGGGTGAAAGACAATGAGGTGGCCAATGTCAGGGCTGTCCAGAGCATTTCATATGCAGCGGCTGTAAGGCTTGAGGGTTCGAATGGTGCTCCTAAAGAGTCCATGGATGTGGATAGGCATTCACTGAAGGCTGCAGGGGTTGCCGTTCAACAGCAGGACCCAGATACAGTGAATTCGGAAAGTATTTAGACCCCTTCCCCTTTTCCACATTTTGTTACCTTACAGCCTAATTCTAAAATGGATAAAATAAAACATTTTCCTCATCCATTTACACACAATACAAAGCAAAAACCAGGTTTTTAGATTTTTTTGTGATAATTTATATTTAAAAAAAAAACTGAAATACCTTATTTAAGTAATCCCTTTGATATGAGACTCGAAATTAAGCCTTTTTCCATTGATCATCCTTCAGATGTTTCTACATCTTGAATGAAGTCCACCTGTTGTAAATTCAATTGACTGGACATGATTTGGAATGGTACACACCTGTCTGTATACAGTGGCTTGCGAAAGTATTCACCCCCCTTGGCATTTTTCCTATTTTGTTGCCTTACAACCTGGAATTCAAATAGATTTTTGGGGGGGTTGTATCATATGATTTACACAACATGCCTACCACTTTGAAGATGCAAAATATTTTTCATTGTGAAACAGACAAGAAATAAAACAAGAAAACTGAAATCTTGAGCATGCATAACTATTCTTGCAAGGCACTGGTAAGGTCCCACATTCTATACTTTTGCAAGGCACTGTAAGGTCCCACAGTTGACAGTGCATGTCAGAGCAAAAACCAAGCCATGAGGTCGAAGGAATTGTCCGTAGAGCTCCGAGACAGGATTGTGTCAATGCACAGATCTGGGGAAGGGTACCAAAAAATGTCTGCAGCATTGAACGTCCCCAAGAACACAGTGGCCTCCATCATTCTTAAATGGAAAAAGTTTGGAACCACCAGGACTCCACCAAACTGAGCAAATGGGGGAGAAAGGCCTTGGTCAGGGAGGTGACCAAGAACCCGATGGTCACTCTGACAGAGCTCCATAGTTCCTCTGTGGAGATGGGAGAAACTTCCAGAAGGACAACCATCTCTGCACTACTCCACCAATCAGGCCTTTATGGTAGAGTGGCCAGACGGAAGCCAGTCCTCAGTAAAAGGCACATGACAGCCCTCTTGGAGCTTTCCAAAAGGCATCTAAAGGACTCTCAGACCATGAGAAACAAGATTCTCTGGTCTGATGAAACCAAGATTTAACTATTTGGACTGAATGCCAAGCATCACATCTGGAGGAAACCAGGGACCTCTCATCACCTGCCAATACCATCCTTACGGTGAACCATGGTGGCGGGAGCTGTTTTTCAGAGGCAGGGAATGGGAGACCAGTCAGGATCGAGGGAAAGATGAATGGAGCAAAGTACATAGAAATCCTTGCTGAAAACCTGTTCCAGAGCGCTCAGGACCTCAGACTGGGGCGAAGGTTCACCTTCCAACAGAACAATGACCCTAAGAACACAGCCAAGACAACGCAGGAGTGGCTTCGGGACAAGTCTATGAATGTCCTTGAGTGGCCCAGCCAGAGCCCGGACATGAACTTGATCAAACTTCTCTGTAGAGACTTGAAAATAGCTGTGCAGTGACGCTGCCAATCCAACCTGACAGAGCTTGAGAGGATCTGCAGAGAAGAACTCCCCAAATACAAGTGTGCCAAGCTTGTAGCCTCATACCTAAGAAGACTGGAGGCTCTACTCGCTGCCAAAGGTGCTTCAACAAAGTACTGAGTAAAGGGTCTGAATAGTTATATAAATGTGATATTTCAGTTTTTATTTGTAATACATTTGCAAAAATTTCTACAATCCTGCTTTTGCTTTGTCATTATGTGATATTGTGTGTTGATTTATGAGGAAAACAAAACATTTGATCAATTTTAGTTAAGGCTGTAATGTAACAAAATGTGGAAAAAGTCAAGGGGTCTGAATACTTTCCGAATGCAATGTATTTTTTATCCACAACAGGTCCGTTTGGTGGAAATGTAACCAAATTCATATAGCCACCCAGAAGAAAGGCACACGGACACCCACACTTCAGGTTGACTTGGTTTTTATCTGCAATAAAAGTTATCAAACAGTGATGGCAGGCATTGACAGGACCGTCACAGCCACACATTCACTTCTCTCAGAATATCTCTCTCGGACTGAAGAGCAGGCAGACCAACTTTCCAAATAGGGGAGAAGCACTCAAAACCCACTAGCTGTTTTTTCAAGGAAAATAATATAAAAAAGGTAAGTCTGAAGACTTCTCGTATTGTCAGCCTTACTACAATGGCAGTAAATTGTTTTATGAATTCAATAACACATAAAGAAAGGTGACTTTATTGATATCACACCCTATTCTGAAGTGAATGGTTTCTCTACTCTGCCCGCGAACGGCGGTGTCCTTTGATATTGCATTGCTCGCAGCTTGAGTGAGGTTGATGGAAGCTACATTTTCCCTTTGTCACAGAAACACACCACTAACTGGGTTTCCATTCAATTGGATTTTCATGCTGAATATTCAACAATCCGCATAAAAACAAAATGCACATTTTCCCAACAGACATGTTTCCATCAAATGGAATTTTGGATAAAAGTCTGTGCAAAATTAAGGCAGTTTTTTCTCTACAATTTTAAAAACATTACAATACATTCACAGATTTCACAACACACTGTGTGCCCTCAGGCCCCGACTCCACAACTACCACATATCTACAGTACAAAATCCATGTGTACGTGTGTGTAGTGCATATATTATCGTGTGTGTATGCATGTGTCTGTGGCTATGTTTGTGTTGCTTCAAAGTGCCCGCTGTTCCATAAGGTGTATTTTTATCTGTTTTTTAAATAAAATTTTACTGCTTGCATCAGTTACTTGATGTGGAATAGAGTTCCATGTTCTCATGGCTCTAGTACTGTGTGCCTCCCATAGTTGGTTCTGGATTTGGAGACTGTGAAGAGACTGTCTTGTGGGGTATGCATGGGTGTCCGAGCTTTATGGCAGTAGTTCAAACAGACAGCTCAGTGCATTCAACATGTCAATACCTCTCATAAATACAAGTAGTGATGAAGTCAATCTCTCCTCCACTTTGAGCCAGGAGAGATTGACATGCATATTATTAATATTAGCTCTCTGTGTACATCCAAGGGCCAGCCATGCTGCCCTGTTCTGAGCCAATTGCAATTTGCCTAAGTCCCAATAAAGAACACCCTCTGTGTTCTGTTAGACAGGTAACTCTTTATCCACAATATAGCAGGGGGTGTAAAGCCATAACACATACTTTTTTCCAGCAGAAGACTATGATTGATAATGTCAAAAGCCGCACTGAAGTCTAACAAAACAGCCCCCACAATCTTTTTATCAACATTTTCTCTCAGCCAATCATCAGTCATTTGTGTAAGCGCTGTGCTTGTTGAATGTCCTTCCCTGAATGTTTGTTGTCAATTTGTTTACTGTAAAATAACATTGTCTCTGGTCAAACACCATTTTATCCAAAAGATTAACTAGGGGTTGGTAACAGGCTCATTGATCAGCTATTTGAGCCAGTAAAGGGGGCTTTACTAGTCTTAGGTAGCGAATTACATTTGCTTCCCTCCAAGCCTGGGGGCACACACTTTCTAGTAGGCTTAAAGTGAAAATATGGCAAATAGGAGTGACAATATCGTCCGCTATTATCCTCAGTAATTTTCCCTCCAAGTTGTCAGACCCCGGTGGCTTGTCATTGTTGATAGACAACAATACTTTTTTTCACCTCTTCCACAATCAGTTTATGGAAATCAAAATTACAATGCTTGTCTTTCATAATTCGGTCAGATATACTTGCATGTGTAGTGTTAGCGTTTGTTGCATGGCATGTCATGCCTAAGTTTGCTAATCTTGCCAATGAAAAAAACAATAAGTAGTTGGCAATATCAGTTGGTTGTGTGATGAATGAATAATCAATCTGATTCAATGAATGATGGTGTCAGGTTGGGCGCTACTGGTAAGAAGGCAGGTGCACGAGAGCGGAGAGTTGTGATCAGGCGCACACTTTAATTGGCAGAAGTAACAACAGACGGACGCAACTGCGTCAAAAAACCTTGAGTGCAAAGCGCGACAACAGTCACAATAATGCATAAGTTAAACAATTAAACACACTCGGGTACAACACGGTACCCGGGGAAAATCAGCCTTGCGCGTAACACGAAACATGTAACAAAAACAATTCCACACAAAGACATGGGGGAACAGAGAGAATATATATGTACTGTGATTAGGGAATGTAAACCAGGTGTGCGGGGAAACAAGACAAAACAAATGGAACAATGAACAGTGGAGCGGCGATAAAAGACCGGTGACGTCGACCACCGCTGAAAACAAGGAGAGGAGAGATGGAGCTGAGTTTGCCTTTTTTCCTAGAATTTCATTAAAGGTGCTCCAAAGCTTTTTACTATCATTCTCTATGTCATTTATCTTTGTTTCATAGTGTAGTTTCTTCTTTTTATTCAGTTTAGTCAAATGATTTCTCAATTTGCAATATGTTTGCCAATCGGTTGTGCAGCCAGACTTATTTGCCATTGCTTTTGCCTCATCCCTCTCAACCATACAATTTTTCAATTCCTCATCTATCCGCAGGGATTTAATCATTTTTACAGTCATTTTCTTAATGGGTGCATGCTTAGTAACTGGAATAAGCAATTTCATAAATGTGTCAAGTGCAGCGTTTGCTCCTAATTACACACCACGGACCAACAAATATTCTTCACATCAACATAGGAATCACTAGAAAACGTATTGAATGACCTCTTACACACTATATTAGGCCCAGCTTTTAGAACTTTGGTTATATGGCTAATATATTGTGATCACTACATCCGATGGATCTGGATACTGCTTTCAAGCTAATTTCTGCAACATTAGTAAATATGTGATCAATACATGTTGATGATTTCATTCCTGTGCTGTTTGTAACTACCCTGGTAGGTAGGCTGACCAGGTTGCAGGCACTGCTTACAGTTTGAAGCTTTTTCTTGAGTGGGCAAATTGATCAAAGCCAGTCAATTTTTAAATCACCCAGAAAATATACCTCTCTGTTGATATCACATACATTATCAAGCATTTCACATAAACTCAGCAAAAAAAGAAACGTCCGCTCACTGTCAACTGCGTTTATTTTCCGCAAATATTTGTATGAACATAACTAGATTCAACAATTGTGACAAACTGAACAAGTTCCACATACATGTGACTAACAGAAACTGAATAATGTGTCCCTGAACAAAGGGGGGATCAAAATCAAAAGTAACAGTCAGTATCTGGTGTGGCCACCAGCTGCATTAAGTACTGCAGTGCATCTCCTCCTCATGGACTGCACCAGATTTGCCAATTCTTGCTGTGAGATGTTAAGCCACTCTTCCACCAAGGCACCTGCAAGTTCCCGGACATTTCTGGGGGGGAATGGCCCTAGCCCTCACCCTCCGATCCAACAGGTCCCAGACGTGCTCAATGGGATTGAGATCCAGGCTCTTCGCTGGTCATGACGGAACACTGACATTCCTGCCTTGCAGAACGAGCAGTATGGCTGTTGTTATTGTCATGCTGGAGGGTCATGTCAGGATGAGCCTGCAGTAAGGGTACCACATGAGGGAGGATGTCTTCCCTGTAACGCACAGCGTTAAGATTGCCTGCAATGACAACAAGCTCAGTCCGATGATGCTGTGACACACCGCCCCAGACCCTCCACCTCCAAATCGATCCCGCTCCAAAGTACAGGCCTCAGTGTAACGCTCATTCCTTCGACGATAAACGTGAATCCGACCATCACCCATGGCGAGACAAAACTGCGACTCATCAGTGAAGAGCACTTTGTGCCAGTCCTGTCTGGTCCAGCGACGGTGGGTTTGTGCCCATAAGCGACGTTGTTGCCGGTGATGTCTGGTGAGGACCTGCTTTACAACAGGCCTACAAGCCCCCAGTCCAGCCTCTCTCAGCCTATTGCGGACAGTCTGAGCACTGATGGAGGGATTGTGCGTTCCTGGTGTAACTCGGGCAGTTGTTGTTGCCATCCTGTACCTGCCCCGCAGGTGTGCTGTTCGGATGTACCGATCCTGTGCAGGTGTTGTTACACGTGGTCTGCCACTGCGAGGACGATCACCTGTCCGTCCTGTCTCCCTGTAGCAGTGTCTTAGGCGTCTCACAGCACGGACATTGCAATGTATTGCCCTGGCCCACATCTGCAGTCCTCATGCCTCCTTGCAGCATGCCTAAGGCACGTTCACGCAGATGAGCAGGGATCCTGGGCATCTTTCTTTTGGTGTTTTTCAGAGTCAGTAGAAAGGCCTCTTTAGTGTCCTAAGTTTTCATAACTGTGACCTTAATTGCCTACCGTCTGTAAACTGTTAGTGACTTAACAACCGTTCCACAGGTGCATGTTCATTAATTGTTTATGGTTCATTGAACAAGCATGGGAAACAGTGTTTAGACCCTTTACAATGAAGATCTGTGAAGCTATTTGGATTTTTATGAATTATCTTTGAAAGACAGGGTCCTGAAAAAGGGACGTTTCTTTTTTTGCTGAGTTTATGTTGTACAGATATTGACTGTTAGTACTTGATGGTTGATAGCAGCTTCCCACTAGAATGGGCTTTAGGTGAGGCAGATGAACCTTTATCCATATTACTTCAACAGTATTTAACATGAGATCCTCTATAATGACATAGGGCACATAAACATAAAAAATACAAGTCAAATGGGTTTCCATCGCGTTTTCAACTCTACTAGTGGTTCTCTTACAAAAATGTTTTGCAATATTTATGACCCCACTCTGGTATTGGCACGTGCGCTCTAGCCAACAGTTTGCAGATACAGTGTGGGTATAGCCTACATGATGAGATTATTATGGAAAAAATTGCGAGATTATTTGTATTTGTCAAACGGCAGCCAAGCATTGATGATCATGTCACCAGAATAAGACTCTCGACATATATTGGAAAGGAGCATCAGCTCATCATAATTTATTCCATCCGTAGCCAAATAAACTGCATGCTTTTGACGACTCATAGTGGGAGGAACACACAACACGCGCAGCATGTCATCACCTATCTCCAAGTTTACTTTGATATGATCGATATTATATCAATACTTGCGCACAAAAGCGTTTCCACCTACATTTCTGCAATAATTAATTTTACCCGACACAAAACGATCCCACCTTGTATAGCGTTTTGTCGACATTTCGAATGTTAACCTATGTTAACATGTTCTGTTCCCATCAGGCCTGTCATGACATGTTTTATCCAACATGTAGGCTACTTAATGCGTATTAAAAGGTTGGATGTAAACCTGGTAGTAGCTTGGTTTCCATCCAATTGGCACATATTTTCATGCGAATATTCTAGAGAAAATATGCGCATTTTCCCTCCATTAGTATGTTTCCACCAAATTGATTTATTGCAGATGAAATGCAGTGCGTGATGACAGTGCACACAAAATGTTGTCTACTTTTTTCGTGTAAATTCTCATGTAGCCTACCGAATAAAAATCTAAAATTCAATGTGTTTCCATCTCATTTTCAACTCTCAAAAACTGTTGCATTAAATAGCAAATGTGCCTACTCTGGTTTTGTCTCCTGCGCTCTAACCAACAGCTTGCAGATACAATGCGGGTAGGCTTTGCGCGTTGTCTAGTCCACATAATGAGATTATTGTGGATAAGAGCGAGAATATTTTTATTCGTCAAACGGCAGTCAAGAATCGATCATCATGTCACCAGTTTAAGACGCTCTATATTGGAAAGCTGCATCAAGCTCATCACCATGCACTTTCACCACCCTGTGAAGTTCATCATTTATTTAATCCGTAGGCTAGCCTAATAACTATATGGTTTCCCGAGTTGTAGTGGGAGGACGACACACCATATCATCGCGTGACTCCAAATTTACTTCGATACGATGGTTATTATATCAATTTTTGCGCATAAAGGCGTTTCCATCATCATTTCCCGCATAATACATTTGACCGACACAAAAGATCCCACCATGTCGAACAAAATATTTATTTATATAATTACACCGAAACTTCCTGTTTCCATCACAGCGGTGTGATTATTAAATATATATATATTATATGACTTTACTCGCATAAAAACTGTATGGAAACGTGGTTACTGGTAGGGAAAATATATTTTCTTTATTCGGATTTTAGAATATTCGCATGAAAATCTGTCGCCAATTGGATGGAAAGCTAGCTACTGATCCACTTTGAATGGGTTTCAGATTTTCTTCTCACTCTTCAAATAAAATAAACTTTATTTTCTAACCACAATCCAGTGTTAGACATGATGATGATCCAGGAGGGACAAGAACATTCATGGATAACAACAGTGCCAAAACCTAATGCGCATTAGTTTTTTTTGTAGAGTCAAAACGCCACCCACAAGTAGTCCATGGAAAAATATACTTCATTAGTCCCCCAGGTGGTGTTTAATTTGTACTTGTATGTTCAGCAAACGCGTCTTATTATGGATGAGGACAAGGATAAAGGATAATCGTTTAATAATTTTATATAATAGTATTATATATGGCAAAATAGCTGATTGCTGATAGAAATCTTGTCATACGATCTTCACTTAAAATGTCAAATGTTTCAGTCTTATTATTGCCAATCCAATTTCAAGGAGGCAAATTTTGGCTACTTCTAAGTTATGTTTTATTGCACGTTATTAAAATAAAAATATATTCTGTCCAGGCTCCTTGCCCCCATTTCACGCTCCTTACGTCTGCGATGGGGTGGGAGATCAAGAAACCGGAAGTAAACGTCATTGACACAGGAATGGGACAGAAAAAAAACATCATGGGGAGAATGTCAAATATATTTTTGTAAAAACTCAACGTTTCTACTCAAGAAAAGGATGATTCATTTTGTCCAGGGTGGAATAGCGGCATCGAAAAGGTATGTGATGTCGCTGGTGCACAACGTTTGATGGTAAAGTTCATATTTTACCCACCAAGGCCACCATAGTATCTATGTACATGTTTTTATCTGAACCCAGGTGCTCATCTCGTCATGCATGCTGGACGGTAGGTGATCATTTTCACCATTATGTTGCACATATTCAGCGTATGGTGCATTTGTAGTGGATCCTGACTGTTCAGTTATGTGTACAACAACAAATCAATTTGTGAAATTCATCATGCCAAATGGTGTAGTTGCATCAAAATCGAATCAGGCCACCCTCAGCCAACTAACGTTAACTGACATTTTAAAAAGGAGCACTCGAGCCCCTGTCAGTCGTAGTTGGCTAACTAGCTACTAGCTTATTAGCTACATTCTAGTAGCTATATTACACTACAAGACATGTATCCTTTATCCACCGTACTTATTTGTGGTTGTAACTAGCTGGCTGCATTTTGAATGTTAAATGTAGGATGGTGTCAGCTGTAACGTTCGTTGTATCATCCAGAAACCCCTAGCTAGCTAGCTACCAACAATGTCATGGCACCATGATACATCAGAAAGGCGCGTGACAGGCAGTGGAAATGTTCCTTTTCATGTTTGTTTAGTGGCACGTCACCCTACACAGTAAAGGGGAGATACATATAGTTTGTATTACATGCAGATTTTATGGCATGAATGTATATGAAAATATTGCATAGTGTGATATTTATTTTCTCTTCAATACATAGTTCTATGTATCACGTGATTATTACCGTATCATAACCATCTGAGTGGCATGTATGAGCTGTGTTATACATAAAATATGTTGTTGGGGCGTACATTGGCGTTTTATATGAGCAACAGGAAAGGACCACAGGTCTTACAATTGCTTTGGTTGAAAAGTTGCTTTTTTTAGGGTAAATCAGTGAGTGGTCTAGTTTATGCTCTAATTCATTTTCTCCGTGCAGCTACATATCAAATCACATTGGCTACTGTTGGACTATCCAACCATTTCACCAATGAATCTCTAGACTCACTTATTTGGGATGTTCATTGGAGGGTGGTAGCCTACATTTAGTGATGTATGCAGAGCGACATAGTCAGTGCATTCAACTAATTTAGGTTAGGGGCAATTCCACGATAATGGAATTACTCTAGACTCAGATTTTTCACTTTAAAATGTATGCCAAACAAAAACCATTGATTTCAAAGTTTAACAAACCGTACAACTCTATTCACAAGGACTACTTTGAACAATTTATACAGAACATTTCACAAAAACACATTTACTGGAAGAACTGTGCAGATTTTGGTAACAGAAGTTTGGTAACAGATTTACAGTAAAATCTCCCTCTGTTTTTACGCAACCACATTTTCCAAAAACTCTTAAATATCCAATCAAAGATGTCTACAGAATGAATGGGATGTCAGCTATGGCATGATACCTTAAGTGAAAATGTAATCTATTTTGGTTATTGAACTACAGTAAGTGCAGTGGATTTACACCTGGTAACAGACTTACAGTAACAGAATTACATCATGGGTCCTTGATCAGTCACTACACAGAAATTCATAATTATGGAGAGAAATATAATTATCTTCATGGTGATGTATCCTGAATAGGTAAACAAAGTTAGAAATATGCGATATCCTTATTTTGCATATTTGGGTATTATTCTACACGCTGGCTATTATCCTAATGAGCTCCGCCCCCCAAACAAGACCAAATTTGGTTGGTCCGGACTGGATCAAATCTGAACCAATCATAGACGTCTATGTTTCACAAGTTTGGACATCACAGTACAGCACAGTAGAGTTCAGTATAGTACAGTAAAATGCAATACATTATACTGTACTCTCTAGTGTGTTCTACTGTACTAAAATGTACTCTACTGTTTCACTGTACTGTACTATGCTGTCCAAACTTGTGAAACACAGACGTCTATGATTGATTCAGATTTCGTCCGGTCACCAATCTTGGAAGTCTATGGTTGGGCCAAATCAAGGCCGGTATTCACTGCACCAAAAATCAATGTCTGTAGACGTTGAAATCTAGAATGGTCCGAACCAGTCTAAAAAACAACATCAATGAATGTTAAAATCTTGGCATGGGCGGACTGACCAAATTTCAACTACTTTTCAACCTCCATGTATGTCCTGTGTCGGTCGGTGCTCAGTGGGTTTGGACGCTGGTTACAGTAAATGGAAAGAGAGGGGGCTCATGGGTAGCTGTCAATAAGAGCCAGGAGAGGTAACATTAACTGGAGTGAGAGAGAGGCAGAGCGATAGGAGGCAGAGAGAGGGAGAGAGGGAGTTAGGGAGGCAGAGAGAGGGAGGCAGAGAGAGGGAGAGAGAGAGGGAGGGAGGCAGAGAGAGAGAGGGAGGGAGGCAGAGATGGAGACAGGGAGAAAGAGGCAGGCAGAGAGAGAGAGGCAGAGGGGGGGAGGGGGGCAGAGGGGGAGGGAGGGAGGGGAGGGAGGCAGAGGGAGAGAGGGAGGCAGAGAGAGAGGGTGGCAGAGAGAGCGAGAGAGAGGGGCCGAGAGGAAGAGGCAGAGTCGAGAGAGGCAGTCGAGAGAGAGGCAGAGGGGCAGAGAGAGAGAGGCAGAGGGGCAGAGAGGTAGAGGCGCAGGCGCAGAGTGAGAGAGGGGCGCAGAGTGAGAGAGAGAGAGGTTGTCCAGATTGTTTTCATACTTTCGCTTTGACCACCATGTGACAGAAAGAAACAGTTATGATCTGAATATAACACGCCAGTGGAAGGGAGGGCAGTAGAAGGTGACCCAACTTTGTGACTCAATTGCAGTAATTCCTTTTGGTGACAGAATTACAAGTTTTAATCACTTAATAATTCAAAAACAAAAATCTTTCAGTAAATACACTAACTAATTAATTGGTAGGTCTACCTTTACCTGATACTTCTGTGAATTTTCATTTTCCTCCCTCATGAGGGAGAGAATATCAGGCCTCAGGCTAAGACCCAAGAGGCAGACAGTACGAGTCAGAGTTTATTATAGTTCAAGGGGCAGGCAAAAGGTAAGTCAAGGCAGGCCAAGGGTCGTAATCCAAATCAGAGTCAGGCAGGTACAGGGTGGCGGGCAGGATCAGGACAGGCAGAATGGTCAGAACTGGTTAGACTTAAGTAAAACTAGAGCACAGGGAACACGCTGGTAGGACTTGACGGGACAAGACAAACTGCCAACAGACAAATAGAAAACACAGGTATAAATACACATGAGATAATGGGGACAAATGGTAGACACCTGGTGTGGGGTGGAGACAAGCACAAGACAGGTGAAACAGATCAGGGTGTGATTGAGAAATTAGAAAATATATCAAAGATATGTGAGTTTTTGGTAACGGAATTACAAGGCACATGGCAATGTTTCTTAAACTTACAGAAGGCAAATAATTCCTCAAACTAAATATAAGTGTTGATATTAATTGGCAGGGGTCTTTACTTCAACATTATTGTATTTCTAATACCTTTTAAGACTTTTTTCTGGTCGAGGTTTTATAAGATTCCGTTCCCATCTGTTTGACCAGATATCAAAGCCATTACTTATGCCTAATTTTTAAGATGAAAAAAAATGGTTGAAAAATACATATGCCTTCATTTCCACAAAATATATACTATTAGCTTTCTCTGCCGAGACTTTTTTTATTATTTAGGTGCCGGGCATTTATTCATAGTTTTTTAGGGACAATATTAATGTCCATATTCTGTGTTCCATCTGTGATAGTGCTGACCTCTTATTCAAGAATCATAATTTTTTCACCCTCTCACTTCTACAATGTCACGACACAAGTTCCTGCCATTTTTCTTATAAATGGCAATGGTCTGGTATATTTCTCAAGACTTGGCTGACATTTTGTTTTTGCTTGGTCAGCTCTCAAAGTAAGCTCTTCCTGTTTCTTCCGATGTGCTAGCAGGTCTCCTTTTGGGCCTATAGGTCTTTCTGCTTAAGGATAGACACAACGGTCTGAGGACGGTGCTTCACCATGGTCYGACTCCTAAAATGTGCAGCATTAATGCAAGCTTAGAGAGCTTCAAAACAGTTTTTRTTTGAGGTTTTTCACAACTTTCAGTTCAACGTTATTGCATTACTACACCCTAGTAAATTGATTATGACAGTAGGTAGGATTGGGGATCGATGTAGTTGAGGTGTATAAGTGGCGGAGGTAATGGAGAAAGCAACTGTAATTGAAAAAAAARAGTTGTTTTTGGAGGTGTGACAACCTGTAGTGTTGGCAGTGGTGAGGCTGCCTTACAGGAGGTGTGATCATATCACTGCGGGGCGGGCAAAACGCTGAGTCATATCCCAGCGACAGTTTCCCCTGGCAACATCTAGGTCCTTGACTACTGAAAGAAGAGGCCCACTCTATCGTCTGCTTTATAAGTTGTGGGGCCAGGACGATACCAGTATTGTGATACTCGTAAGTACCGTGGCAAGGAAACAAAACACAAAGCCGATTTAACTTCTTTAGGAAAACAGCCCTAATGTTGGAAACAAAAATCATTATGTTGTCATCAGAGTCACATTTGTTTATTTCCCAAGCGAAAGCACACAATGTTTTTACATAAAGCAGGTTTTAAAGGACCACAGAGTTTGACCTGCTTCGTGTTTTCATTTTTGTAATGGAAAAAATATTGCGATACTGATATTGTCCCGGCTCTAATGAGTTGTGTAACTGTCACTGCMAGGCCTGGCTCGTTTTGGCACCTCAGATAACGCTTTCCCATCATTCAAACACATCTATTCTCATCCATATTCTCAAATGTCAGGGTGAAAATTGATAGGGATCATGTATCCTTCATAGGAGCTGTTTTATAAAGTAATATTCCTCTCAAATTCAGCCTATTTGTATCGTTCCTCATCGAAACCGTAGCCTTGCTTTGCAGTAACTTCATGTATCGGATATCTGTTGCATGTGAGTCTATGACAATGCTTAGCTTTTTATTTAAGTTTGATAATTTCACACTCTTTCGGTCAGTCACGTCAGGCTGGTTCTGAGACTAAATGAACCCACTTTCTCCTCGTCTGTGCTGAAGCCTGATGGTCGTGTAGTTYTATCAAAACGTTCACGGCTTCACCTCAACCTTGTGGAGAAGAAGTGAGAGAACAGAGGAGCAGAGTAGACACTTCTCCAGACTGGGTGGGAACAGACAGTTCAAACTCCTGCAGTGTTATTCTGTAAATGTCAAAGATCTTTCCGTCAAATAGCCTACCATTTCTTTGTACCACAATTCAGGGAATACAACATTCATTGCGATTTTTGTTAAATTTTCACTCGGAATGACCTAGGTCATCTTAAGTTTTTGTCTTCTTGAGAGTTGAAACTCCTGCTGAGCGTGTTCACAGCTTGGTGGGCACTGGGCCTAGCAAGCTCATGACCACAGTAACTGTTGCCAAGATGGAGGTTGAAAAAGGCTCACACTTGTTAASCAAGAACAAGAGCACTCTTGGACTTGTTGGCATTCCTCCTAAAAACAAACAGAATAGAATTTCCTGCTTTAATTGAATACAGTTCAAAGGGATTTCTTTATTCAAGGTGAGAGGGGAAGTTGTTAGGCTAGTGGTCCAGTCTGTTGGTCTATGGCATGAAGAGTTAGTTACTGTACGTAAAGCTATGAGACCAGGCTTGTGAAATGTAGGCTCTCTAGTCTCTGGTGCGTTTTCTCCTCCATAGACACCTAGGGATGTGCTGTTTAGGATTGGGGGGGGGGTATGAGAAAATGATGCATGTCTGTCTCACATTGTAGTCGTCAAAGAGTTTTTATTTTTGTATTTAACCTTTATTTAACTAGGGAAGTTAGTTAAGAACAAATTCTTATTTACAATGACGGCCTACCCCGGCAAAACCCTAAACCGGACGACGTTGGGTCAATTGTGCGCCGCCCTATGGGACTCCCAATMACGGCCRGTTGTGATACAGCCTRGAATTGAACCAGGGTCTGTAGTGACGCCTCTAGCACTGAGATGCAGTGCCKTAGACGGCTGTGCCACTCGGGAGCCCTGCAAGATTCCTATACTTGAATGGAACATAAGCTGAAGTGACATCAGTGAGACTATCATGTCCTTTTGCTTTCATTGTTGAACGTTGATGAGTGTAAATGAAACGGGAGGAAGCCTAGAAGGGTTTTGACTCTATTTCTTCCTGTCATTATGAGCTCATGACTTGTGGGACTTCCATTTCTCTGTCGAGAGAGGATACTTATACTACACTATCCATGGACTCTGGGAGAATTCATAATCTCCCCATAAGAGTCAGTGACACCACTGCCAGACAGTCGAAAAAGTTATCAGAGCAGTAAATTCAATAGAGGATACGGCTTACAGTCAGTTATTCTAAAGTAAAGGAGTATATCAAACAATATCCCTGTATAATGGGTTCAGGCTCTCTGGYTGTAAGTTGGTGACTCATATATAGATGAAATCATTTGCTGCCTGCCATTTGATTTAGTACTGTTCACGTTAGGATTCATTTAGTTCTCATCATTCTGTGTCTGGATAGTAATGATGATGATGATACACGGTAATATTAAGTTACTCTACGTGATTCTGACATATCATTAGCTCAACCTGCTTCCATTTCATCTTATAGGCCTAGCTTCTTCTTTTTTTATCACGTAGAAAAAGATCACCTGTTGCTAGGTAAGACCAGAAACCATTGTTAGAAGAATCATTAACCCGCTTATTCAGTCACATTGGCTAGCTAGTAGCTAGCAGGGAGTTTTCTGCCATTGAAATCCTCAGATGGGCCACCTAAGCATTAGCCTACAGTTGAAGTCGGAAGTTTACATACACTTAGGTTGGAGTCATTAAAACTCATTTTTCAACCACTCCACAAATTTCTTGTTAACTAACTATAATTTTGGCAAGTCAGTTAGGACATCTACTTCGTGCATGATACAAGCAATTTTCCCAACAATTGTTTACAGACAGATTATTTAACTTATAACTCACTGTATCACAGTTCCAGTGGATCAGACGTTTACATACACCAAGTTGACTGTGCCTTTAAACAGCTTGGGAAATTGGAGGTGTACCTGTGGATGTATTTCAAGGCCTACCATCAAACTCAGTGCCTCTTTGCTTGACATCATGGGAAAATCAAAAGAAAAATCAGCCAAGACCTCAGAAAAAAATTGTAGACCTCCACAAGTCTGGTTCATCCTTGGGAGCAATTTCCAAACGCCTGAAGGTACTACGTTCATCTGTATAAAGAATAGTAAGCAAGTATAAACACCATGGACCACGCAGCTATATACGCGCTCAGGAAGGAGACGCGTTCTGTCTCCTAGAGATGAACGTACTTTGGTGCGAAAAGTGCAAATCAATCCCAGAACAACAGCAAGGACCTTGTGAAGATGCTAGAGGAAGCAGGTACAAATGTTCCATATCCACAGTAAAATGAGTCCTATATCGACATAACCTGAAAGGCCGCTCAGCAAGGAAGAAGTCACTGCTCCAAAACCCGCCATAAAAAAGCCAGACTATGGTTTGCAACTGCACATGGGGACAAAGATGGTACTTTTTGGAGAAATGTCTCTGGTCTGAGTACACAAAAATAGAACTGTTTGGCCATAATGACCATCATTATGTTTGGAGGAAAAAGGGGGAGGCTTGCAAGCCGAAGAACACCATCCAACCGTGAAGCACGGGGTGGCAGCATCATGTTGTGGGGGTGCTTTGCTGCAGGAGGGACTGGTGCACTTCACAAAATAGATGGCTTCCTGAAAGGAAAATATGTGGATATATTGAAGCAACATCTCAAGACATCAGTCAGGAAGTTAAAGCTTGGTCGCAAATGGGTCTTCCAAATGGACAATGACCCCAAGCATACTTCCAAAGTTGTGGCAAAATGGCTTAAGGACAACAAGTCAAGGTATTGGAGTGGCCATCACAAAGCCCTGACCTCAATCCTATAGAACATTTGTGGGCAGAACTGAAAAAGCGTGTGCGAGCAAGGAGGCCTTAACAAACCTGACTCAGTTACACCAGCTCTGTCAGGAGGAATGGGCCAAAATTCACCCAACTTATTGTGGGAATCTTGTGGAAGGCTACCTGAAACGTTTGACCCAAGTTAAACAATTTAATGGCAATGCTACCAAATACTAATTCAGTGTATGTAAACTTCTGACCCACTGGGAATGTGTTGAAAGAAATAAAAGCTGAAATAAATCATTCTCTCTACTATTATTCTGACATTTCACATTCTTGAAATAAAGTGGTGATCATAACTGACATAAAACAGGTCATTTTTACGAGGATTAAATGTCAGGAATTGTGAAAAACTGAGTTTTTAAATGTATTTGGCTAAGGTGTATATAAACCTCCGAAAATACATTTTCTGGATGAAGATATGCTTTCAGTGTTAACTTTAAACTATTAAAACCAAATATAAACTATGTAGAAAAGATAATGGACCTAATATATTTTCAAATAATATAATCTTTGAGAATTAACAATCACCAAAATAAAGCTGTCAMGGTGAATTGAAAATTCCAAATGCAGTGAATTTAGCAGTATAWATTTTTGTTATTATGTTTGAGCAAAAGAACACAGCATTAGCAATGGCAAAATGCATAGAATTGCAAGAGATTGGCTTTAAAACGGCTACATGTTTACTCAGCTGCATGGCAAAATGTGTAGAWTTACAGGAATTTTACTTTAAAACTGCAAGAAAATATCTCTCTGGTCCATGGAAAAATGTGTAGAATTGCAGGAAATTGGCTTAAAAATGCAAAAATGTGTCTACACCACCAAACTGGGGGCCTCTAAATTTCAGCCGCCCCCCCTGCCACGCCCACCACCTAAGCCCCTTTTTGATCCAGAGAAAGCCCTGAGCTAGCCCATCTTTTMTGATCTAGCAAAGGTTTTGGTGTATCCCCCTTCCTCTATGGTTCTGGACTAGGTTTTGTTTTCCCCTGCTTCCACCAGGGGGGAAATAGTGAGGTTAGTGTGCTCTACTATTTTGTTCTAAATCAGCATCACTCTGTTCATCCTAATCCCCAAACTAAAAATAGACATAAACACTACTGGCTAATTCTTCCCACACATAAATGGTTTGTATTTGTGTAATTTCCTAAAACGGATGCAGTAAAAATGTCCCATAGTCCTGATGGACTGGAGAGGTAAACAAAACGATTTCCAATAGGAATCAAAATCTCCTCCTGMGTGGGCACCAAACAGTCCAATTCCAAATTCAGACAGAGGTGTTGTGCAGGGTACAGGCTTATGATTCCAATCTAGCACACACTCAGACAACTAGACAGACGGAGGTATTGAGTCACATTTTTCACAGCATGGGCCTGAGGATGTTCACCACCGGGGTCCTCCATCATCACAGTCCTCCATGCTGACAGAAGGGACACAGCTGATGAGTTTACTGCKACTTCTCTGTCACCTCCGTCTTCCTCTTTAGTGAAGTGTCTGGGTCTGACATCTCACACTCATCATGTGTCCTAATGACCCTCCTCCTTCCTTCCCTATCCCTTCTTCCGCCCTTYTTTCCATCCTCCATCACCAACCAGAAACGACCCTGCCGCAAGGCTGGTAACGAGGTTCGGGAATCAGAACGAATCTGAAACGGAAACCTTACCCACAATTAATTCCGCCTTCTGGTTACAGCCAGGCTGGGCTGTGGACTTTCCTGTCTGCCTGAGTGTATGTGGCTGTGTGTGTTTTCCAGCAGCTCAAGTTCAACAGGGGCTACCACAGAAACAGCTACAACAGCATCTCCAGTGCCCAGACCTGTGATCTGAGAGTGTGTTTGTGTTCCCWCGCAGGGCACTGCCTGCGTAGCACGTAGCTAAATGGAGTCGGAGCAGCTCTTCAACAGGAAGGGCTACTACAGGAACAGCTACAACAGCATTGCCAGTGCCAGCAGCGACGAGGAGCTACTGGATGGCGCCGGAGTCGTCATGGACTTCCACACCTCCGAGGACGACAACCTTCTGGACGGAGACGCCACCTCCCCAGGTAGGCCCACTGCTAATTGCTGCCGACTACGCCATCAGACACCCATTATCACCCCCCATAGTGCTGGGCTGTTGACCCCAGGGGAGAGAGGCTCTGGCTGGGMTATTTTGGTCAGATGAAGAGGGTCTGTTCCAGGCCGGAAGCTGTGGGTCTATCCATGAATGGATGTTGTGAGCGGTGTTATTGTGAGCTTCCTATCCTGGCCTCCTTGCCAAATTTGCTGCATTGCTGATCCACACACTCAATGCTGCCTCACCCACTTGGCCCCCTTGCTACCCTGTGATTTGCAGTGTTACCCCTGCTTTTGTGAGCCCTGCTGTTGATGCTCCCTGCTGCTTTCTGCCCCCGACACGTACCCATCAACCCTCCATCTATCCATGACACCCCATCCCAAACCACACCCTCCATCAGATGTCACCTGCCTGCCACCTCTTGACTTCAGTTCCGCTACCATTCATACCTGTCACCTCCATCCATAACCGTGATTGGTCGGGTTACCCTCCCAGCTGGCTTCCGCCATCTTGTTTTTGTGTTTGTTTTGTGCTTGCAGCCTCATTCATACTAGCCCGGTCCCAGATCAWCCAGCATGTTTTTGTATGACAACAGCCATAGGAGCTGGCAAATACAGCACAAAGAAACAGATCTGGGACCAGACTATGTCCATTCCTGTAACCTTGTTTTGTTTTCTTATTTTCCCTGCAATCGCCATCCATGTACCTCATTCACTTCTCCATTCATGGTGCTTCAGTTCCTGTTTAGTTTGTGGTCGTGACTCGTGGCTTTACTCCTTGCAGGTTTTGTGGTTGTACTGCTTTTGACCTTTGCTGCTTTTCTAGGTGTGGCTTGTACCATGAGGCTTTGTGATTGGACACTTGAACTGCACACGTTGTGCTTTGTGGGTGTGGATTTGACTATTTACTGCTTTTTTAGTTGTGTATTGTAATATGCAGCTTTGTGATTGAACCCGTGCTTTGTAGGTGTGGCTGATGATATTCCACTCATCACTATGATGTAGACATAAAGGCATCCTTCACATTGTTCCTGTGCCAACTGATGCTCCCTGTCTTTCAGTCTTGTACCAATCACCTGTTCCTTTCACACMCCCCTCCCTGCTTCCCTGGCCCAGTGTACGCTGCTCTGTAATAGCAGGTGTCTCGTGTCTACACCTGCCACATCCTGCTTGTTTCCTGTTGCTGCCTGCTGGCCTGACGCTTGTGCTGCTGATTCATGTCTTGTAACCATAGTTACGCTGGCTTCTGCAGGCTCCTCAAGCTTGGCCTTCTTGTAGCTGATCAAAAGAGAAACAGCTCCATCATAACTCATAACTAATATGGTGTTTAATATGGCTAGTCGCTGTTGGCTGCAGCGACTGTGAATAGTAATTAGGGAAGCTTGCAGTATCTGAAGGTCTTTTGAAATGCTACTTAATCGGAACCTACTTAATACATTTATTTGTGTGTGTGGCAGAAACTCGCTCATGCTGAGGAAGAACTTCGTGCTTAACTCTTTGACACTTTTAAGTGAGTTTGAACTTATGTTTGTACGTGCATTGGTGTAAGAGAAGATTTACAAACGGATTGCCAGTACTAAAGTACATTTGTCAAACCATGGATGTAAGCAGCGCCCAAGGAAAGCCAAATAGAGAGAGCCTTTTGTCTGATTGAGTCTGATGGGACATAATAATAATCTAAAGTAGAGTTGTTCTTTTTCATTACCAGAGCTTTAAGTTGTGCTTAAGAGTGCCAAGAGAGTTCTTGACATTTTTACTCTCTGCTGCACAATCCTCTCCTTATCCTCCTCGTCTCTGGAGTTGTATACAAGCACAGAGCTCCTCGTGTGTGTGTGTGTGTGTGTGTGTTGTTTTTGACTGTTGTTTTTGTTGTGTGTGTTTTGTGTTGTGTGGTGTGTGTGTGTGTGTGTGTGTGTGTGTGTGTGTGTGTGTGTGTGTGTGTGTGTGTGTGTGTGCGCGCGCGCCCCTGTGAATGCAGTACTATGAGTTGCTGAGTACAGGGCAAAATTGTCTCAAATTAGGCTCATCTACTTTAAGGATTTTTCATTGGCAAGATGAGCAAATTTAGGCATGACATGCCAGCAACAAGCGCTGACACTACACAGCCAAGTATAACTGATCAAATTATGAAAGACAAGCATTGTAATTTTGGTTTCCATAAAGTGAGAGTGGAAGAGGTGAACAAATTATTGTTGTCTATTAACAATGGTCTGCCACCGTGGTCTGCCAACTTGGATGGAAAATTACTGAGGATAATAGCAGACGATATTGCCACTCCTATTTGCCATATCTTCAATCTAAGCCTACTAGAAAGTGTGTTCCCCCAGGCTTGGAGGGAAGCAAAAGTAATTCCGCTACCCAAGAATAGTAAAGCCCCCTTTACTGGCTCAAATAGCCGACCAATCAGCTTGTTACCAACCCTTAGTGAACTTTTGGAAAAAATGGTGTTTGACCAGATACAATGCTATTTTACTGTAAACAAATTGACAACAGACTTTCAGCACGCTTATGGAAGGACATTTAACAAGCACGGCACTTACACAAATGACTGATTGGTTGATAGAAATTGATGATAAAAGATTGTGGGAGCTGTTTTGTTTGACTTCAGTGCGGCTTTTGAAATGATTGATCATAGTCTGCTGATGGATAATCATATGTGTTATGGCTTTACACCCCCTGCTATATTGTGGATAAAGACTTACCTGTATAACAGAACACAGATGGTTTTCTTTAATGGAAGCCTCTCCACCATAATCCAGGTATAATCAAGAATTCCCCAGGGCAGCTGTCAAGGCCCCTTAATTTTTTCAATCTTTACTAATGACATGCCACTAGCCTTGAGTAAAAACAGTGTGGCTATGTCTGAGGATGACTCAAAACTATAAAAACTCAGCTACTACAGTGAGTGAAATCACTGCAACACTTAAAATAGAGCTGCAATTAGTTTCAGAATGAGTGGCTCGGAATAAGTTCGTCCTAAATATTWAAAAAACKAAATGCATTATATTTGGGACAAATCATTCACTAAACCCAGAACCTCAACTAAATCTTGTAATAAATCATGAGTAAATTGAGGTGACTAAACTGCTTGGATTAACCCTTGATTGTAAACTGTCATGGTGAAAACATGTTGATACAACAGTAGCTAAGATGGAGAGAAAATGCGCTACTCTGCCTTTTTAACAACCCTATCAACAACGCAGGTCCTACAGGTTTCTTGTTTTGTCGCACCTGGACTTCAGTCGTGTGGTCGGGTGCCACAGAGGGACACCTGACCACACAATTGKCTCAGAACAGTGCAGCACGGCTGGCCCTTAAATGTACACAGAGATCTAACATTAATAATATGCATGTAAATCTGGCTCAACGTGGAGGAGCGATTGACTTCATCACTACTTGTTTTTGTAAGAARTGTTGACATGCCACCAAAGGTCTCTTCACAATCCCCAAGTCAAGAACAGACTATGGGAGGTGCGCGGTACTACATAGAGACATGGTTACATGGAAGTCTATTCCACATTAGGTAACTGATGCAAGCAGTAGAATCAGACAAAAATACACCTTATGGAACAGCGGGGACTGTGAAGAGACACACACACAGGTACAGACCCACATACACATAAGACATGCACTCTACACACACGTACACATTTTGTATTGTAGATATGTGATAATAGAGTAGTGGCCTGAGGTAACACACTTGTGTTGTGAAAAGTGTTATGAAAATGTAATGTCATGTAATATTTTTTATTGTATATAACTGCCTTATTGTTGCTGGACCCCAGGAAGAGTAGCTGTTGCAAAGGCAGCAGCTAATGGTGAGCCTTAATAAATACAAAGGCAAATATGTCTTGAGCTCAACTTCAGAAGTCAATGAAGATGTGTAAACATAGAGTGGACAGGCACTACTGCCAATACTGTACTAACACGCTATTATAGTATAATAATAATAATAATAATAATAGTAGTGGGACAATAACAGTGTCTTGAGTACAGAAGCCAAGACGGCCCACTTCAGGGCATGGTCCCATGACTAGCCTTCTTTACCACCCTGTGAATATTGGTATGTAGCCTCGCCTCTGTAGCCTGCCTGAGCGCCAGTCTGTTTCTGCTTATTTAATTAGCTGACTTGTTGACGTATTTCCGAGTAAGGCAATGAACGGATGTACAGTTGAAGTCGGAAGTTTACATACACCTTAGCCAAATACATTTAAACTCTGTTTTTCACAATTCCTGACATTTAATCCTAGTAAAAATTCCCGGTCAGTTATGATCACCACTTTATTTTAAGAATGTGAAATGTCAGATTAATAGTAGAGAGAATGATTTATTTCAGCTTTTATTTCTTTCATCACATTCCCAGTGGGTCAGAAGTTTACATACACTTCAATTAGTATTTGGTAGCATTGTCTTTAAATTGTTTAACTTGGGTCAAACATTTCAGGTAGCCTTCCACAAGCTTCCCACAATAAGTTGGGTGAATTTTGGCCCATTCCTCCTGACAAGACTGGTGTAACTGAGTCAGGTTTGTAGGCCTCCTTGCTCGCACACGCTTTTTCAGTTCTGCCCACAAATGTTCTATAGGATTGAGGTCAGGGCTTTGTGATGGCCACTCCAATACCTTGACTTTGTTGAAGCCATCTATTTTGTGAAGTGCACCAGTCCCTCCTGCAGCAAAGCACCCCCACAACATGATGCTGCCACCCCCGTGCTTCACGGTGTGATGGTGTTCTTCGGCTTGCAAGCGTCCCCCTTTTTCCTCCAAACATAACAATGGTCATTATGGCCAAACAGTTCTATTTTTGTTTCATCAGACCAGAGAACATTTCTCCAAAAAGTACGATCTTTGTCCCCATGTGCAGTTGCAAACCGTAGTCTGGCTTTTTTATGGCGGTTTGGAGCAGTGGCTTCTTCCTTGCTGAGCGGCCTTTCAGGTTTTGTCGATATAGGACTCATTTTACTGTGGATATAGATACATTTGTACCCGTTTCCTCCAGCATCTTCACAAGGTCCTTTGCTGTTGTTCTGGGATTGATTTGCACTTTTCGCACCAAAGTACGGTTCATCTCTAGGAGACAGAACGCGTCTCCTTCCTGAGCGGTATGACGGCTGTGTGATCCCATGGTGTTTATACTTGCTTATATTCTTTATACAGATGAACGTGGTACCTTCAGGCATTTGGAAATTGCTCCCAAGGATGAACCAGACTTGTGGAGGTCTACACATTTTTTTCTGAGGTCTTGGCTGATTTATTTTGATTTTCCCATGATGTCAAGCAAAGAGGCACTGAGTTTGAAGGTAGGCCTTGAAATACATCCACAGGTACACCTCCAATTGACTCAAATGATGTCAATTAGCCTATCAGAAGCTTCTAAAGCCATGACATAATTTTCTGGAATTTTCAAGCTGTTTAAAGGCACAGTCAACTAGTGTATGTAAACTCTGATCCACTGGAATTCTGATACAGTGAGTTATAAGTGAAATAATCTGTCTGTAAACAAATGTTGGAAAAAGTTGCTTGTGTCATGCACAAAGTAGATGTCCTAACCGACTTGCCAAAACTATAGTTTGTTAACAAGAAATTTGTGGAGTGGTTGAAAAAYGAGTTTTAATGACTCCAACAATAGTGTACGTAAACTTCCGACTTCAACTGTAGCTGTTGAATGCAGATACGGCTGGTAAACCAGGTGAGTGAATCTAAATATTGTGTCATGTAGGCCTAGTGTAAAAGGCTCATAATGTCCTCATGCTGCATTGATTAAGCCTTAGGGCAGGTKTAGAGTACATTTGTTCTTGCCAGGAGTCCTTACACCAAGCAATATGTATCTAGGAATGTTAAGGTTGAAATTCTGCACCATGCTCTTACCTATCATAACTTTACTTTGGAATATGTTGTTTAGTGTAAGTGCTGTGTGTCCTACACTTAAGGAGACCAGACAGAGGCAGAGCAGACCCGACATATTAATAATGAATGACCCAGTGAAGGCTAGCTGTATAGTAGTGCTCCAGTGAGGGTGACCAGGCTTTGTTCAGTAGGACACACAGAGAAGTGGGCCATTGTGTGCGTGTGTGTGTGCGTTTTGGCTGGTATTGGGTTACACACAAGGTCACTCTCAGTAATCTCTGTTCAATCAGTGGCCTCTAAGGTTGGACGGTATCCAGATTTTCATATCGTCATACTGTCTTTCTCTCATCCCGGAATTTACGGTATTACTGGTATTACTGTTTTTTTTGCGCTAAAAATGCAAAAAAAAAAAAACTTTGGGTGTCTACCAAAATTCACACAAGTCCTAGTGGATTTTTATAGAAGCTGCTAGCTAAATATGCTAACGAGCACAAACGAAAATAAACTAATTGCAAAGACATGAAAACCCGTCACAAGTTATACATAGAGTGCCTTCATAAAGTTCTCACACCTAGACTTTTTCCACTTTTTGTTGTGTTACAGCCTTAATTTAAAATGTATTAAGTTTAGATTTTTTTGTCACTGGCCTACACACAATACCCCAAAATGTCAATGTGTAATTATGTTTTTAGAAATGTTTACTATTTAATTAAAAATTTAAAGCTGAAATGTCTTGAGTCAAGTATTCAATCACTTTGCCTAAATAAGTTCAGGAGTAAAAATGTGCTTAACARGTCACATAATTATCAGGTATCAAGGTAAGACCCAGATGCAGACCGTGTCGAAGTAACAATGTTTATTACAGCAACGGCACAGGACGGCAGGCAGGCTCAGGCAAAGGTTGGTAATCCAGAGGGGGAGGAGGGGGCAAAGGTACAGGACGGCAGGCAGGCAGAGTGGTCAGGCGGATGGGTACAGGGTCAGGACAGGCAAGGGTCAAAAACCAGGAGGACGAGATAAGAGAGACTGGTGAAAAGCAGGAGCTGACACAAAAATACTGGTTGGCATGACAAACAAGACGAACTGGCAACAGACAAACAGAGAACACAGGTATAAATAAACAGGGGAAAATGGGCGACACCTGGAGGGGGGTGGAGACAATCACAAAGACAGGTGAAACAGATCAGGCTGTGACAATAATAAGTTGCATGGACTCACTGTGTGCAWTAATAGTGTTTAACAKGATTTTTGAACAACTACCTCATCTCTGTACCCCACACATACAACTATCTGTAAGGTCCCTCAGTCGAGCAGTGAATTTCAAACACATATTCAACCACAAATACCAAGGARGTTTTCCAATGCCTCGCAAAGAAGGGCACCTATTGGTAGATGGGTAAAAAAAAGCAGACATTAAATATCCCTTTGAGCATGGTGAAGTTATTAATTACACTCTGGATGGTATATCAACACACCCAGTCACTACAAAGATACAGGCGTCCTTCCTAAATCAGTTGCCGGAAAGGAAGTAAACCGCTTAGGGATTTCACCATAAGGCCAATAGTGACTTTAAAACAGTTGCAGAGTTTAATGGCTGTGATAGGAGAAAATGAGGATGGATCAACAACATTATTGTTACTCCACAACACTAACCTAATTGACATTTAGAAAAGAAGGAAGCCTGTACAGAATAAAATATTCTAAAACATGCATCCTGTTTACAATTAGGCAATAAAGTAAAACTGCAAAAATGTGGCAAAGAAATTAACTTTATGTCCTGAATACAAACAATTATGTTTGGAGCAAATCCAACACATCACTGAGTACCACTCTTCATATTTTCAAGCATGGTGGTGGCTGCATCATGTTATGGGCATGCTTGTCATCGACAAGAACTGTGGAGTTTGTTTATGATAAAAAKAAATGGAATGGAGCAAATCACCTGGTTCAGTCTCCTTTCCAACAAACATTGGGAGACAAATTCACCTTTCAGCAGGACAATAACCTCAAACACAAGGCCAAATATACTCAGGAGTTGCTTATCAAGACGACATTGAATGCCCCTGAGTAGCCTAGTTACAGTTTTTACTTAAATAGGCTTGACTATGGCAAGACTTGAAAATGGCTGTCAAAAAATTATGAATTACCAAATCCACAGCTTGAAGAATTAAAAACATTATAATGTGCAAATATTGTACAATCCAGGTGTGCAAAGCTATTATACCAGGGGTGTCAAACTCATTCCATGGAGGGTCTAGTGTCTTCAGGTTTTTGTTTTTTGTTTTTTCCTTTCAATTAAGCCTTAGACAACAAGGTGTGGGGAGTTCTTTACTACACTGAACAATATATAAACGCAACATGCAACAATTTCAAAGTTTTTAGTGAGTTACAGTTAATTTAAGGAAATCAGTCAATTGAAATAAATAAWTTAGGCCCTAATCTGTGGATTTTACATGACTGGGAATACAGATATGCATCTGTTGGTCACAGATACCTTTAAAACAAAAGGTAGGGGCGTGGATCAGAAAACCAGTCAGTATATGGTTTGACCATCATTTGCCTCATGTAGCGCGACACAGTTCCTTTGTATAGAGTTGTTCAGGCTGTTGATTGAGGCTTGTGGAATGTTGTCCACACTCCTCTTCAATGGCTGTTTCGAAGATGCTGGATATTTGCGGGAACTGGAACGCACTGTCGTACACATCAATCCAGAGCATCCCAAACATGCTCAATTGGTGACATGTCTGGTGAGTATTCAGGCCATGGAAGAACTGGGACATTTTCAGCTTCCAGGAATTGTGTAAAGATTCTTGCGACATGGGGCCTTGCATTATCATGCTGAAACATGAGRCGATGGCGGTGGATGAATGGCACGACAATGGGCCTCAGGATCTCGTCACGGTATCTCTGTGCATTGAAATTGCCATGGATAAAATACAATTGTGTTAATTGTCCGTAGCTTATGCCTGCCCATACTATAACCCCACCGCCATCTTGGGGCACTCTGTTCACAACGTTGATATCAGTAAACTGTTTGCCCACACAATGCCATACACGCTGTCTGCCATATGCCAGGTACAGTTGAAACCATGATTCATCCGTGAAGAGCACACTTCTTCAGCATGCCAGTGGCCATCAAAGGTTCACATTTGCCTACTGAAAACTGTTACGACTCCAAACTGCAGTCAGGTCAAGACCCTAGGATGACCTAGGATGACGAGCACGCAGATGAGCTTCCCTAAGACGTTTTCTGACAGTTTGTGCAGAAATTATTTGGTTGTGCAAACCCACAGTTTCATCAGCTGACTGGTTGACTGGTCTCAGACGATCCAGCAGGTGAAGAAGCCAGATATTGAGGTCCTGTGCTGGTGTGGTTACACATGGTCTGCGGTTGTGAGGCCGGTTGGACGTACTGCCAAATTCTTTAAAAAAAAACGCTGGAGGCGGCTTATGATAGAGAAATTAACATTTCAATTCTCTGATAACAACTCTGGTGGSCATTCCTGCAGTCAGCATGCCAATTGCACGCTCCCTCAAAACTTGAGACTTCTGTGGCATTGTGTTGTGTGACAAAACTGTACATTTTAGAGTGGCCTTTTATTGTCCTCAGCACAAGGTGCACCTGTGTAAGGATAATGCTGTTTAATCAACTTCTTGATATGCCACACCTGTCAGGTAGATGGGTTGTCTTGGCAAAAGAGAAAGGCTCACTAACAGAGATGTAAACAAATTTGTGCACAACATTTTTGAGAAATAAGCTTTTTGTGAGTATGGAACATTTCTGGGCTCTTTTTATTTCAGCTAATGATACATGGGACCAACACTTTACATGTTGCATTTATATTTTATGTTCAGTATAATTAGTGACCTTAATTCAYCAATCAAGTACAAGGGAGGAGTGAAAACCCACAGACACTCAGTCTTCCATGGAATGAGTTTGAGACCTGTGTATTGGAGACTTAACCAGAAARACTCACAACTGTAATTGCTGCCAAAGGTGATTCTAACATGTATTTACTCAGGGGTGTGAATACTTACACTGTATGTAAATGAGATATTTCTGTATTACATTTTCAATAAATTAGCAAACAATTCTAAAAACATGTTTGCACTTTGTCATTATGGGGTATTTTGTGTAGATGGGTGAAAGAAAAACATCTATTGAATCCATTTTTGAATTCAGGCTGTAACACAACAAAATGTGGAATAAGTGAAGGGGTAACAGGGCTGGTCCTTGCCTTTCTGCTGCTTTAGGCAATCYCAAAAAGCGGAACCCACAGTGAAACTAGAATAGTCCCAGTAAGCAAAAGGATGTTGAAAAGATGTCTAAAATACTTATTTTTCAGACGTTGATGTTAGGTTAAATTTAAGTTCTGATTGAATGGTAAAAATATCTATTTTCCGTACGTATTTTCCAGGACGTTGAAAAGGCATGAAAGACGTTGAAAAATACATATTTTACGGACGTTGAAATCAGATTCATTTTCGGTAATGAATGACAGTTGAAAATACTTATTTTCCAGACGTTGAAATTATGTATTTTCCGGACGTCGAAATCAGGTTTTATTTTTGGTTTTGAATGAAAGTTGAAAATACGTAATTTATAGATGACTATGTTTGGCTGGTCTAGACCTGACCAAATCTGAACCAAACATAGAAGTCTATGATAGGTTCAGATTTGGACCAGACCGGACCAAAAATCTATGTCCGTGGGTGTTGAAATCAAAGCAAACAGGTTCAGATTTGGTTCGTACCAGACCAAAATCCAATGTCAGTGGATGTGGAATTCAATACCGGTCTGGACTGAACAAAAAAAGACGTCCAAAAGGTGTCATCGTCGGTCCTGCTTCCTGAGGTATATCATATAGTGTTGCCTGAAATTGTATTTTATGAATGCCCAACTGTGGTAAGCCTACCATTTGTAAAACACCAAATAAAGCCGTCTGGATAGGACTATAAAAAGACGTCGGCTCATGCTTACTGGGGTTTAGCCTACCACGTCAACCAGCAATGGAATTTTATGAATGCCCATCCATGTGGTAGGCCCATCGTTTTTAAAACAGGCGGTTGCATTGGCTTTGTGACGAATCAGTTTTGCTATTTAAGCCCTGAATTTCAGCTGCTCAACTTTTTAGGAGTTATCATGAGCCTATTTGCATTGTGTTTACACAGCAGGAAATGCAGAAGTATTTTTGTTGTTGCTATGATCAGCTTGAAATCGCTGATCATGAAAATGGGGTGAAACTCCTGGACAACAGTTGTTATAGTCCATTCCAAATTGTCCATTTTACGTTGACGTGATCTGTTTATGGAATATGTTGTAAACGTGACAGCGCATTTTTTTTATTTGATTGGGCACCATTTAGTTAGGCTATTTGATCGGAGAAACCTGCATGATGTAAAAAGTGTCTGTCTCAATACATTGTCATACATTTTATCTCCAGCCTGTAGGCTACAGTAAAGGCAACATGCTATTTTTACTATATCCTGTATCTGCTACATGATTTATGTTAGATCATTTTTTGGACGGAATKTTGGTGGATCGCTGCAGCGGTGCGTCTGCAACAGCACCCTGGAGAGGAGCTCTGGAAATGGACAAGAAAAATGTTTTGCGCCCCTGCMTTTGACAAAGTGGGCACAGGGCGGCATCAGCGCTCACCTAAAAAGCCCATATGCCACTTGTTGAGAGAAATTGTCACTGTTTTTGGGCAGAATTATGTGAGGTTTTATATGTTGTTGGAGGTATGTCTTGGTCAGTTTAGCGTAGAAAATGCCGCCCTTGTCAATTTGCCGACATATGCGGCCGCCTAACGGTCTGTGTACACTAGCAGGCTGTAAAATTCCTCGTGCATCTTCGGCCGCCCAGAGTGGCACCCTTGTGGCGGTGCTGGCAGCATATAGCAGCAGTTCGGTTGTGCATCAATAATTCAGTACAGTCCATCAAGAATTCAGCATTTTGTATAAGGTCTGGTTATTAAATGGGTAAATAGTTTAATCCATTMTACATTTCATTTATTTATTCACAGATAAATAGTAATATGCTCTTAACCGCTCTGGTGACAAACTTTGCTGCCCTGTTTCCAATCGTCAACATGGCTGGGAGAACCTATTGAAGTAAGTAAATACATTTTGAAAATGTAAAAATAATGACGTATTCTTAGCTAACTAGCTACAGTGGAGGCTAACTCAGATGAGCTGCTAACGTAGCTAGCTAGCTATCTAGACAACTKTACATACTGTACAGCTAGTTAGCTAAGTTAATTAAATATCACCAGCTACCTAACTTCATATTAGCTAGCTATTGTGATGTATTTATCATTGTAAAAAACAAACTTCAAATGCATTTGTAGGAAGCTAGCTAAGGATAGCAGCTCCAACTGAATAGGGCAGGTACTTTTGTGTAGTTCCAGTCCCTAGAAAGAAGTGAGGACAGAGATGATAATAGTACCATAATATTCAGTGCTGTCTAATTGGAGTATAAGGAAGTCTGTTTTTTGTGATGTTTTCTGTCCTCAGCTACAGAGAGCTATGAACGCCTGTTGTATGCAGATGAAGAGGTCCCAATGAAGAGCGGTGGTTCTCAGTCCAGGTCCTGGGGACTCAAAGTGGTGCACATTTTTGTTTTTGCCTTAGCACTACACAGCTGATTCAAATGATCAACTYATCATCAAGCTWYAAACAGTATTTAAGTATTCATTTTTGATGGCATCCTTGATGTGATCCTTCTGTTGTCACATTCTACACATGCATCTATCTATTCAATGTTATCATGATTTGTTATAAGAGATATTATACTTTCAGTAATCCACAATGACCTGGTGATGTAAAAGTCTAATAATGACATTATCTTCCATATTCCTACAGATACCTTGCAACTGGAGATTCCTCCAAAACGATTCCCTACAGTTACCGTATAGGGCACTGCACGATTGGGTGGCCAGGGCCACCTTGGACTGCCTCGTGGGGAAATTCAGGTGTGTGTGAAGGCTACCTGTGTCCTGCATAACTTCATGAGGATGGACACAAGGACCAGGAGGGGACCTGCAGCTTGCCGCCGTGTGCCAGAGGAGAGGTCTGCTGCTTTGCAGGATGTTGCAAGGATGGGGGCCAACAATGCAGCACTGGAGGCAATCCGTGTGGGAAGGCCTTTACCTCCTACTTCCCTGGCAACACCATATACCACACTATGCACAACCAAAGGGTCTTTTAAGAGCCACCCACCTTGCAATAAGAGTATTGTTCCATTTACTTAGGTATGTCAACTGCAGTTATGATTTATACTTCTTAGGTGAGGGTGCCGTTCAGGTAAAATTATAAATAAATAAAAATGTTTACCTTATTTAACGGTGCTGTTCAGGTAAGGGTGATGTCTGTACATAAACAAAACAGGCTCTTTTAAGAGTCACCCATATTGAAAAAAATGTGAACAGTAAGACACCCTACAACCCACACAGTTGTGTATCAATCTGATTGATGGATTGTATTGTGCAGTAAGCAGGCTCAGGTGTATAACTGGCTCCTTCCACCTTCAAAGAATAGGCAAGAGGACCAACCATGGAGAATAGTAAGACACACCATTATTTATATTTAAGTAACTACGCTATATCGTTTGTCCTCGTGTGTCTGCATGTTTTTCAGTATAAAGTACTCTGCAGCCACACACAGATTCCTGTTKAACACTGTCTCTTTAACTACCTTGTTTTCTCAATAACAATTTCGACCCCTTCTCCCTAAATCCTCTAGGTTAGATCAGCTGTGTCGGTGAACCACTCCCGCTTCTGAACTGCCTGACACATAGAGGGCACAGCATGATCAGAGGTGAGAGGTCACTTGGTCGTGTCAACAGGCAGTATTATTAAAGAGATGCTTTACATTGAAATACAGATGGAGATGTAGTTGTCCCAGAGTTAATGATCCAAGGTCAGTTTTGCATTTCACCCAATGATTGTGATGACTGACAGTGTTAGAATTGAAAGAAAACACAAGGCTTAATCATGCTATCTCCATCTGTCTCTCTTCTGCAGGTATGTTTTACTGTAAGAGAGGATGCCAACCCCCAGTCCCGTCATCGCCGATCTAAGATAACCCTCTGGCCAACTGGGGGCCCAAGAATGGTTAGGAGACACTGTTAGAGACACTTATGTAATTGTGATGACCTGAAAGAATAGGAAGTTTGGTAGCACAGTAATTCATTAATCATATGCTGTCTTCCCTGCTCCTCCGTTCTTATCTCGTTCCCTTTCTGTCTATTACACTTTTTCTCACGCCTCTCCCCACCTCATCTTTCTTCCTCTGTTTTTATAATGCCCACCAGATGTGCATTGAATTACAGATTGAACTTATATTTATACTATTTAATAATATTACGTATTTATAACTTGGATGATTAACTTCTTTCAACTTCTTTCAATAAAGCTATTCATACCTGAATCGCACCTTTATTTGCAAAGGTAGTGTACATGATCAGTGAATATATATATATATATTCAATGTACAGGATATGTGGGAAACTCATGCTTGGTAATAACTACACTACCGTTCAAAAGTTTGGGGTAACTTAGAAATGTCATTGTTTTCCATAAAAACATACATGAAATGAGTTGCAAAATGAATAGGAAATACAGTGTAGTCAAGATGTTGACAAGGTTATAAATGTTTTTTTTTTTTTTAAATTGATAATAATTGTGTCCTTCGAACTTTGCTTTCATCAAAGAATCCTTCATTTGCAGCAATTACAGCCTTGCAGACCTTTGGCATTCTAGTTGTCAATTTGTTGAGGTAATCTGAAGAGATTTCACCCCATGCTTCCTGAAGCACATCCCACAAGTTGGATTGGCTTGATGGGCACTTCTTACGTACCGGTGAAGCTGCTCCCACAACAGCTCAATAGGGTTGAGATCCGGTGACTGTGCTGGCCACTCCATTATAGACAGAATACCAGCTGACTGCTTCTTCCCTAAATAGTTCTTGCATAGTTTGGAGCTGTGCTTTGGATYATTGTCCTGTTGTAAGAGTAAATTGGCTCCAATTAAGCGCCTTCCACGGGGTATGTCATGGCGTTGCAAAATKAAGTGATTGCCGTCCTTCTTCAAGATCCCTTTCACCCTGTACAAATCTCCCACTTTACCACCACCAAAGCACCCCCAAACTATMACATTGCCTCCACCATGCTTGACAGATGGCATCAAGCACTCCTCCAGCATCTTTTCATTTTTTCTGCGTCTCACGAATGTTCTTCTTTGTGATCCGAACACCTCAAACTTAGATTTGTCTATCCATAACACTTTTTCCAATCTTGCTCTGTCCAGTGTCTGTGTTCTTTTGCCCATCTTAATTWAAAAAATGTATTGGCCAGTCTGAGATCTGGCTTTTTCTTTGCAACTCTGCCTAGATTGCCAGCATCTCGGAGTCGCCTCTTCGCTGTTGACGTTGAGACTGGCGTTTTGCGGGTACTCTTTAATGAAGCTGCCAGTTGAGGACTTGTGAGGCGTCTGTTTCTCAAACTAGACACTCTAATGTATTTGTCCTCTAGCTCAGTTGTGCACCGGGGCCTCCCACTCATCTTTCTATTTTGGTTAGAGACAGTTTGCGCTGTTCTGTGAAGGGAGTAGTACACAGCGTTGTACGAGATCTTCAGTTTCTTGGCAATTTCTTGCATGGAATAGCCTTCATTTCTCAGAACAAGAATAGACTGACGAGTTTCAGAAGAAAGTTATTTGTTTCTGGACATTTTGAGCCTGTAATCGAACCCACAAATGCTGACGCTCCAGATACTCGACTAGTCTAAAGAAGGCCAGTTTTAGTGCTTCTTTAATCAGGGCACCAGTTTTCAGCTGTGCTAACATAATTGCAAAAGGGTTTTCTAATGATCAATTAGCCTTTTAAAATGATAAACTTGGATGAGCTAACACAACGTGCCATTGAAACACAGGAGTGATGGTTGCTGATAATGGGCCTCTGTACGCCTATGTAGATATTCCATTAAAAATCAGCCGTTTCCAGCTACAATAGTCATTTACAGCATTAACAATGTCTACACTGTATTTCTGATCAATTTGATGTTATTGTAATGGACAAAAAAATGTGCTTTTCTTTCAAAAACAAGGACATTTCTAAGTGACCCCAAACTTTTGAACAGTAGTGTATGGACTGGCATCCTTGGCATAATCAGGTTATATTATTTTCTACTCAACCCATAGGCTTTATTGATGCCATTCAGACTGTCTTGAAGTCAATACAACCGGCTATGATATTTGAGGTTCATAGCTAGGTTCATACACTACGTCCCCAATCTGTGAGCTTGTGTGGCCTACCACTTTATGGCTGAGYCGTAGTTTCTCCKAGACCTTTCCACTTCACAATAACAGCACTTACATTGATCGGGGCAGCTCTAGYAGGGCAGAAATTTGATGAAATGACTTGTTGGAAAGGTGGCATCCTACGACGGTGCCACATTGAAAGTCACTGAGCTCTTCAGTAAGGCCATTCTACTGTCAGTATTTGTCTATGGAGATTGCATGGCTCTGTGCTCGATTTTATACACCTGTCAGCAACCGGTGTGGCTGAAATAGCCGAATCCACTAATTTGAAGGGGTGTCCACGTACTTTTGTATATAAAGTGTATTTACAAACAAATACGTGACTGGCTCAACTGTTCTGGGGAACTACTGTAAGCTTCATAATATAAAATAATGWGATAGGTGAAATGAAGAATGCAATCTTTTTTTCTCCTAACGTTTTGCACGAGTTCATTGCAGGTATATACTTAAAAAGTAGCTACAAATATACTTAAATGTTTTGAAAAACTTTAAAGAAATAGTTTCAACGATATTGGCGGTATTGAAAAACCATCACGTTGTCAGGTATCAAGGTAAGACTCAAGTGCAGACTGTGTGAAGTAACAATGTTTATTGTAACAACAGGGGCAGGAAAACGACAGGTCTAGRCAGGCAGGGGTCGATAGTCCAGAGGTGGAGCAAAGGTGCAGGCAGGGTCAGGGGTGCCGGTGATRAGGGCCGGGTCCAAGATGTCTTTAGCGGGAACTCAGCACCTCTCCTGTGGGACATAGCCCTCCCRGTCAACCAGGTACTGGAAACCCCTGCCCTGTGGTCGAACCCTCAGGAGGCGTCTCACCGTGTACGCTGGCTGGCCATCGATGGCAYGGGRGGGAGGGATGGGCCTAGAAACAGAAGTCAAGGGGCAGTCAGACATGGTTTTGACTCTAGACACAGAATAAGTTGGAAAAATACGAAGGGTACGGGGCAACAGAGGACAAACGGCAAAGGAGCTAATGATCTTGGAACCGGGGTGAAGGTCTCGGCTTCCGGGTGTGTAGCCGCGGCACAATAGCGGCGTGCCAGCGCCTCAGGCTTGACCTTCTTGGATACCGGTCAGTACTGCGGAAGCGAAGTGGCACGGGTCTTACTGAACCCCTCCCGGTGGTCCTGGTACTCTGCGGAGCTGGCGGAGGGGTCCGGGGCAATTTCCAAGCCCCCAGGAAGACGCCCCGGTGCAGGCAGAGCTGACTTCAGGCAATGAGTGTTGCAGGACAGGCTCCAGGCCACGATGGCACCAGTAGCCCAGTCAATGGAGGGATTGTGTCGCTGGAGCCCAGAGAATCCCAATACCACAGGAACCTGCAGAGATTCAACCAGCAGGAATTGGATCGTCTCACTGTGGTTCCCCGACACTCGTAGGTTGACGGTGGTGGTCTGGTGGGTGACCCAGCATATAGAGCGCCCGTCCAGCGCTCTAACACCCATGGGAATGGAGAGGGGTTGAGTGGGGATGCCCAGCTCGGACACCAGGGTAACTTCCATGAGACTCACTTCGGCCCCCGAGTCGATAAGTACCTGGAGAGACTTGGACTGGTCGCCACACAGCAGGGTGGCATGGAGAAGGGGGCGAGTAAGGGGAGAGGAACAATTATCTTTAAGACCCACCAGTGTACTCACTTCAACGAATGAGCTAGGTCTCTTGATGATACTGTAGACACAAAATGACCGGCAGTACTGCAATACAGACAATTCTGGGTCTCAAGTCTGTGTACGCGTTGCAGCTYGGGAAGAGGTGAATCGGCAGTCTCCTGAGGCTCTTGGAGGGACTCGGGGAAGCTTGGATCCTCTCGGGGACGTAGACGCCGGGGACTTCCGGAGTTCATCAGCTGCAAGGTGGGATCCCTGAGTGAGTGATTAGGACCGCAATCGGACCTCTTCTCCCTTCCACGTTCCCGTAGCTGACCATCGATCTGGATGGTTAAAGCGATGAGTGAGTCAAGATCTGTCGGTAGTTCTCGGGCCGCCAGCTCATCCTTTACCTCCTACAATAATCCATGCAGGAATGTGTCAAACAGCGCTTCCGGGTTCCAGGTATCCTGGGTTCCTGCTAGCGTACGGAACTCCACCGCATAGTCTGCCACACTGAAGGTGTCCTGCCGAAGCTGGAGTAACTTCCGGGCAGCTTCTCTCCCGAACACCGGAGCCTCAAACTTCTCACCTCCGCCACGAATACCTCCAGACTGAGGCAGACGGCRGATTGTTGCTCCCACACTGCCGTGGCCCAGGCGAGTGCCCTCCCAGACATCAGCTTAATAATGTACGCTATCTTCAAGCGGTCCGAGTGGAACGAAGAAGGCTGCAGCTCRAAAACGAGGGAGCACTGGGAGAGAAAGGCCCAGCAGATTCTGGAATCTCCATCGTAGCGCTCCGGGGAGGTAACGGGGGTTCCCGGGAAACAGGGGTGATAGTGCTGCTACCAGCTGGGTTACAGAGGGGCTGGGAGGTTACCGTCGTGGTAGGCTGCCTAGTAGGCAACCCCCGGAATTGCTCCCGCAATGCCTTCCATCAGACCGCGAAGCAAATCCTTGTGCCTACCAATGGTGGCTCCTTGGGAGGAGATGGCGTTGTGGAGCTGGTCCAAGTCTGCTGGGTCAGTCATGGCCAGTTCGTGCTATCAGGTATCAAGGTAAGACCCAAGTGTAGACTGTGTGATGTAACAATGTTTATTGTAACAACAGGTGCAGGCAAACGACAGGTCAAGGCAGGCAGGGGTCGATAATTCAGAGTAGGAGCAAAGGTACAAGATGGCAGGCAGGCTCAGGGTCAAGGACAGACAGAGTTCAGTAATCCAGAGGTGGAGCAAAGGTACAGGACGGCAGGCAGGCAGGCCCTGGGTCAGGGAAGGCAAGGCAGAGTGGTCAGGTGGCGGGTACAGGGTCAGGACAGGCAAGGGTCAAAAATCAGGAGGACGAGAAAAGAGAGGCTGGGAAAAGACAGGAGCTGACAGGACAAAAGCTGGTAAGCTTGACAAACAAGACAAACTGGTACAGACAGACAGAAAAAACTTGCAATAGGCCATTCCACTGTGGTTCATATACACACGCCTACATGTTAAATAGGAACTGGGCGAAGACATGCCCAGGGGAGTGAAGGGACAAATTCCCATGAACCAGTTTGGCAGCTTGCTGTCCAATCAGCATAAGCCTGGTGACAGTCCAGGAAGTGTAAATACCTGTATCTGTCAGTATCCCTCCCGTAAGATTGACTTTACACTACAGTACACAGTGTTTGCATGTTAGCCTGACTGTCTGTCTGCCTGTCAGTTAGTCTGCTTGGTGCTATTTATATGCACTGTGYGTTGGGGCTGGTGGTGGTGTACAGGCAGCTGTGGGAATGTTCTGTAGTGGCACAGAATGGAACTACCTGAACCAGGCTTAGAATAGAGGAATGGGACATATTGGAATTAAAAACTGTGGAATTAAAACATCACTGGTTCTAGTTCTAGATTTGTAGAACCCTGGTGCTATGTTAATTGGGTACTCTGTTGAACAGTCTGCTGGATTTAATTCCACGCTCCAGATGGGTGACATCATCACCTGTGCCATCGTCACCTAGCAACAGGAGCAGTGCTGAAAGCCAGGTAGGGGCTTCGTTGGTTGGTTTGATGGTGCCAACACCAAAGGATACTTCGGGATTTTGGCAATGAGGCCCTTTATCATCTTCCCCAGAGTCAGATGAACTCATGGATACCATTTGTATGTATGCAGTATGAAGGAAGTTGGAGGTAGTTTTGTGAGCCAATGCTTTTTAGCATTAGCGCAATGACTGGAAGTATGGGTATCTGCTAGCATGCTACCACAATGACTTGAAGACCTATAGGTATCTGCTAGTTTCAGTCATTGCAACAGATACCCATAGTTTTCCAGTCATTGCAGCAGATACCCATAGAATTCCAGTCATTGCAGCAGATACTCATAAGTTTCCAGTCATTGCGCTAATGCTAGTTAGCATCTTCCTTTCAAACTGCACACAGAGACATAAAAATGGTATCCATGAGTTCAACTGACTCTGGGGAAGTAGATGAAGGGCCTCATTGCCAAGAACCCGAAGTATCCCTTTAATAATAACAAGTGGTAGTGTGAATATACATTACATGTGCAGCGCTCTAGTGACTGAATTGATACAGTTGTTGCATTATTGAAGTGTGACAGTTTCACACACGTGTACGCCAGTGTCGGTCAGTGTCGTTTATGATGAGGGAGGACGATTTTTTTTCATGAGCATGGCCTTATTTCTATTACAGCATTCACCCAGTTCAATGTAACATTTATAGTTTAGGCTACTACATGATACTTGAATTTCCCCTATACCCATCATGAGGTTGCTTCAAATCAAATTTGATTTGTCACATGCGCCAAATACAAAAGGTGTAGACCTTACAGTGAAATGCTTACATACAAGCCCCTAACCAACAATGCAGTTCAAGAAATAGAGTTAAGAAAGTATTTACTAAATAMATTTGTGAAAATGAATATTTAAATCATAAAGTATCAAGAAAATTACATAACAATAACGAAGTCGGAAGTTTACATACACTTAGGTTGGAGTCATTAAAACTTGTTTTTCAACCACTCCACAAATGTCTTGTTAACAAACTATATTTTTGGCTAGTCGGTTAGGGCATCTACTTTGTGCATGACACAAGTAATTTTTCCAACAATTGTTTACAGACAGATTATTTCACTTATAATTCACTGTATCACAATTCCAGTGGGTCAGAAGTTTACATACACTAAGTTGACTGTGCCTTTAAACAGCTTGGAAATTTTCAGAAAATTATGTTATGGCTTTAGAAGCTTCTGATAGGCTAATTTACATAATTCGAGTCAATTGGAGGTGTACCTGTGGATGTATTTCAAGGCCTACCTTCAACTCAGTGCCTCTTTGCTTGACATCATGGGAAAATCAAAAGAAATCAGCCACGACCTCAGAAAAAAATGGTTCATCCTTGGGCGCAATTTCCAAATGCCTGAAGGTACCACAATCATCTGTACAAACAATAGTATGCAAGTATAAACACCATGGGACGACGCAGCCGTCATACCGCTCAGGAAGGAGACACGTTCTGTCTCCTAGAGATGAACGTACTTTGGTGCGAGAAGTGCAAATCAATCCCAGAACAACAGCAAAGGACCTTGTGAAGATGCTGGAGGAAACAGGTACAAAAGTATCTATATCCACAGTAAAACGAGTCCTATATCGACATAACCTGAAAGGCCGCTCAGCAAGGAAGAAGCCACTGCTCCAAAACCGCCATAAAAAAGCCAGACTACGGTTTGCAACTGCACATGGGGACAGAGATCGTACTTTTTGGAGAAATGTCGTCTGGTCTGATGAAACAAAAATAGAACTGTTTGGCCATAATGACCATCATTTTGTTTGGAGGAAAAATTAGGCTTGCAAGCCCAAGAACACCATCCTAACCGTGAAGCACGGGGTGGCAGCATCATGTTGTGGGGGTGCTTTGCTGCAGGAGGGACTGGTGCACTTCACAAAATAGATGGCTTCCTGAGGAAGGAAAATTATGTGGATATATTGAAGCAACATCTCAAGACATCAGTCAGGAAGTTAAAGCTTGGTCGGAAATGGGTCTTCCAAATGGACAATGACCCCAAGCATACTTCCAAAGTTGTGGCAAAATGGCTTAAGGACAACAAAGTCAAGGTATTGGAGTGGCCATCACAAAGCCTTGACCTCAATCCCATAGAACATTTGTGGGCAGAACTGAAAAAGCGTGTGCGAGCAAGGAGGCCTACAAACCTGACTCAGTTACACCAGCTCTGTCAGGAGGAATGGGCCAAAATTCACCCAATTTATTGTGGGAAGCTTGTGGAAGGCTACCCAAAACGTTTGACCCAAGTTAAACAATTTAAATGCAACGCTACCAAATACTAATTGAGTGTATGTTAACTTCTGACCCACAGGGATTGTGATGAAAGAAATACAAGCTGAAATAAATCATTCTCTCAACTATTATTCTGACATTTCACATTTTTWAAATAAAGTGGTGATCCTAACTGACCTAAGACAGGGAATTTTTACTAGGATTAAATGTCTGAAAAACTGAGTTTAAATGTATTTGGCTAAGGTGTATGTAAACTTCCGACTTCAACTGTAGTTATTCCTTTTGTCCAGGTGGGAAAGGGCAGTGTGGAGTGCGATTGAGATTGCGTCATCTGTGGATCTGTTGGGGCGGTATGCGAATTGGAGTGGGTCTAGGGTTTCTGGCATGATGGTGTTGATGTTAGCCATGACCAGCCTTTCAAGCGCTTCATGGCTACCGGCGTGAGGGTGGTAATCATTTAGGCAGGTTACCTTTGCTTTCTTGGGCACAGGGACTATGGTGGTCTGTTTGAAACATGTAGGTATTACAGACTCGGTCAGGGAGAGGTTGAAAATGTCAGTGAAGACACTTGCCATTTGGTCTGCGCATGCTTTGAGCACACGTCCTGGTAATCCTTCTGGCCCTGCGGCTTTTTGAATATTGACCTGTTTAAAGGTCTTGCTCACATCGGCTATGGAGATCGCGATCACACAGTCGTCCGGAACAGCTGGTGCTCTCATGCATGCTTCAGTGTTGCTTGCCTCGAATTAAGCATAAAAGGCATTTAGCAGGTCTGGTAGGCATGCGTCACTGGGCAGCTCGCAGCTGGGTTTCCCTTTGTAGTCCGTAATATTTGTCAAGCCCTGCCACATCCAACGAGCATCAGAGCTGGTGTAGTAGGAGTCAGCATCGGTTTGTGGTGTGAAATGGACGGCTACGAATAATATAGATGAGAACTCTCTTGGGAGATAGTGTGGTCTACAGCTTTTCATAAGTTATTCTACCTCAGGCRAGCAATACCTCGAGACTTCTTTAATATTGGACATTGCACACCAGCAGTTATTGACAAATAGACACATACCCCTGCCCCTCGTCTTACCAGACGTATCTGCTCTGTCCTGCCGATGCACCGAGAAGCCAGCTAGATCTATATCATCTGTGTCGTCATTCAGCCACGTCTCGGTGAAACATAAGATATTGCAGTTTTTAATGTCCCATTGGTAGGACAGTCTGAATAAACCTAGCCTATTAATGAAAGTTTACAATGTAGGTGCAAACAGGTCAAAAGAAAAATTTGAGATAACAGACATGGACAAACAGTGACACATTCAATACCGCCTTGCACACTCTTGYCTGCATCTAGCTTATCTTGGGAATAATCATTAGTCAAACAGTTGCAAACAAGAGTTTCTATTGGACAAATTCAGGTATTTTTATCCCCGTTTGGTTATGTTTAAGAAAAGTTTTTCAACAGAATCGGCGGAATGAATACACCCCTGATCACGCATTAACACAGTTCACTTTCATAGCCACGTTATATTCCTTCTTTCCTCTATGCACTCTTCTCTTCTCACCTTTTCCCTTTGTTTGTGGATTTCAATGAACAACACATCAGCTGTATGTGACAAGGCAAAAAAAACTTTCCAAGCCAAACCATGTCATAACCGCTACACACAGCCTACATCGTTGTCCCCATATTAGCTAAAGTAACTTCCTAGTCAACATAGCTAATAGAACTAATGCGTTAGTTAACCCGCTACAATCATGGAGTAACGTTACAGTGTATAGTCAGTTACACTGGCAGTTACACCAGTGGGCCCTGGGGCAGTAAATTAATAAAACCAACATATCACCTAGACTTGGAAGAGTTACAGTGTTGTGTTGGATAGTTATAGCCAGCTAGCTAACATAGCATCCCTCTGAGTAACTAAACTAGCCAGCTGCATTTAGCTAGTTATSTAAGTAAGTGAAAGTGAAAAAAATGACAATCTCTCTCGCTTCTCCTTCATTTTTRAAAAACTGTGTTCAACAATTGGCCTTCTCCCTTTGAGTCAACTACTCATCATATTTTATGCACTGCAGTGCTAGCTAGCTGTAGCTTATGCATCCAGTGCTAGATTCATTCTCTGATCCTTTGATTGGGTGGACAACATGTTGCAAGAGCTCTGTTGCAAGAGTTCAACATCCTCTGGAAGTTGCCATAATGAATTGCCATAATTACTGTGTAAGTCTATGGAAGGGTAGAGAACCAAGAGCCTCATAGGTTTTGTATTTTAGTCAATGTACCAAGAGGACGGAAGCTAGCTGTCCTCCGGCTACACCATGGTGCTATCCTCCAGAGTGCTGTCGAGGCTACTGTAGACTTTCATTGTAAAACAGTGTGTTTTAATCAATTATTTGGTGACGTGAATATATTTAGTATAGTTTTATCTAAAAGGATAACTTTTTCAATGTTTTACCATTTKAATTTTTATGAGGAGCTTCCACATTGCCAAATGTGACAGTGTACTGCTTGCTACATGACACATAGCTATGAACAATCAGATGAAATCTCACAAATGGTTTCATATCCTGTCTGGGAGAGAGAAAGAGAGAGGAAGTGTTTGTGGAAAGGGAAAGAAGAGAGAGTCAGTCTTAGTACTGGTCTCACTGACATGTTTATGGTGGTTGCTAATGCCATGTTCTGGATTTTTCTCTCTCTCCCATGCTGTGGCTTTTGCTTTCACAACATTTGATTTTAGTAGTACTGCAGTGTGGTGTATGTCTGTACAAACGCTGTTCATTTTCATTTGTTGATGATTGTGCACCAACACATATATTAATTAGTTATGCATGGCAAGCAGCAAATTAATAGAGTCATTGACTGTATAGCGTTCAATACAGATCAATATTGGCGTAGCACTACAGTACTGATATGCTACTGTATACCACAGCCTTTTATTCTTCGTTGATGAATAGAGATTAGGCCGAGTGCTAATATTATGCATCAGACCGACCGGCACACCTTTCAACAGGCTCTGCCAGCCTGGCCTGATCGCTCTGCATTCTTACGCATTATCGCTCCTCCCTCTGCCACCCCCCCATCCTCCTTATAATAGACGGTTCCATTCCAAAGCTACCTTGCCTGCTCCCCAGCCCAGTCGTCTCCCCTAGCAACCAACCAACCAGGCTTGCAGCTCGTCGTGCTATGACATCACCGGCTCCTTAGCAGTCAGCTGCTGCAGTGGAGAGGGAGGGGAAGAGAGCGAGAAAGAGAGGGAATTAGGGAGGGAGGGAGGAGAAAGACGAAGGGGGGGAGAAAAGACAGCTTGTCTCACACATACACGCACACACAGCAAGTCTCTCCGAGGCTGTTCAAAACATGGAGGCTGCTCCCGGATAAGCAGTTCGCCTAGCGACGAGGAGCTAACACGCGGTGAGACAGCAAAATTAGTTTAGCGACCGACTGTCAGTCAACCATGGACGATATCTCAACCGAGGCTGATCCCTATCTACCCTACGACGGGGGAGGGGATACCATCGCCCTGCAGGAGCTGCCTAAAAGAGGTACGCCATGATCCCCCTACCCTCCCCTTCCTTTGAATGGAGTTTGGAGGTTCGGTCTGTTTGTCCATCTGGCTACAGTTACAGTCATGGCGCTGGATAATCTAATGCTGTAGCTCCCTACTGTTGTTCTAATAGACTAAAATGGTGTGGAGTTTGACTAAGGTCAGACAGGAGGACTGTCATGGTGAACGTGTTATCTAGCTGGCTGCCATTCTGCGACCATTCACCTGCTCGTCGATGATTAACCTTGACACCCACAATCAATGTGTCTCTGTGTGTGTGTCATATCTGCGTGGTGAATTAGCAGGTTGTGTATTCTCCGGGTTTAGCTGAGCTCGTAGAATCAATAAATGGCCGAAGAGGAGCAATGTGTGCCACTGCCTCCATCTTTATTCTCGTAGAATAAGCTGTTAAATGTGTGTGTGTGTAGGAACACTCTATAACAGGCTTCCAGATGTTACTCAGTGTGGTGCTGATCCATTTAACGTGCAACAGTGTTTCAGTGCAGGGAGGAGGACCTGTGGATTGAGCTGTAGTGTTCTCTGCCATATCTCACTAGTCAGTACACCTCATTCTGCACTGTCACACCGCACACACACTAACATCTATAACGCATCTTATCCTTCTCATTACTTGTACAAAACCTATACAATTTTCAACAGGATTCAATTATTCAGTGTTATGTGGATATATCCTGGGTCCTTCTTTCACAGTTAGCTAATATGTTGTGTAATCGTCCCAAGGCCTAAACTATTCATGGCCCCGCACTGAGTAATATGCTTCCTTTAACATAACCTTCACGTACATGGTTGACTGATTTGATTCAGCTCAAAAGAGAGAAAAACGACCTAACATCAGTCCTATTCCATCCGTTTAGTTTGCGGTTGGCTCCTTCGTGTGTGTACATTTCCCTCTCTTCCTTATCTTTATTTTCTTTCTTCCCGACTGAGGTTGGAAGTTTGGTTATGTTTGTCCTTCTGGTTACAGTCATGGCGCTGGATAATCTAATGCTGTAGCTCCCTACTGTTTGTCTAATAGACTAAATGGTGTGGAGCTTATGACTTAGGTCAGACGGGAGGACTGTCATGGTGAATGGTTATCTAGCTGGCTGCCATTCTGCCACCATTCACCTGCTCGTCGATGATTAACTTGGCACGCCCACTATCAGTGTGTCTGTGTGTGTGTCTTATCTGCGTGGTGAATTAGCAGGGTGTGTCTATTCTCCGGGTTTAGCTGAGCGTGTAGAATCAATAAATGGCCGAGGAGGAGCAATGTGTGCAACTGCCTCCATCTTTATTCTCGTAGAATAAGCTGTTAAATGTGTGTGTGTGTGTGTGTAGGAACACCTCTATAACAGCTTCCAGTGTTACTCAGTGTGGTGCTGATCCATTACGTGCAACAGTGTTTCAGTGACAGGGAGGAGGACCTGTTGGATTGAGCTGTAGTGTTCTCTGCCATATCTCACTAGTCAGTACACCTCATTCTGCACTGTCACACACGCATATGCCACAACTATAACATCTATAAAGCATCTGCTATCTCATTACCTGTACGAAACCTATACATTTTCACAGGATTCAGTGTTATGTGGATATATCCTGGGTCCTTCTTTCACAGTTAGCTAATAGTTGTGTAATCGTCCCTAAGGCATAACTATTCATGGCCCCGCACTGGTAATATGCTTTCCTTTAACATAACCTACCACGTCACATGGTTGACTGATTTGATTCAGCTCAAAAGACAAGAAAACGTTCTAACATCAGTCCTATTCCATCGCTTCGTTTACGGTTGAGTTCCTTAGGGTGTGTGTGTGTATGTTTAGGGTACGTCCTGTCTGTATATATGAGATTGGTGTGTGCGCGTGTGTGTTGGCGTATTCTCTTGTTTGTTAGATTCCCATGTTAAATGACAGAGACAAAGGACACTGCCAAAGGATCCCTCTCTCTCTCCTCTCGTGCTTGCTTCCGCTCTCTGCTCTCTCTCGCTCTCTTCGCGTCTCTGCTCTCCTCTCGCGCTCTCTGCTCTCCTCTCGCTCTCTCTGCTCTCCTCTCGCTCTCTGCTCTCTCTCGCGCTCTCTGCTCTCTCTCGGCGCTCTCTGCTCTCTCTCGCGCTCTCTGCCTCTCCTCTCGCGCTCTCTGCTCTTCTCGCGCTCTCTGCTCTCCTCTCGGGGCTCCGTCACTCCTCTCGCTCTCTCTCTCTCGCCCTCTCGCTCGCCCTCTCTTCTCGTTCTCTCTTCTCGCTCGCTCGCCCTCCTCTCATCTTGCTCTCTCTCTCCTCTCGCTCGCTCTCTTCTGTTGTATTGTGTAATCTGTGGTCAATACATTTAATTAGATAAAAATATGATCATAAAAAATAATGGCTAATAAATTTAAATACAACATGGATGATTGTTACACTATGTATTACTGTCAGTTATATACAATGTAAATACTTCAGGAATTAATGGTCATGGGATGGCAATCATATACATATCTGGTAGTAATATTTACAGTTTCTCCCTCACCCAGAATAATTCCCAGCTTTGTTATTTTTAAATGCACAGAAGTTGGGACTTGATTGAGATAATGTCTTGAAAAAATATAATCTTATTTGGGAATATTTCTCACAGTAGAGGAAAACGTGCATCTCTGTCTCCACCTCCTGTCGTGCAGTGACCACACAGACGCTCATCTTTGAGTAGCCATCTCTTTTTGTTTCTCCCTTTTTCTATAGCCAATTGGTGATCGCTGAGCCTGTATTTGTTCAGGATCTGTCTCTGTTTTGTATCTCTGACAGAATAGAGATATTCTGCCAATTTGTATTCTTTGTTGAGGGCCAAATAGCAATTTAGTTTATTCAGAGTTTTTGTTAATTTTTATATGAGGATTTATGAGGATTTAATTTATGTAATAATTTAATTGATTTCCCTGTGTTTGGATAATAAGGTTGTTTCGTGTTTTTAACAGCTGACATAGGGGAATCTTTTCAGGGTTCAGCTCTTGGATTTCCAGTGCTTTGAATTGTAAATGTTTTGGGGCTTAATTTCAAATGGTGCCAAAATGTTTGTCCTTTTCTTTATATTTACAATTAAAGGGAATCGTCCGAGTTCCGCTCTGCATGCATTATTTGGTACATTCTTTTGGATATTTAGGATAATTCTACRGAATTCTGTATATAGATTTTCTATTGGGTTTTTCTCCCAATGCTTATAATCGTAATTATAGGTTGAAACCCAAACCTCGCTTCCATATAGCGGTAAAATTACACTTGAATATTTTGCACCATATTCGGATAAGAATATTTATTTTTGAGAATGTACTTTTTATGGAGTAGTGCATTCACTGCCAGACCAAATCCACCAGAGGCACAATTTTTTGTTGTTGTCCCGTGTAGTTGTACCACTGGCCATGTTCAACCATGGTATTTCCTCATTTRAAGGAGTGTCTGCTGCTCTGAATCCTTGGCATTTTTTCCCCCTTTATCTCTCTTCTCTCGTTATTCTCGCTCTGCACTCTATATTCTCTCTCTACTCTCACTTTTCTCTCTCTCTACTCTCTCACTTTTCTCTCTCCCTCTCAACCTGCCTTTCAGCCACATGATATTCCCTTAGCAGCACCAGTGTGGTTAGTGTTAGCTTACTGGTCTTCAGCCCCAGTCAGTCCTGTTGCTAAGCTGAAGCGCCTTGATCTGATTTGCAGTACTGCAGTGCTGGAGTAGCCTGATACTGCATTATTGCACAGGAAGCGCCTGTGTGCACTAAGCCCTCGCACTGAATGGTCACACTTTATCGGCATGTAGAACCTGAACACACAAGGTGTGTGCGCATGTGTGTGTGTGTCGTAAACTCGTTGATCCATGATGTGGTTGAAGCAGTCCCTGCAGGCTTCTGTTTCCACAGTGTCATCATTCAGCTGGATGCTGTGTGTCAGCCTACTGTGTGACAATCTACAGTAAAACCCTCCAAACCATCCACTCCTGCACATAATGAAGCAATTGATCTACATTATGTGTCTGTCTGTGTCTATAATCTGACTATCAAGAGGAGCAACCTGTTATTACGGTCCCAAAGACCAATTCACTGTCCGCCTCTAATTTAGACGTCACCCTCACTACGCACCTACCTGGCTAACCCAGTACCATCTCTACGCACTGTGGCTAGAAACCCCACCTCCACATAGAGTCCAGTCATCATTTCTGACTCATCATCAAATTTTATTAGTCACATGCGCCGAATACAACAGGTGTAGACCTTACAGTGAAATGCTTACTTACGAGCCCCTAACCGACAGTGCAGTCTCAACAAATACGGAGAAGAATAAGAGAAAAGTAACAAGTAATTAAAGAGGAGCAGTAAAAAATAACAATATATACAGGGGGGGGTGCCAGTACAGAGTCAATGTGCGGGGGCACCGGTTAGTTGAGGTAGTATGTACATGTAGGTAGAGTTAATGAAAGTGACTATGCATAGATGACAACAGAGAGTGGCAGAGGGGAGGGGGGTGGGGGGCAGCAATGTGAATAGTCTGGGTAGCCATTTGACTAGATGTTCAGGAGTTTTATGGCTTAGGGGTAGAAGCTGTTTGGAAGCCTCTTGGCAAGCGGTACTGGAGCGCCAAGTCTATGTCCATGTGGTAGCAGAGAGAACAGTCTATGACTAGGGTGGCTGGAGTCTTTGACAATTTTCAGGGCCTTCCTCTGACACTGCCTGGTATAGAGGTCCTGGATGGCAGGAAGCTTGGCCCCAGTGATGTACTTACTGGGCCGTTCGCACTACCCTCTGTAGTGCCTTGCGGTCGGAGGCCGAGCAGTTGCCATACCAGGCAGTGATGCAACCAGTCAGGATGCTCTCGATGGTGCAGCTGTAGAACCTTTTTGAGGATCTGAGGACACATGCCAAATATTTTCAGYCTCCTGAGGGGGAATWGGTTTTGTCGTGCCCGCTTCATGACTGTCATGGTGTGCTTGGACCATGTTAGTTTGTTGGTGATGTGAACACCAAGGAACTTGAAGYTCTCAACCTGCTCCACTGCAGCCCCGTCRATAAGAATGGGGGCGTGCTCGGTCCTCTCCTCCTCCTTCCCCGGTTCCCCCTCCTCCGCCGCCGCCTCCTCTCCCCCTGCCAGCACAGACTGTGGGTCACTCACAAATCAGGTTGGTTGGAAGGTGACAATATCGAACTGGCTGACTGCTTCTGGCTGGGTGAGACTGTGGTTGTGTCCCAAATGGCACCCTATTCCCTACAACAGTGCACTACATTTGACCAGAGCCCTGTCAAAAATACTACAGTATATAGGGAAGTAGGGTGCCATTTGGGACTCAGGCTGCGTTTTTAGCTGACTCTACAAGAACAAATGATTTCCYGTTGGTCTTCCTCATGAAGGGAAACACTGCCAGATGAAAGCCATTCACCTACTGTAGTTCTCCCTGCTCAATGGGAGCTTGCCTAGGCCTACTTCTCTCCTGCACGTATAGGTCTACATCAAAGGACTTGATATAGCCCAATGCTTTCATATTTCAAAGGCTTGGCTAGGGCCTTTTGAAACAAGGCTTTAAAGTATGGAACCCACCGAGAATCTCAACGCTGATAGTCTGCCGATATGTACTTACCACAGTGGGGAGGCCGTTCCTTCTCTTGCTAGAACAAAAGCGGTACCTGCTGCGTGCCGACCCGGTAGTGACAAACCTACCGATTTGTACTTGTGGAATTGCAATGCCTATCAGTGGCCAACATCTTGACTTTGAGCCAATCAGCGAGCAGGAACCAACACACTTTTGTTGTTGAAAAGAGGGCATTTTCTCTGTACAAGTCAGTCACACTTCATATGCAATGTAAGCTATGCAACGTTAGCTAGCTACGTGCACAGACGCAATGCACACAACAGTAAATGCTTCCTCCAAGCTAGCTAACAAYTAATTAAATCACAATGAATTAGCTAGTGYCCATGAAACAGCTGCCTATATTAGCTACTGAGTTAGTGCAGTGACCAAGATAGCCATGTTGTGCTAGCTAGGTAATGTGCTAACATTAGCTAAATAGCTAAACATTTGGCTATGGGCTGTCACTGGCCGTATGGGATTATGGAGAATTAATTAAATAGTTTCTTCTAGGCTTGAGCGGTATCCAGGTTTTCATATTGTCATATCGTACTTATTCTCATACCGTGATTTACGGTATTACCGGTATAGCACACAAGTTGGCTTTAAATATGAAGAGAAAAGCCCATTGGGCCTCTATTACCAGAATGCTAACAAATTACTAGTGAAATCACATAGACGCTGTTAACTAAATGCTAACGAGTGAAAACTAAACTCATTTCAAGACAGGCAAATCCAGCTCATAAAGTTAAACAAGATTAGCTAGCAGTTACCGAATGTAATTTTCAGTGAGTGTGAACATTTACAAGCGAAAGTGAACAAGAGAAATTGTGCAAATGAACACTGTTGTGAAGCATGTTTTTCTGAAGGAAGAGCAGCATGTGTACACRAATCGATTCTGGATAAAAAACTTAACTGACATGCCTAGTTAAATAAAACATTTTTTKGGAGAAGAACGGAGGAGGGGAAAAAACACTAGTAGGAAGCACAGGGGAAAAATGGCAGCGGTACAGAACTCATCCAGAGCTCTTTGACTTCTGGCAGAAAGACGTTATAAGATAGATACACTACATGACCAAAAGTATGTGGACACCTGCTCGTCGAACATCTCATTCCAAAATCATGAGCATTAATATGGAGTTGGTCCCCCTTTGCTTCTATAACAGCCTCCACTCTTCTGGGATGATGTTGGAACATTGCTGCAGGGACTTGCTTCCATTCAGCCAYGAGAGCATTAGTGAGGTCGGGCACAGATGTTGGGCGATTAGGCCCGGTTCGCCCAACAGTRTTTGATGGGGTTGAGGTCAGGGCTCTGTGCAGGCCAGTCAAGTTCWTCCACACCGATCTTGACAAACYATTTCTGTATGGACCTCACTTTGTGCACGGGCGTATTGTCATGCTGAAACAGGAAAGGCCCTTCCCCAAACTGTTGCCACAAAGTTGGAAGCACATAATCGTCTAGAATGTCATTGTATGCTGTAGCGTTAAGATTTCCCTTCACTGGAACTAAGGGGCCAAGCCCGAAMCATTAATAACAGCCCCAGACCATTATTCCTCCTCCACCAAACTTTACAGTTGGTGCTATGCATTCAGGCAGGTAGCGTTCTCCTGGCATCTGCCAACCACAGATTCGTCCATCGGTCTGCCAGATGGGGAAGCATGGTTCATCACTCCAGAAATGCGTTTCCACTGCTCCAGAGTCCAATGGCGGTGAGCTTTCCACCACTCCAGCCAACGCTTGGCATTGCGCATGGTGATCTTAGGCTTGTGTGCGGCTGCTTGGCCATGGAAACCCGTTTTAATGAAGCTCCCGACTAACAGTTATTGTGCTGGCGTTGCTTCCAGAGGCAGTTTGGAACTTGGTAGTGAGTGATGCAAAAGTGGCATCCTATGACGGTGCCACGTTGAAAGTGACTGAGCTCTTCAGTATGGCCATTCTACTGCCAATKYCTATGGAGATTGCATGGCTCTGTGCTTGATTTTATACACCTGTCAGCAACGGGTGTRRCTGAAATAAAATCCACTAATTTGAAGGCGTKTCCACATACTTTTGCCTATACATAATGTATCTGATGGCAAACATTTAGTAATGAATTTCATAAAGTGTAACTTCACCTCATGTGCGTTGCACAACAGAGACTTTTCGATTAGATATAGATCGCTATGGACTCATCAGCTCGCTTTCTCCCTTTGTGCTATTTGCAAACAAACACWTGACTGGCTCAACTGTTCTGGGGAACTACGGTAAGCTTAATGTTTGAAAATAATGTGACRGGTGAAATGAAAAACGCAATCTGCTTTATCTCCTAAGGTGTTGCACAAGTTGACTGCAGGTAATAACTCAAAGTAGACACAAATATTCAAGTGTATTGAAACATTTCAAAGAAATAGCTTTGACAGTATTGAAAACCCATCCTGTGGCTTTTTCCAAATACCCCGGTATACGGTATTCCGCTTAAGCCTAGTTTTTTCACCCTGCTTGGTAGTTATCTACCTGTGGCCATCTGGTTAGTATCGACAAGGGCTTTCTACAAAATAACAACATTAGCTCRGATAGCTTGGAATCTAAACCCTAAGAAATATGCACTGATATGYATTGCCAAACAACGCTACTGCCACCTTCTGGTTTGGAGTATTCTAACAAGGCTGAGTGGCTGATGACTTCCAWGGTCTTTTCTGTGTGAACACAAAAGAGAGTGACTGCCGACACTCTATTCAGAGGTGCTAAGTACTATCGGCAGGCAAACATTTGACAATCCTACCGGTGTCTGAGTTTTAACCGGTAAGGAGGTGTCTAAGATTCCTCACAACKTTTTCTACCCCTGTGTAGTGAAAATAAAAATTGGTTAGGCTTATGTCTACATGTACAGTTGAAGTCAGAAGTTTACATACACCTTAGCCAAATACATTTAAASTCAGTTTTTCACAATTCCTGACATTTAATCCGAGTAAAATTCCATGTCTTAGGTCAGTTAGGATCACCGCTTTATTTTAAGAATGTGAAATGTCAGAATAATAGTAGAAAGTGATTTATTTCAGCTTTTATTTCTTTCATCACATTCCGAGTGGGTCAGAAGTATATTATACAACTCAATTAGTATTTGGTAGCATTGCATTTAAATTGTTTAACTTGGGTCAAACATTTCAGGTATCCTTCCACAAGCTTCCCACAATAAGTTGGGTGAATTTTGGCCCATTCTCCTGACAGAGCGAGTGTAACTGAGTCAGGATTTGTAGGCCTCCTTGCTCGCACACGCTTTTTCAGTTCTGCCCAAAATTTTCTACAGGATTGAGGTCAGGGCTTTGTGATGGCCACTTCACTACCTTGACTTGTTGTCCTTAAGCCATTTTGCCACAACTTTTGAAGTATGCTTGGGGTCATTGTCCATTGGAAGACCCATTTGCGACCAAAGCTTTAACTTCCTGACTGATGTCTTGAGTGTTGCTTCAATATATCCACATAATTTCCTCCCTCACGATGCCATCTATTTTGTGAAGTGCACCAGTTTCTCTCTGCAGCAAAGCACCCGACAACATGATGCTGCCACCCCCGTGCTTTCACGGTTGGGATGGTGTTCTTCGGCTTGCAAGCTTCCCCTTTTTCCTTCAAACATAACGATGTCATTATGGCCAAACAGTTCTATTTCTGTTTCATCAGACCAGAGGACATTTCTCCAAAAGTCCAATCTTTCCCCATGTGCAGTTGCAAAACGTAGTTGGCTTTTTTATGGCGGTTTTGGAGCAGTGGCTTCTTCCTTGCTGAGCGATGTCGATATTGGACTCGTTTACTGTGTATTAGATACTTTGTACCTGTTTCCTCCAGCATCTTCACAAGGTCCTTTGCTGTTGTTCTGGGATTGATTTGCACTTTTCGCACCAAAGTACGTTCATCTCTAGGAGACAGAACGCGTCTAATTCCTGAGCGGTATGGCGGCTCTATTGTCCATGGTGTTTATACTTGCGTACTATTGTTTGTACAGATGAACATGGTACCTCAGTCGTTTGAAATTGCTCCCAAGGATGAACCAGACTTGTGAGGTCTACCATTTTATTCTGAGCGGTCTTGCTGATTTCTTTTGATTTTCCCATGATGTCAAGCAAAGAGGCACTGAGTTTGAAGGTAGGCCTTGAAATACATCCACAGGCACACCTCCAATTGACTCAAATGATGTCAATTAGTCTATCAAAAGCTTCTAAAGCCATGACATCATTTTCTGGAATTTCCYAAGCTGTTTAAAGGCACAGTCAACTTAGTGTATGTAAACTTCTGACCCACTGGAATTGTGATACAGTGAAATAATCTGTAGTCTAATCAATAGTCTGTAAACAATTGTTGAAAAAAATTACTTGTGGAGTGGTTGAAAAACGAGTTTTAATGACTCCAACCTAAGTGTATGTAAACTTCYGACTTCAACTGTATGTTACCTGCTAGCCTATTTGTTCACTTGTTTGCTCATCCCTGTGTCCTCGCTTCCCCCTAGCGCCACATCAGATGTGACTAATCATTCCCCAGTGTTTGAGCTTTGATCACGTTCCCACTTCCCACAGATCACACCAGGTAAAATCAGTCCCAGGTTTCTGGTATTTCATGTTAGCTTAGCAGTTACACCTTGTCTCCTAGCATTTGTAATGATATCCTTAGTTGGCGTAGCAGTTAGCACCAACTGGCTYTCCTAGGTATTGTTATAGGCTAACCCTAGGCTTAATTAAAAACAGCTTTATTGCACTCACTTGATGTCATTCTGCCAATTCTGCCAAGCCACACACTGTTAGCCCCTGRATAACACGGTCATAACATGGTTGTGTTAAACAGTCCTTGTGGGTAGATGCCATCCTCACTAACAAACCCCAGCACGATATCACACGTTGCTGGCAAATTCAGCAAATACACACAAGCGGYGTGTCCCTGACAGCATGCCAAATGGAGAACGGTTATGATGGTCACCAAACCATGGATCATCATCATAACTGAACTAGCTTAGCATCTACCTTCTGCTGATTTTCTTCTTTTTTTTTCTCTTCAGCTAAATATGGTTATGTATTTACCTGCTGTGGGGMGGCATGTAGCCTAGTGGTTAGAGTGTTGGRCCAGTAACCGAAAGGTTGCTAGATCGAATCCCCGAGCTGACAAGGTAAAAATCTGTCGTTCTGCCCCTGAACAAGGCAGTTAACCCACTGTTCCTAGGAYGTCATTGTAAATAAGAATTTGTTCTTAACTGACTTGCCTAGTTAAATAGAAAATGTAATGTGTTAGTTTTGTCATCTATGTACTAGTACTTTCTATTGGACAATGGACATTCTGCTACACTATAAGCCAGGGATGGGCAACTTTGATGGGGGTGGGGGCCACAAAAAAATCTGAACTCATCATGATTGGCTGCTGTGGCTCTCTGGTCACATCCATACCCACACTTGAAGTCAGAGCCGTTCCTTGGCATGTGTCCTAATCAAAACATTTTAGCGGCCTACGTCTTGACAGTGGAGAGAAAACATTGACGGTTTATATTTAATTTCCTGCAATTTTAAACATTTTGATTGTTTAAATGTTGTAAAAATGTTGCCGTTTTTAAAGCGGAGAGAACTAATTTCATGCAATTCTACTCATTTTGCCATGGGGTGGAGAGAAATTTCCAGTTTTCCAGCTAATTTCCTGTAATTCTACACATTTTGCCATAGGTTGGAGAGAAATGTTTGCATTTCTCTTTCTCAGGCAAAATATCKCCCTGGAAAAATGCACAATACACTGTACTATGTATTAGTGAGCAGAATAGAAGAATTTSMACAACAAAGAATGGCTCTAATTTCATGCATGCCCGCCAATTATTTASCACATACTTGAGGAGACAAAAGCATTCTTTTTTTTAATTCTTTTTTACTTTGTTTTTGCACACAATAGTGACTTTGTTCTTTCTTGGATGAATTCCCACACCCTTGTACAGTTGTCAGAGTTTCATTACATGAGATTTCCCTCTCTTTTTTTTTGTTGGTAGAGTTGTGTGGAAAGACTACATGAATGTAGACCTGTCTCTGTGTAATTCCTATCATTCTGAGAATACTGTGAAACAATGTTAGATAGAACACGTACTTTTTAAAGACACATCTTCATGACGACTGTGAGCTGTTTTTCAGTGTTACGTCGTTGACTATGTATTTTAATGGTGTCATTGTTTATTTCCCTCACATCACATCCACAGCAGAGATGACCTTTTTCAAAATGGCGGTTGGCTGCCCATTTGAGTTAGTGCTGTAGTGGATGAATGGAGATGGAGCAGAGGTGACCTAAGGGCTCTTCTCTATCTCTGCTTCTGTCTGTCTGTGACGTGTGCGCGAGTCAGCCAGCTAGTAGAAGCTATTTAACTGTCCCTTTTAGATGCTGTGCRGCGCTGTTTCTAACCAGCACAGCCTGACCTGACTGGATTTCGGACATCTGGCATTAGCAATGATCATCGGGCAATGATCGTTCTTGATTATCGTTACGATCTGAATGAATTAATGTAATCATGAAATGTGATTAAAAAATGTTTTAAAATTATTTTATTTTTTACATACAACCGTTTTTTTTCTCTATCAGTCATCTTTGGCAGTTGAAACATAGTTTGCCAATTTTTGTATTCGAATGCAATATTGCTACGTGTTCTGTGCTTTTGCAAAGATCAACTGATCACGCTTAAAGGATGACCAAAGTTGTGTGGTCCAATCCCTTATTTTGGTGAACTGGAAATCTGTTCAACATTTACTGACAGAGCACAGTTGGTGGCAGGCTATACTGTGTTATACTCTAGGTGTGGCGTAGCCTACTTTATGCACAGTCTGACGTCTATCCGCGTAGGACCTGCATCCTGTAATGCCTACATCCAAAACACACAAAAATGGCAGACTGGTGCACTGCAGTCCGTGTTGTAATCCTTGGCCAGCGTTSACTTCAGTCACACTACTACTGTGCCTCCGTTTCCCCTGTCACATTCTTACCGCGACACAACTTGTACACAGAACCATGTGACCATAGGAAGACCCTCATGTCCTTGTGCCTATTTTTAATGGGGAACCGTTATCAGAGATTGTGAAACAATTTCGAGGAAGAAAACCTCACAGACTTGGAAGTAAACATTCCTCCTTCACAGTTTAAACCAGAACGGCCCTTTTRGAAGGACAACTTTAGAACCTGAATGAACTACTGTTTTGAGTCTTAACCTCYATGACCAGTGAGTGATTAGTTGAAAGGAAATCAAGAGACCTGGATAAGCCTCAGTTTCTACCCTCTGTGTTCAATCTGCCATCAAGTCTGCAACTGCACCTCCATTTGGCTCCAGAGTGCCTGGGGGTGAGGGAGTATCTGATTAGGATATCTGATTATAACGGGAGGTGTGTGTACAGCAGTTAGTCTCTCTCCACCATGTCTGGCTCGGGTTTTGAGATGCAGCCGCCAACAGATGGATGGACGGGGTTTCACCCCAATGTTCATTCTCATTAGTTTTCATAAGCCAGCGACGTGTGCCGTGCTTTGCAGTGTGTTCCTAATGGTTCAGATAATGGAGCAGATATTTARTGCTTCCAGGCTGAAGCACACAGTGTAAAAAAAAAAATTAAGATGGAACTGGGGTTTGGCATAATTTGATTTAAGGGATGACTATCATGTGAGAWGAAAGGAGAAAGACTACAACGCAACACACTGTTCAGTCCTCTGCTGGTAGGTTTCTATGTACAGTAGCAGTGTTTTGACTGCTGTTGGTCTTCGTCACCGGGCGGGGGGCGGGGGAATCATCTCCCTTGTCTGATGTGACTGTATTAGTCAAAGATTGGGAGGTTTTCTCTGCCGCTGTCACTGTTCCCTCTTTTCACCTGGGTTTCTCAGTGCAGACTGACCGGGAAGATTGTTACATCACGGTCTGACTCCGATGGCTTATTCGTAGCAGCGTTTGTCCCATCCAGACTCCTAGCGATCTGTCAGCGAGCTAGTAGTCCACCGTTTGCTAGTCTTTCGCAATAACTTTCTCACCGACTTGCGCTTGCTCTTTCTCCTGTAGGATCTAACTACGTCATGTCTAACGGGGGCGGGGTGATGAGTAGCACCACCCACCTGCTGGACTTCCTGGAGGAGCCCATCCCAGGGGTCGGCACCTATGATGACTTCCACACCATCGACTGGGTMCGGGAGAAGTGCAAGGACCGGGAACGCCACCGCAAGGTGAGGACAGCATTTACATTTAAGAAACTAGGCTGCTTTAATAAAAGAAACGCTGYAGAACCTGTGGCTCTGATGCAATGCATTTTATAGATGGATAACATTTTAGTCATTTAGCATAACAGTGTATTCAACTATGGTAGGTAAAACAACCACAAGGGTGTCCCCCAGGGCTCTGTGCTGGGCCCCTTAAATGGTGCCCTAGCCTAGACAGAAGTGTCCCCTACTTTCTCTGTGGTGGCTTTGTGTGCATGGTTTATAAACACCACAAGGAAACCATTTAGTATTTTGCTATATCTGAGTGGTTCCTAGAAATTTCGCATCCTCATTCATTTGAATTTTGTCTGGATGTTTTTAGATTTTTAATTGTTAGATTTTTTTTTTTACACCTGCCAAACAGTAATAGTTGCTGTCAACCACAATGTTATGGGTAGTTAGGCCACTCATTATGAGTGGTAATAAATTATCAATATTTTTATCAATATTTTGATTTGAATAGGTTCACCCCTTTTAGAGTAACTATGTTGTTGTTTGTGTGTGTTCTAACCCTCTCTCTCTCTCTCTCTGTGTGTGTGTGTGTGTGTGTGTGTGTGTGTGTGTGTGTGTGTGCTCGCAGATCAATGCTAAGAAGAAGGAATCAGCTTGGGAGTTTACCAAGAGCCTGTATGATGCCTGGTCTGGGTGGCTGGTGGTGACGCTGACAGGGCTGGCCTCAGGTAACACACACACACACAGTCACCTGAGCTCACCTGTACTAATAGCCAGTTACGGGTAATTACAGTAAATGTAGGCTCATCATTGACAACATGTATGTTTTTCGTCTTGCTTTTGATGAAAGTCAACGTGGCACAGGCCTAAACTATCGTTTCCTTCTCTTCCCTGTCCTCTTCTTCATCCACTCTTCCTCCCCTTCTTCATCCTCTCTTCCTCCCCTTCCTCTTTGTCCAATCAGGTGCTCTGGCTGGTCTAATCGACATCGCTGCTGATTGGCTGAACGACATCAAGGAGGGTGTGTGTCTGAATGCCATGTGGTTCAACCACGAGCAGTGYTGCTGGGGCTCCAACGAGACCACGTTCGCTGAGAGGGACAAGTGTCCTCAGTGGAAGAGCTGGGCGGGGCTCATCCTGGGCCAGGAAGAGGTGAGAAGGATTTCATTGACGTAGGTGTTACAGGTTTCAAATAGCTGTTATAAGCACCTTATGTACTGTAATATAGCAACTTATCGGTGTTATAAGCTAGCGGCTTCCAGTGTAGAGAGGGACAAGTCAGGCAGAGGTGGGAGAGGTATAAAGTGTCTTCACCACTGTTTAGACGGACTCCATGTTGTTATAGATGACACCAGGAGTTGATTTGGTCGTTCTATATGTGTCCTCCTGATGCAGACACATTTATGAATCTAATCTCAGAACAAATGTCCTTATACCTTGTGTCAGTGTCTTGACAGTTAATAATATGCTCCTCCTCTTCCCTCTTCCTCCTCCTCCGTCCCAGGGCCCTGGTTCCTACATCATGAACTACTTCATGTACATCTACTGGGCTTTGTCCTTCGCCTTCCTGGCCGTGTTACTGGTCAAGGTGTTCGCCCCTTACGCCTGTGGCTCCGGTATACCTGAGGTGAAGTCGTACACACACACACATGGATGCACACACACACACACACACACACACACACACACACACACACACACAAGAGCGAGAGATGCGGATTAGCCACGGGGAGCAGTTGGAAATGTTTTGTTCGTCTTCTAAATTCTTAGTCTGAAGCAGTTTGGGATATGTTTGGACACTTACCTTTTATTTATTTTGTTGAATTTAAAGGGATAGTTTCTTCAACTTAGAGATATTTCCCTTACTTAGACATTTAATAAAAGGGAAACTCCAGCACACCGGTGAGCTTAATGCTTCCTTAACGTTTTCAATGGACTCTACTAACACCTCCCCTCCTCTCCCTTCTCTCTCCCAGAGAACAAACATTTACATTGGCCATGTCGCAAGTATCTCTCCTTCCTCCCAAAGTGTGCACTTGTTCACTTCCCTTCACTGATTTGCAAGGATATTACTGGTAGAGGAAATATGGTGGWAACTCCCACTAGCTCATGCCTCMACCAATCCAATGCTTTTAGGTTTGTGGGAAGTAGTGAACGAGTGCACACTTCAGGAGGAGGGAGATATTAATGGGAGAAGGCATATCTTATTTCTTGTCTCCTCCCACCTCTCTGTCTCCCAGAATATAAATAATGCATCCAGGATAATTGCCTTATTTCCCCCCTCCTCCCCCTACTGTCTCCCCAGATAAAGACCATTCTCAGTGGGTTCATCATCCGKGGTTACCTGGGGAAGTGGACCCTGCTGATCAAGACGGTGACCCTGGTGCTGGCTGTAGCGTCTGGGCTGAGCCTGGGGAAGGAGGGACCCTTGGTCCACGTGGCCTGCTGTTGTGGAAACATTTTCTCATATCTCTTCCCCAAGTACAGCAAGAACGAGGCCAAAAAGCGAGAGGTGCGTGCGATTATGTGATCTACGGTTCTGTTAGGCGTGGTCAAATGCAATACCATACAACTTTATTGTCCAAGTACGTCAAGAACGAGCCAAAGGACAGAGCGGATATGGTTTGTGTTTGTATCCGTTGTATTACATGACCGTGTRGAGTTTTGCCTTCAGCCCTTTTCTGTGTCACCACATAGTAGGATATAAGACTGTGTTTTGGGTAAATTCCTGTCGGTGTTTCAGCTGACTTGGCCTGTGTTTCTTTTGTTTTTGTTTTCTCTCCGCAGGTTCTATCTGCAGCGTCAGCGGCTGGGGTSTCTGTCGCTTTCGGTGCTCCCATAGGAGGAGTACTCTTCAGCTTGGAGGAGGTACGTTTTATACTGAATGTGTGTGCATGTGCCTGACTGTGTGTCTGTATGAGATTGAGACATTGAAACACACGCTATAATTTCCTTGCTCCCCTACACCTGTCTGCCCCCCCCAGGTGAGCTACTACTTCCCTCTGAAGACCCTGTGGCGCTCCTTCTTCGCTGCATTGGTGGCAGCCTTCGTCCTCCGCTCCATCAACCCGTTTGGCAACAGCCGTCTGGTCCTGTTCTACGTGGAGTACCACACCCCCTGGTACCTGTTTGAGCTTATCCCCTTCATCCTGCTGGGGGTGTTTGGAGGCCTCTGGGGGGCCTTCTTCATCAAGGCCAACATCGCCTGGTGCCGAAGGAGGAAATCCACCCGCTTCGGGAAGTACCCCATCCTGGAGGTGATCTTCGTGGCGGCCATTACCGCGGTCGTGGCGTTCCCCAACCCGTACACGCGGCAGAACACCAGCGAGCTGATTAAAGAGTTGTTTACCGACTGCGGACCCTTGGAGTCGTCCCAGCTGTGCCAGTACAGGAGTCAGATGAACGGGAGCAAGGCGTTTGTGGACGCGTCTCCCAACAAGCCGGCGGGACCCGGGGTGTACGCAGCCATTTGGCAGCTGTGCCTGGCGCTCATCTTCAAGATCATCATGACCATCTTCACCTTCGGACTTAAGGTGAGGAACGGAAGGGGGTCAGGTGGAGTACTGTCTAGTTAATGTGGTTGTATTGGGGAAATGATCAGATCGTGGCCTAATACAAATCTTCGATTGTAGTCAACACTCCCAAGTAATGCTGATCAGGTTTGGGGTTGAAAAGCATTGAGAACAATTGGAATTGGGATTTCAGTTCAGGATATTTTTTAACAGGAAATGTTCAGAAATAGCTGGAGTGGTTCTTTAAGTTGTGGTTCCTATCCCCAGGTTCCTGCTGGCCTGTTCATCCCCAGTATGGCYATCGGGGCGATCGCCGGGCGTATCGTTGGCATCGCCGTGGAGCAGCTGGCGTACTACCACCACGACTGGTTAGTGTTCAGGGAGTGGTGCGAGGTAGGCACCGACTGCATCACCCCGGGACTCTATGCCATGGTGGGGGCCGCCGCATGTCTGGGTGAGTWAAAAAATCWACGTTTATTGGTCGCATACAAAGATCTGCAGATTTTAWTGCAGGTGCAGCGAAATCCTTATGTTTCTAGCTCCAACAGTGCAGTAATATCTAGCAACACAATAAAAATAYACACACAATCCAAAAAGTAAAAAACAAGTAAAGAATGAGCAATATCTAGGGCTGTGATGATCATGGAATTTTGGATGATGGTAATTGGCCAGCCAAATGACTGCGGTCTCCGTAATAACCGTTCGAATAGGATTTTATTTTTGTGTGTTGTTTATAGGGCCCTGTGAAATCCTTTTTTCCCCCTTTTTTTTAATCGCCCAAATTACGTTTTGTTTTCTTGGTTTTATTTTTCAAGGTTTGTGATTTATTTATTTTTATTCAGGTTTTCACTCGCAAATTTTTATACAATAACAACACAATTGTATGTTCTAAGTCCACAACACTGCTATGTTAAGTCCCCCATATCGGGAACTGTAAGCGGTTTTGGACCGGTTCCGACTGACATTTTGGTGTACAAAGCGCTCTGTGAACGTCTTAGGGTCCCGTGCCTTATAATGCCAGAAAGCCCCATCTGTCTGCTCTCMGCTACCACTTTSTCAGCGGAGCTAACTTGAAGTGTCAGGTTTCACACCCACATTTGCWTAGGGATTGACGTGTCACATTTTCTGGCCTATCCAGACAAAGAATTGATTTACTCTTCCCCTGAGCGAGTCAGCCCAGCTTGTGAGACAGCATATGAACGAACGGTGACAGTCTATCGGATCCAGCCTGTGTAGTTTCATCTTGCTGTGATATTCTCAGACGGATTTAGAGCTCTCAACATKAATAAATACTGCATTTCATAGAATTGAAACTATACCACTTTCTCCTGGTCATAGACGGACAAAATCACTTCTCTTATAGTTGATGAGTATGAACACATTTGAATGGTGTCTCTGCGCCACTCAGTGGACGTTTAGAAGARAATTCTCTGTCGGCAGTTATATGAAATAGTGCCAATATTGCACTGTCATTAAGTATGATCATATTTATTTTTCAGTTATAAGAAATGTTAAATCTTATAGCAAGTCGTTTATAGTTGGAGTGTTATTATATTTCGAAAGCATTTCAATCATTTCAAGATCTCTTTCCCCACCTCTGTTGAATAGTGAAAAAATCATATGATTTTTAACAATATTTGTACTATGTATTTGAGCTTCTGTCTTCAAAAGTGAGTACACTTCCGCAATTTATTACTATTTTTTACCAGAAAGGTGAGTTCAAGACCTTTCTAGAACTATGCAACTTTACCAGTTTATGGCCATCTCCATGAAAAATAATTAAGTTTCGGTATGTCTATTTAGGGTACATTTTCTGTTCAGGAGAACCCCTTTGAGGTCTGGGAAAAATATTTTTGAAGGGTGTAGTTCCCCTTTAATTCAACTGCATAGCAAGAGACCGTTGGGRCTAGCTGTGTTTCTGTCAGCTTTCTGTACTGCACATGTGATTACAGAGTTTGGAAAATAAATGTGCACCTGATTGGTACAAATCATCATGYCAGGTAGGCCTACTTTGCAGTCAACATTTAATTGTTAATGTTTTTCTGAAAAACACTTCGAAATTACTGTTTCAGCATGCTTCCCCATCGCAGATTTTATAGGGCGCAATATACTGTATCTTACCTTAAAAGTGTTTACTTCAGGCTGACTACTAGCATCAAACCAACTTAAAGTGTCTACAAAATGAGTTTTGCAACGACACAATTCAAAAGGAAGGCTACAGCAAAAAAAAATCCCTTTTACTGTTCGAGATTCACAAATTATTATTTTGATTCGTGTGATTCCATTTACCGCGATTGAACCGAACCCCAACTGCTACAATGGCGAAGCGAATCGTTCAATTTGTGAAAAATAATAATTCAAAAGAATCGATTCATATTAATTAAAGGAATCAATATTTTTCTTATATTGGGGCATTCGTTATACAGTAAATTAATTGTATTTTATTTCCATGATGGCCTTCATCCATAAACGTTGGTTATACGGTAATTATGCCAGTCTAGCGTTATCAGAACGAGCAATGTCAGAGTCCGGAATATAAATATAAATGGTGTGTATGGACAGTATATGAAAAGGTGTGTACAGCAGTAGTTATATAGKATGAGCCATGCTTAGAATAYAGTATATATGTATAAAGTGGGTAAAACAGTATGTAAACATTATTGAAGTGACCTGTTTTCAATGCCTTATTATACATGGGAGCACCAGTCTCTAAGGTGCCTGGCAGAGTACCGGCGGTGGCCGGCTAGTGATGGCTGTTCAGCCGTCTGATGGCCTGGAGATGGAAGCTGTTTATCAGTTTCTCGGTCCCGGCTTTGATGCACCTGTGCTGTCTCCGTCTGCGAGATGGTAGCAGGGTGAACAGACCATGGTTTGGATGGCTGAGGTCCTTGATTACACTGAAGGACCTCACTGGCTGTGTTTTTATGGTCCTGTTTGTTGTTCTTACTCCTACTCKGTGTCAGTTTCCCTTTATGATACATTGCTATATGGACTGTGTTGGTCGATTTTTAAAATGTAATCTATCTTGCTGTATGGCTTTGGTCCTCTCCCATGCAACTCTTCCCTTGTCTCCAGGTTGTTGCTGTAAAAGATGGTGCTCTCAGTCAATTTACCTGGTAAAATGAACGGGGAATCATTTGTGAATCATTATGTTGCGTTCCAGGTGGTGTCACGCGGATGACCGTGTCTCTCGTGGTCATCGTGTTTGAGCTGACGGGCGGCCTGGAGTACATCGTGCCACTCATGGCCGCCGTCATGACCAGCAAGTGGGTGGGCGACGCCTTTGGGCGCGAGGGCATCTACGAATCACACATCCGCCTGAACGGGTACCCCTTCCTCGACGCCAAGGAGGAGTTCACACACACAACGCTGGCGCGGGAGGTGATTATACACACACACACACACACACACACACACACACACAGTAATCAAAACAAACAAACATCACAAAAATTATTCACAAGTAGATACATTCTTGATGTTCTTCCATTCCTGTGTGACTTCAAGGTGATGCGGCCGCGGCGTAGTGATCCRCCRTTAGCGGTGCTGACGCAGGACGACCTGACAGTGGAGGAACTACAGGGGATCATCAACGAGACCAGCTACAACGGCTTCCCTGTCATCGTCTCCAAGGAGTCCCAGAGACTGGTTGGCTTCGCTCTGCGCAGGGACATCACCATCGCTATAGGTGAGGATAGATGGCAGGGTGTGGGGGGGGAGGGTCTGATTCAACCAGACCCTAAGTTCAACTAGTATTTTGTTTCCTTTCAAATACTTTAGCTGCACTTCATTTATTGAGTTTGCCTAGTGCCAATGAAGCCAATGGAATTGTGCCAAAAGTATCTCCCTATCTGGCACTAGAGCTCTGCTACCCGACCCAAGCCCGACGGGCCCCTACATTATGCATCGGGTTAGGCTCGGGAACGGGCAGGGCTCTAACATTTTGAACCTGAGCCGTTTGCTCATGCTCTACTGCGCAGTAAAGTCATATCTGACTAAGATCATAACATGKTGTCAGAAGTGCTTCAACCTCGTCAAATGTAAGACAGGAGACATTATTTCACAAAAAATAATAATGTTCCTTGAGTTTGTCGGGAATTTAAAGTGACTCAAAGTAGCAGCTAACTGCTCTCTCATGCCTCGTCATTGAGCAGAGCAGCCCAAGCAGAGCCGTTGCTATGGATACTCCCAGAGCACATGCAGTGTCAGCAGCGGGCAGGAAGTGAGTGACAGACTGAGAGGAGCAGCTAATGGATATACTAACAGAGAAAGTTATTTCTGATTTCAGGCAGGGCCGGGCCTTACATTTGGCACAAAAAATTGTTCCTGGGTAGGGTAGGACCAGAACATCGCATGGGTATGGCTCGGGTTTCATGCCCGTGCAGGGCTCTATCTGGTACCCCCCCCGGCTTAACCAAATTAAATTTCTCTTTCTCCACCCACCCACTCTCTCTCTCCCTCCCAACCGTCAACAGAGAACGCACGGCGGAAGCAGGAGGGTATCCTGCTGACGTCGCGGGTCTACTTCACGCAGCACGCCCCTACGCTGCCCGCCGACAGCCCGCGGCCCCTCAAGCTGCGYTCCATCCTGGACATGAGCCCCTTCACCGTGACCGACCACACGCCCATGGAGATCGTGGTGGACATCTTCCGCAAGCTGGGCCTCCGCCAGTGTCTGGTGACACACAACGGGTGAGATGAGATGAGGGGAAGGGAAGGGAGAGGGGTAGGGGTAGGGGTAGGGTGGCATGGGAAGGGGTGATGGCTGGGGGGGATCGGAGGGTTGGGAGTTTGTCCAAGCTGAGCCTCCGACAATGTCTGGTGATGCATAAAGAGTGAAACGGAGGGAGAGGGTGGGGTGTGTGTGGTGGTGGGGGAGGGGTAATCGCTAGGGTGGCATGGGAAATAGGGCAGGGGAAGGGGGGGAGAAGAAAAAGGGGGGAATGGAAAAGGGATGAGGGAATCACAGCTTCAAAATGGGGGGGGATGTTTTTTTGGGGGGGTGAAAGACGAGGAGGGAACACTGGGGGAAAGAGTCTTCCTAAGTCCTCCTTACCTCAGCCTCCGTGTTGTCAACCTGAACTAACATCTCAACAGGCAACACCGAGTTCCCTCAACACAAACCAAACAACACACTCTCAAGGTCTGTTCCAATATACACACACTACTGGCATTGAACATCATGCATTTGAAGTGAAATGCAAGTCTGGATAATGGGACGTACTAGCCATGCATCGCCTCACTGTAGGGTGATGCATGGAYACTGGGAACCATGGTGTTATAACCTGTTATAACCTGTAGGCTGTAACCTGCATGGCCTCTCAGCTAAATGCTAGCTCCGCTACGCTTACTACTGAAATACCACTTAACAAATACCAGACAGGAGAGAAACACAATCACCAATATACTACTACCATTACTATAGAACAGGTATCATACAGAGAGGAAACCTATCTAAGTTTATTCAGTAGCATGACTAAGAAGCTCTAAGGAATGCAGTATGTGCATTGAGAAATAGTGAGCGTAAATCATAGATTTGAAAAATTCACAYCATGCAAGCTTGAGACAGAAAATTGTTTTTATCCAGATTCCTTTGGAGGGACTCCTGTGTCATGTTTAGAAGTTGGTGGTCTTCAATTGTACTGTACAAGCTCACTCGTTGAATATGACTCTAAAGGGACACCTGGTGGTTAAAACAGGAATTACAGGACAGTGTGCATCCAATGATGTATGAACAAAAATATAAACGCAACATGTAAGGTGTTGGTCCCATGTTTCATGAACTGAAATAAAAATCCCTRAAATTTTAGTCGCACAAAAARMWWAWTTCTCTCAAATTTTGTGCACAGATTTGTTTATATCCCTGTTAGTGTGCATTTTACCTTTGCCAAGATAATACATTCACCTGACAGGTGTGGCATATCAAGAAGCTGATTAAGCAGCATGATCATTACACAGGTGCACCCTGTGYTGGGGACAATAAAAGGCCACTTTTAAAATGTGCAGTTTTGCACAACACAATGCTACAGATGTCTCAAGTTTTGAGGGAGTGTGCAATTGGCACGCTGACTGCAGGAATGTCCACCAGAGYTGTTTCCAGAGAAGTATAGAAACCCTCGTTCTGTGCGGTATTACCCGGCAGTCATAGTCTATATGTTTAAAGATGGATGTTTAGACACAGTCAGGAGAGGGAGAGTGACTGAGATTACAGATGACAGCAGTCCTTTGTTTTTATACATTTCTTTTTGTTATAATTGTATCATTTTCTATTGTTTGATGCCACCTTTGGTCTCATTGAATGTATCATTCAGTAGCTATACATKTAGGCTAAACGTAGAAACATCAGACATACTATATCCTCGGTTATTTATCTACAATACTTGATTCTGTACTAGTCACAAGGTTAGAATCCATTACAAATGAACTTATTGGAAGTTATTGAAACCGGCACAGAGATGAATCGTGTGCACGAATAACACTAGTTGGCATCCAATTGACACATACTGATATAAAATCACCATCAGTAGTAGTATATTTATTGACGTCTATTTACCTTTCTTTTTAAAGCAACACTATTAGGATTTGTTTGGTACTTTGTTATGATTTGACACTACGTTATGTCATGTTTAAGTTACGTTTATTTATGTTTCTATAAGTTATTATTTTTGTGTTTTGTATGCTTTATGCTGCTGTCTCTCTCTGTCTTTCTCTGTGTTTGCGCGACGTGGGCAGTCTCCTGAGTAACAGGTGTGTGTTTGTACAGGATTGTATTGGGCGTCATCACTAAGAAGAATATATTAGAGCATCTGGAGGAGCTCAAGGAACACACGGAGCCCCTGGTGACTAGCCCCGCCCCCTGTCTCCTCCCATTCCACTGACCCCTTCCCCTCTCCCATTCCCACCTCTTAGGCCCGCCCTCCTAGGAGCGACGCATGTAACTGACAGTTCCCGTTTCCAATAGCAACCCACTCATCTTACTGTGTCTTTTCAACTCACTCATGAATACACTATTTTTTTTGAGGAGGGGGTTTGTTTGGTTTGATTTGGTTGGGATGTGTGCATCCACTTTCTCCTCACTGGATACCTACCTACTGTGCCACACTATCACGGATCTCCCTATTCATTCCCTACTAGTCATTGACAAGAGTTAGTAAGATTACTATTTATTTTTAAAGATCTACTCTATATGAGTGTTATGGGTCCTGTAATGTTGGACTTTGATGGGAACTGTCATTTGAACCTTGATTAGTTAGATATCCATCATTTACTATTGCTCCACAGCCATTCCTTTCAACAACATCCTACTAGCTGTTAGTCCCTTCATCAGTAGTATGGGCTGTTTCATCCAGAATATGAAATCATTCTAGAATATAGATATATAAGCATGAATATACTGATTGCATACAGTCATGTAGCCATGCCTGTGTTTTTAGAGCGTTTGTCTCACTCGACACTTAGAAAACCTTCACATACACACTATTACATCATTTCACTCTAAAAGCTCAAACAGTGTGCATCCCAATGGCTCCCTATATAGTGCACTACTACTTCAAAAGTAGTACGCTATAAAGGGAATAGGGTGCTATATTGGACGCATACACAGCTTTACTTCAATGAATTACTGCTTCTTTATGTATACAACATTTTTTTAAACCCCTCCCTCTCCCTCTTGCCCCACGACGGACCAACAGATCGACGACATCTGACCCGACAGCTCGTAGCGCCGCCGGCGTCCCCTTAACCGATTGGCGAGTAACCGGCCGCTACGTTGGAGCGGACCGTTGGTTGTTCCGGGAGGGGGGAGATTTAGCATCTAGTGTCCCTCCCGTCCTGCCGTAGGCCTAGTAGAACCCTCCTGAGAGAGTGAACTCTATGGTGGTGAAGTGATGGTGGTGTGATGGTGGTCGTAGCTAATACCTATAGTATAGGTAGCCAGCTAAGACAAGCAACACACATCCCACCCTGATCCTAAACAGTACCCACCCACCCCTCATTCAACCCCCTCACACCTGAACTCAACCCCCGTGCCTCACCCGCTGCCTCCAACCTCAACCTCCCTCACTTCAGATCTGGTCCCCTCCACTCCACTTCCTACATGTGCCCCGCCTTCAACAGGCCTGTTCTGTAGATCAGGGACCGTATTCATGAAGCGTCATAGAGTAGGAGTGCTGATCTAGGATCAGCCTCCCCCCGTCCTTATAATCATATTCGTTAGGATCTTAAAGGCTAAACTGATCCTAGATCAGCACTCCTACTCTGAGACGCTTTGAAAGACAGCCTCACCTCCTCTCACCACTCTCTCAGCTCAACGTCTGTGTCTCGCTCTCCAGTGTCTGCAGATGTGTTTCTCACGAATCTCAGTTCAAGAGCACAAGTGTCTCCCTTAAAACAAAAAAAATGCAATTCTAGGAATCAGGATGTCCTAATGGACATCTAATTACTATCCGGTTGCACAATGGTTGCAAACGGTAATTGACCCTCTGTGTTTTACATTACATTTCAACCAATTGTGACCTGGCTCTCAAAGTAGTAACCTTTTTAAGGGAGCCGGTAGCAATGAGCCTGAAGACGCTTGACTGGGTGTTCCAGAATGTTTATCTCTGAGGACTGTGAAGGTTTGGTTGGTAAGGCAAGGTATTCAGTCTTGCTCTTCCTAGTGTGTTCAGTTCATTTCCTCCTCCAGGCTTCTAACGAGAATCACTCACTCACCATTCTCCCTTGGTTACTCACCTCCTCCTCTCCACCTCGTATCCTTCCTTGGCACTAGTGGGACTCGTGTTTTTGTTGGCATGGCTGCAGTGACACTGACAGTCACGGTTGGCTGAGTGGTTACTGTATTCCCTGTATCACCTTGGGCTAAAATGCAGATACAGTTTGGAAGAAATGGAGCATTGGTTCTCTAGACTGTGTAATTCATCAGTATTATATAGTCATTTTTATTTTTKATATAAATCAACTTATCATTAAGTGTCAGGCCCCAAAATAATATAAATCTTATCATTAATTACCAAGCCCCAAACGAATTGCCATAATTTTGTCAGTTAACAGAGCCCATTATTTTGGTTAGATAACATTATCTAACCAAATAAACAATATTATCATTCTCTCGATTGATTCCACCTTTGTATCCACGGCCAAAACCACCACCACCGACCGTCCAACCAACCGCACTAGCCAACAAAAACACGATACAATTCTCTCCCACGCCAACCAGACTGTGCTCCCTGCCAGCTCATCACTGACTAACTCTCTTTTTTCTCTCTCTATCCCTCTCAATCTTTGTCTCACTCCCCCCTATCTCTCTCACTCGTTMTGTCTCTCTTACACACACTCTCTCATTCACTCTCTCTCTCCCCCTGCAGGCGTCTCCTTGGTATTATCACAAAAAAAGATATCCTTCGTCATATGGCCCAGATGGCCAACCAAGACCCCGACAACATAATGTTCAACTAGTCACCGCCTTCCCGGGTCGTCAAGCTGACGAGGAGGAAAGCGAGGAGGAGGTGGTAAACCTACTGGACGGCCGCGGCTCCACCCTATGACGCACAGCCCACCCCCTCTGGGACACACCACCCCAAATCCACCTCAATACTAAACCAGACTGACTGAACCCAATAGAGCCCTCTAGAGGCCACAGGAAGGAAGAGACAAACAGACTCTAAAAGGACTTTAAAAATGGCTGCTGTGAGGGACGTTTTGGTCCCTAGGTAGCAGCTACTATAGGCTGGGGTATATATACACAAGGAATGCAATTTTAACACGCACCTCCATTTACATACAGAAACATACATACATGAGATCAGACTCACTCATACACAGATGCCACACAAGCATGCCACTAGCCGAATTGCACCTCCTTCAAACACACACTCTTCATGCTCCTTCGTCCTTGTCCTGTTTCTATTGGCTCACGCTGGCGTACATTGCTGTGAGCCTGAAGCCTGGCTACCGAGGCAAGAGGTCAGAATGATCCGCTAGGATGCGAGGAGGGACCTTCAGACACCTCGACTGCTGATTGGCTGTCAGCCCTGCCAGGCTCCACCCCCACCGTGTCCCTCCCTCCCACCCCCCGTCCGTCCTCGAAAGCATTGTTTACCTGTGAACTCTCTTTGAGCGAGAGAATGCATGTGTGCGTTTCACCTCCACGTTCCAATCAGGTTGTCATAGTAACCTGAAACAACACTCTCCCACCCTCCCCCCTAAAGGCATCCGCCTGATATTAGACTGGGCGTTGCTCCAAGGTGTATGTGTGGGTGAGAGAGCGAGAGTGTGTGTGTGTGTGAGAGAGGAAGGAAGATCAAGGGTACAAGCAGGATGTACTGGAGTAGTTAGTTAATGTCTGAGTGTTGTAGTTCAAGAACAAAATGTCTCTTTCTGATGTATGTGAAAACATTCTGTACAGAAGAGTCCGATACTCATCGGTTACATACCCCCTGTTGAAGTAAAGGGTGAATAACTCTGTGTGTGTGCGCGCATGTGCGTACCTTTTTGATCTGAGCCAGGTAGGCAATATGCCATAGAGGTGTGTGCGCATAAGTATCAGATGAGAAAAGACTTGTCCGTTTCTCCGACATTGAAGGTGGGCATATAAAAAAAAAAATAGGAACATTAACTCAAGGTTGCGTTCTGTTACTGGAGAAAAAAATGTATCCTTTTTTCTTTTCAAACTATTACTAATGCAACTACTTTTAGAGTATTGATATATACATAATCAAGTAACTTTTTACGGCTTGTAATGAAACAAAGTCAAGACTGGAAAACCACTTTTTTTTTTGAAGTGAACAAAATAAATGGATGATTATGAGGATGTTGATGGTAATACTGCACAGTAACCATGTCTTAGATATTTTACTTTGCTTAATTAAGCTGCCTCATGGTGTGAGAAATGTGTCTTGTATTTTCCACTGGAGCTTAATCTTTTCTTGCATATCTCCTCTGCCTAGTTGTCAGGTTCAACATGAAATCTTCTTCGCATTTGTAGATTTAAAACATGATTTGAAAGGACTGAAATAGGAGGTACATTTCATACAACACTCAAATGACCATACCACGTTTTTTGGAGGTGTGCCAGTAACTCCTTTAAACTTCAATAAAGTCTCTTGTATATTTTACTTGGGGATATGTAGAAGCGCACAGTACACAAAAGGAAAAAGTTCTGAACCCTCCATGTGTAAACCTACTCATGGAAAAAATAATATAGGATCGTATATCTGATTCACCCTTTTAATGTGTGGTTCACCACAGGAAGCAGCGACCTCAATGCGCGCGCAAGTCAAAGGAGTCCTCTCTCTCTGGCTTTGTTTCAATGACAAGATGCATAGAGTAGCACCTTAGCGAAGGCTATGGCTGTGTCCCAAATGGCACCCKTTTCTCTATATAGTGCAATATATAGRGAAAAGGGTGCCATTTGAGGCACACWTTAAAGCGTGTGTAGGCAAGTGGTGACTACATGTTTCTCTCTATTACATTGATAGTTTTAGGTCATATTCATTAGGCACCAAAYATAATAAAACAAACAGGGAGGGACTTGGTCCAATAAGAAACTGATATTTTCCGTTGCCAAATGTTTTTAAAACGTTTTCCATTGCGTGCCCTAATGCAGGGTTTCCCAAACTCGGTCCTGGGTGCACATTTAGTTTTTTGCCCTAGCACTACACAGCTGTTTCAAATAACCAACTCATCAAGCTTTGATTATTTTGAATCACCTGTGTCGAGCGAGGGCAAAAACAAAATGTGCACCCAGGGTGGGCCTCCGGACCGAGTTTGGGAAACTCTGCCCTAATGGATTCAACCCTGCTGTTGGTTGACTAGCGCATCGTCCTTGTTAACCCATGTGGTGTCACCAAACACTTATTTTCATAACTTCATACTGATCAATGTTTTTCCTTTTATTTATGGTAGTTAGTTGTACATTAATTGTATGATGGTTTGATTGTACATTTAAAACAATATGTAAAAGTTAATTGTTTTAAATTAAAATTAGAAAATTGCAAAAACGTGTCAGTGGGTTCTTAATTATATTTTAGACATTAACAGGATTCTAATATTATTGAGGTAAAAGGATGAACAAGCCAACTATTTTTATGGTATTCTGCTATACAGCACAACTCATGTGTGAAGCTTTTCTCAGTGAACAAGATGAATTTGGTGGTACAGTACACAACTCCACCTATGCAAAGCACAATAACGCTGATAGAATCTTCAGATCAGAAGCTGCTCTGTAGCCACAGAGGAGCACTGGTGTAAAGGAAAGGCKTGACCGTGTAGAGAAGCGGGAGGGGGAACACTAGTGTAGAGGAATGAGAGGAACACTGGGTCAAAGAACAGAGGGGAAAGAAATGCTGTGCCACCCAGACTTCCAAAACAAACCAGTCTTTGTGAAAGCCTCTTTTCCTGTTAAGAGTTGTGAGCGGTATAAAGACAGCTTCTAACGCCAGTCAGTTTGCACTCAGTCTGCTTTCAGTGCTCACAGAATCTCGCACAAAATCAGTTTTTCTTCTCTCAYACCGAAGTCTTCTGATACAGTACAGGGATCTGCCAGTCGCTGGCCTAGGCCTGGCTTCCCATTCACATGCAGCYCTGCATGCCTTTGTACCTGTTAGGCTCCTTATAAATCCACTAGGCTATTTCTATGGGAGAGCTGTGTGCAGACTTCTTAGAAGCTGGCTTCTAGTGTGTGTGTACACAATCGCCGCCTGTATGCGTCACATTACGCATGCTTAGGTTAATGCTTTGCTTCCCCTGAACGCTCCTTCCTGCGAAGACAAGAGTGAGCTTAAAACAAATGTTCACTTGCGCGCTACCCATCTATAATGACCATTGTAACTATGGTTACAAAAACAAGATGGCTGCCTTTTGTTCTCATGTACATTGGGAGTGAGTGAGACTGATTGGAGGAACGCATCAGGTGATGAGGTGTCATGGTCCTTTCAGAGAGGGAGAGAGATCTACAGTAGGATGGCACAAAGCTTTGTTAATGCACGATTAAAACAAACTGGAGGAAACCATGGTAACACAGCAGATAGATTTTATTTTCACTACAAAAAAAACATCAAGAGCATAATTTTAAAGCAGAGCAACATCGAACCCCCCCTCCCTCCCTATTAAGCAGAAGGAAAGCATTTTTAGTCCGGTTAAAGACTAATCCAAATACATCGCTCTCATTTCACGTGTAGCCTCTTATTAAAGCATGTACGGAAGAGGGTTGGGGTTTGAGACCCATTCAAAAAAGAAAAAATGGGAGGGGGGAAATATTGCATACTAGGAAACATAAATGGGGACCATAAAGGCAAAATGGTCAAATGTCTAGCATCTAGGAAGTTGTGCGTGATCCAAACACCACGGTGGGTCATGATAACAATAATTATAACTAAATGTCTAATACAATTTTTCWGAAAATGTTTCAATGAACCACTTAYTAGAAAGGCTATAGTGGTCATGTGATTATTAAAAGGATCGCAGACCAGAAGGCCTGAAACAACTAGTCTTCAATCATCCACTGAAATGTTAGTCATGATCCAATTATTGTCATTAATATACGAGTTTAATGCATTTGAACTTAACATGATTCGTAAATTGCAGGTCCAGGTTGGTTGTAACAGTGGYAGGATAATGTGCAATATTTTGAAGAAGAAAAAAAAAGCCTTTGTGGTCTGCTTAGTAACAGTGATTGCACGACRTCAGCTTGGAGCTAATTTATGAATTGATCATGAAACAGAATACTGCAACAAAATTAAAGCATAATCGYCAAGTCGCTTTCCTGAAAATCGATTTTCGAGAATGCTTGAATCGAATAACAAACCGCTCTTTTTTTCCTCTGCTCACTAATACGAAACAAATAAAATGGCCCTATACATTGCTTTATACTTACATATATCAAATATTGATTATCCTCTCCTCTCCCACAATACATTCAACATGTAGATCCATAAGCATGAGGGATGATACGCAATGTCTTATCAAGTTAATTTATTGTAATCCAGACTAGGTTATTATAATATAATCCAGAGACAGACCTACATACGTAGCTAGGTTCGAGTTTTAAGCTAGTTCTGTTGAAAAGTGAAATAAAATGACCTTTTCTTGACATATTCTATGTTTTTGAGGGTGGGGTTGGGAAATGCATAGGACAGGATCATTCATCCCTCCTCGGGAGCGTTTGTTGTTTTTTCTCTCCTATTTACACATGGCTTTCATAGATCACCTGACCAGGCTGTAGCTTAGTAGTAACCTCTGGCTCCACCTCCAACCCCACCTCCTCCACTGGCTCCTGCTCGGAACCCTGCTCCTCTTGCTGCTGCTCCTCCTCCTCCAGGTGAAGGGGAGCCAACGGCGGAGGAGACAWGGGAGTGGGCGTGGCCTCAGCCAGAGCCGGGGCCTCCATGGGCAGCGGGGGGTGAATGGACACCTGGATGGCGATGTGCTGAGGCTGCTCGTGCAACGACGCGTCGTCGGAATCCGCTGCGGGKGATCCGGAACGCTCCCTCTCCCGGAGGACGGTGAAGACGTCGCCGGGCCCCACCCCGACCAGGGCCGCCCGGCATCCCGATGCCCCATCCAGGTGGTGCCCCTCTGGGGCCTGTCGGAGGAACGTGTGCCTCATCTCCTCAACCCCCACCACCTCCAGGATATCCTCCATGAAAGTGCGGCAGTTCATGATGAGGGGGGGCAGTGGGATGCTGCGGGCCAGCTCCTCGATGTAACGGGCAAACTCCATGGTTTTGAACTGGGTCACCTTGGCCAGCTCCAGGGTCTTGGCTGACGTGATGATGGGGATGCGCTTGGCGATCTCAAACGCCTTCTGGAGCTTTAGAGTAGAAGAGAATATAGAATATAACTTTATTGGACATTTAAATATAGGATGGAAAATGTTTCACCATTCAAGAATTATTAAAAACATCACATACCCCAGTTACAAACACACACCCCAGTTACAAATACACACCCCAGTTACAAATACACACCCCAAAGGCACTATATCGACGTAAGGTCCTCACAAGTATAGTAAGACACGACACAAACCTTCTCGGCGCCTTCTGTGCGGAAGAAGTCGTTAATGGCCTTCTCGGTCTTCTTCAGGTGGCTGCTCATCATGCAGAGGCGCGTGATGTTGAGGATCATKATGATGGTRAAGGTGACGAGGCACACGACCACRTAGTAGGCCCCCAGGTCCCCGTTGTGCAGGACCACCCGCATKGTCACCGTGCAGTTGGCGCTGCCGTGCACGTTGGACGCCATGCACGTGTACTTGCCCCGGTCGGCGAACCTGATGTCGGTGATGTTGAGGATGCCATCGTCTGTCAGCAGCCACTTGCCACCTGAGCACGAGAGAGAGCGCGTCGCTGAMACCAACTGCGTGTTTTTCCATATCATGCCAGCCTCATATTTCATACTCGGGGCCAGTAGTCCAGTCAGGTAGTAGATGGACAACTCCTGGCCCGAGTCATCGTAATAATCTACAGGTCATGAACAATGGTAAAGGATAGGCCTAACCAGAAAATATTATGGAACATTGCTAAAAAAAAAAAAACATGTTGCACCATAGAAACGGGGGCCATTTCCCTTTAAAGAACTGTTTGTGGTTCCTTCACATGCATTTCCAGGTTGCAGAGACAGCAGTAGCCAGGCTAAGGTATCTGCTACAGTTTGTCATGACAGTCACGGGTAAGAGCTTTTTATAGCTAGAAGCCCAGGCCAGCCTTTCTGCGAAGGCTTGCATTTTACACTGCATATATAGAGACTGGATTGGTAATTCCCATTTATGTCAACCTTTCCCACCCCCCGTTCTGACCATTCTATTTCTATTATTCTACTGTAGGCCTAGTTCTGATCATTCTATTTCTATTCTTCCACTGTAGGCCTAGTTCTGATCATTCTATTCTTCCACTGTAGGCCTAGTTCTGATCATTCTATTTCTATTATTCTACTGTAGGCCTAGTTCTGATCATTCTATTTCTATTCTTCCACTGTAGGTCTAGTTCTGATCATTCTATTTCTATTCTTCCACTGTAGGCCTAGTTCTGATCATTCTATTTCTATTCTTCTACTGTAGGCCTAGTTCTGGGGCCAGAAACCACTTCATAACCGCTCCCTCACCTTATCTCTGGAATCAGGCTAGACATTGGCGGATTTAGGTATGGGCAACATGGGGTGCCCGCACAATTTTTTGTTGTAATGGTGACCCTTGCGCGATCGGTTTTCTATCGCTCATTTGCACGTCACATCAATGATATCATGTCACCTTGTGGGTCAGTTAACCTTGTCGGAGTGGGCGCCCTGATTCTAGTTTGTGAGCTAGGCAGGCTACTGCCTGGGAAGGTCTTCCACTCAGAAGTAGGAGATGGGGGGTGGGGGGTAGGTTGACCTGAGGTCTCCCCACTGGAAGCCTGAGGTAGGGGGAGCGGGGACCTCYAACTTTGTACAGTACTAATGCAATTAGTAAAATCAGTCACACTACAAAATKCTACCAAATAAACCACAATTCATTCATAATACTGTGGATATATAGTTTCACAGACATATTGTTGCATTTCTTTCCTGGTTTGTGCAAAATCGTTAAGAATAATATAAAACCAGTCTGCACACCACCAAGGTGAATTGGTTTAGTCTTGACTCTTGGTTGACAGTGTTGGGGGATGGGTAATGTATTGACGCTCCAGTGCCAAATCAACACAAATGGATAAGAAAAGGTCTAAGCCATCAGGTGCCCAGTTGAGGAAAGAAAAGGAGAAACACGCAAAAKATAAAGGTATGCAGCTATGTCATCTCTTTACGAGTATAATATTAAGCATGTAATGAAATAGGCTAGTATAACACTTGTTTGTTAGCMTGTTGCTTGCTATGCTATTACACCTAGCGCGACAATATTCCATTTTCTATCCAACTAGCTTACATAACATTGGATATAATGTCAGTTTCATCATGATAATGTGTGTAGYCTGCAGCAAAACGACTACAACCTAACTAGCACATTATTGATTTGGTTAACTTTCATTGAGGTGACATCATAAAGGTTCTGTGATGGTACTGACTAGGTTCTGAGCTCAGTAAGGGGAATTTCCAATGCTGTCGGCTAACTTAAAAGACATGTATATTATGCTGATATTTTGTATCTTTTATGATATATTTAGTCTTTTGGGGTGTCTTATGCTTAGAATTAGCCATGGCGATGGTATGGTTCATCTGGTTCCGATTCTGAAAGTTTGATAAATTGTGCATAATGACAAGCCATACAAGCTACTAATGGACTAACTGCATGCATTGTTGTTTTTGGCACAGAGCTCAATTCATTCAATATTTAAAGCAATCTAGGCCTATAAAATACTTGCCTATAAAATACTTGCGCAATCAATTAACTGTAACAAACGGCAATTCATTCATCCATTGTGGTTTTCATTTTGAGTCATAATATGATTCCTATTGAATCAATATTATTTCTTCCTGCAGGACTGTCCTCGAGGCTGCAATCCAGGAACCAGCTATTTTGCACTTGAAATAAAACATTTATCCTGGAACCCCCTGCAGTGGACCAGTGTTTATGACCTGACCTTGCTCCAATTACTGATATTATTTTCTTGACGAGTTAGAGCTGAAAGAAGAGGCGGGCAGAGAGGTGCCACTCACTTGTTTATTCCGTGCCTGAGTCCCAAATGGCAGTGCACTACATTTGATCAGGGCCCAAAGGGGCTCTGGTCGAAAGTAGTGGGTSCTGATCAAAAGTAGTGCACTAAATAGGGAGCCATTCGGGACACAACCCATTTGTTCAATATTTAAAAAAAGGGTGGGGCTGAGGGACAATGGAATCCGTCTGGAAAAATAGCACRTGATGCTTGTTGGTTAACAACAGAGAGACAAACAAGTCATGTAAATGTGGAACCACAAGCAAGTAGCCAGCCAAACATTAAATCAAGTTACAACATCKGTTGACTATTGAAATTGGTTCTTCTTTGTCTACTACTACATTGATGTGTGAACTTCTCACTAAAGTAATCTTGGTATATCCAATGTATTAAGAARCTCTGTTATATCGAGGCAAAATAAATGTMATCCAGGCTATATTTCACCATGGGTCTACATTGGCCACTCTTCTCCTATCATCGCATGAAGTGTCATCTACCATTACAACAACTACGTAGGCATGTTATTAGACTGTGGCTGGATGGATGATTTCATGTCTCTCCATATTCTGAAATCTCATCCTGAGTGGGTTGCTGACACACACACACAGAGAGACAGAAACCGATTCTAGAGCCTGAATAGTGTTGKGCTTGAGACGGAGAATGAATAGTGCAGTGCACACACGCACACACACTTAATCCATCAATCCTCCAGCCGGTCTGTTGTGTCTCTAGAARACCTGAATGGGTACAGGAAATGTATTCAGACACCGGACATACATTTCAATGAGAAGGACTTCTACATTTATACCCCCGCGTAAAGTGTTCCCAGGCTCACTTCGACGYGTGTGTGGAATCAAAAGCTAACAAACAGCGGCAAAAGCCGTAAAAGCAAAGGAAAGTCATGTTCAACGGGGAAGAAGCGACTCCTATTCACGGGTTGCACGCTGCGTCACAATATTGTTTCGAACAAAGTATCACGTATCTACAGACAGCCGACGTAGTGGCCGTGACCACCAATCTGCATCCATATAGGCTACAGTAGATAGACTACAACTGAATGAGAGAACCACGACAACAGCAACCTATTAAAAGCCACTACCATGTAATGTATCAAGTATCTACAGTTAAGCTGTGACTTTTGAACTCCAATGTTTTGGAAAAAGAGCCAACTGGCCAGCATGTTTGATTTGTTGTCATACCATAATCATGACGTCGATGAATGATTGTTATCTCCCCCCCATCTGTAGGGTTGGCATTGCATCGTCACTACAATAATCCCCGTCATTGTCATAATAGTCTGTCATAATGTCACTAGTAAATGTTACCCCTCTCTCTCACACATACACACACAGTTGAACTTAAAATAGCCTTTAGCCTGACAGTTCAAGTTGGTTTGAGAAAAATGTCTGTAGAACAGCTGCTGATTGTGAGGCCAGAGCAACAYCAGGGCTTTCTTAATAATTCTACAAACTTGACTTACTTGTCTCAGTGTCTAGCAGGTCTCCATGCGAGTTGAACCACTGTACATTCGGGTCAGGGTCTCCAGTGACGTTGCAATCAATCAGCGCGCAGTTGCCCTCACGGGCGATAATCTGGTTTACTTTCGAGAACACGAGGGGGACAAATCCACCATCTGMCACCGTACCGTTTTCCGTGCTGTTTCCATCTGAAACCGCCGATAAGGCCGCAGGGGCGTGGAGGCTAATAACAGCCAGTAGAAAGAAGCTTAAAGCGTAGCTACTTGCCCGATGCATTTTTTCTTCTTCCTGACGGTCGCCTTCACCAGATAAGAGTTTGTCATGCCACTCGCATCTTTATGCTCAATATCCTGGCAATCTCCTGATAGTGGTAATGAAAGGCAATTTGGTATTCTGCTCTGAATCKCGAACCATTCCACTGAAAAGAAAAGACAAAGCAACCATGAACATTGTGAACAGTCCGTTTGTTTAAACATCATTTTGGTTCAGCAGAGAGATCACCTATTAAGACCAGGGCCCTCAGTCAGAATGTGTTTGACATTTCTGGTTTATTATTAACCCCCTCGACCAAATAGTCTATGACTGTGACAACAACAAAATACACACAAAAACAGGGTTTGACTGCCAAGCTAACAATGTAACATTGACATTGTTGTTGCAGCAGACTAGACTACTGCTGCTGGAACAGTGTATTTTGTTACAACATAGCTAGAGCTGCAACGTAATTTAACAGACATAACATGCCTATAATACATTCGGTCTATTTATTAGGCCTAGCTACATTAGTAGTATTGTTGTCTAAAATCAGTTACAAGTTTGATAATAATATTACTTAGTATACATCAATAGAAGTACTGATAAGCACCACTGCTGGTTAGTTGACAATTTGCATGCAACATATTAGCTAACCTAGTTAGCTAACTAGTCTAGCTAATTGGGATGTTTTTGCACACTAGAAGTTAACGTAACTGGAGGCAAAATCGCGGGGGTTTGCTATAAAACTAACGCTAACGGGTTGTAACTAGCTAGCTTATTTGATATAAATTTATAGACGGCACTATATAAACGGTGAAGTAGCTCACATGACATAGTTAGCTCAATGTAAGGTTGGCTAACAGAAAAAAACAAAGATTAGTCCGCCAACGTAAGCAATCATAGCTCGCTAGCTAGTTTACTGGCAATAACCTTATCTTGCCGAATAACGTTTTMCAATAACATCTGATATCATACTTACAATTTAATTTAGCTTACARGCGTTTCATCGTAAAGAAGGAGAGATCACCGTCTGTCTTTCGGCCTTTGCTGCATTCCGCTATTTCTTCGACGTCCTCATCGCTCTTCGGTTCTCTCTTGCTCAGCTGGCAGCGTGACACAACATTCGGGTCGCTGCAGCATTCGGCTTCCCTAGAATCCCTACCCGAGTCAAATTACCAGCAGGCAGCAAGAAAAACTAGGTCAGTCATTGGCCACGCACCAACTTTATGTAATCGTATTAAAATGTATCCACATGCGCAAAGAAACATGATTGAATTAACTAGAATAGTACCGTATAGTATCCTACCCGAATGGTAATCATGACTGTCATCAGTGGAATTAGACGTAGATAGAAAAGTAGGCTATATTTCACCCCCCCCCAAAAAAATATTTGCAATTAATGAAAACATCACTTATTGTTCCAAAAATTAAAACACAGAGCAACTGAAACATTTACTATTTTACATGAATGAAGTCCATTCATGCACTGGACTGTATAGACTACTTTTAGGACTTTCTGCTTTGTCTGCCCTTTCTATTGAGYCTTAGACTACAGTTCTTCAAGCACTTAACAGAGGCCAGTGTCTCACTCTGTCTCAGATCCAGGCAGTTTGCCATCATCAACCACTGCATTGTTCGATCTGACAGACAGAACTACAGCACTTAAGACTCATGAAGAGCCCCAAATGCCAGGGCACTAAATTTTGTGGTTCTATTGAATCCTTTGACTTCACTTTGTATATAAAAATGACCGATGAGATGAGTTATAATCAGAAAATAACTAGTTTACAAACATTAAATCAAGACAATTAGTAACTACTGTATGCATTGCAGACACTCGCTCTCCACACTCTCTCCCCTCCACACTCTCTCCCCACACAAACAAACAGACAGACAAACAGCCATACTGTTGTGGTCAAAAGAGTGCATAAAGTTCAGGAGAAGAAAAAAAACATGTTTCGCTTAACCCAAATGTGTCAATTTTGCCTTCCGGAGTGGATTATTGAACGACCTTGTCACTGCTTTAAAAGCACAAATCAAACTCTGAAATGGACACAGGCTATTAAAAGACTCAATCCATTGATCCATTAATCAATAATACTAGCTATCTCACATTGGCAAGTGTTGATATTGAGGAAAGTGTGTCCTTGACCCAATAGATATCCAGAACACAACACAGCAGAGTTTCAAGGAACTGAAAGTTCAGTTCAAAGCAGGAATGAGACAGGGGGTTTAAAACTGTACACAAACACTCCTCCTAAGCACCATACACAGTGGCCTTGTGTGTCTGGCCTCCACAGCTCGTAAAGCCGCTACATACTGGAGCAGTGAAACGTTCTAAATCACGTGGAAGTCACATTTTTAAAGGAATCCCAACAAACAACAGTCCTAACCGTTGTAACGCCCTGGTGGTAGAAAATGGTAACACACACACACATTGTAAGAAAAKATTTTCTTTTACTTTCCCTCACCAAAATCATGACAATATAAGTGCATGGATCGATCAACTGTTACATTTTCTCTAATCTTTACAAATGTATACTGAACAAAAATATAAACGCAACATGTAAAGTGTTGGTACCATGTTTCATGAGCTGAAATAAAAGATCCCAGAAATTTTCCATTCGCACAAAAAGCTTATTTTTGTAAAATGTTGCGCACAAATGTGTTTATATCCCCATTAGTGAGCATTTCTCCTTTACCAAGATAGACCATCTACCTGACAGGTGTTGCATATCAAGAAGCTGATTAAACAGCATGATGTATGGCGTTTTGTGGGTGAGCAGTTTGCTGATGTCAACGTTGTGAACAGAGTGCCCCATGGTGGCGGTGGGGTTAGGGTATGGGCAGGCATAAGCTACGGACAATGAACACATTTGGCAATTTGAATGCACAGATATACCGTAACAAGATCTTGAGGCCCATTGTCATGCCATTCATCCGCCGCCATCACCTCATGTTTCATGATAATGCACGGCCCCATGTCGCAAGGATCTGTACACAATTCCTAGAAGCTGAAAATGTCCCAGTTCTTCCATGGTCTGCATACTAACCAGCCCACCCATTGAGCATATTTGGGATGCTCTGGATCGATATTTACGACAGCGTGTTTCAGTTCCCGCCAGTATCCAGAAACTTTGCACAGCCATTGAAGAGGATTGGGACAATTCCCAGTCATGTGAAATCCATAGAYTAGGGCCTAATGAATTTATTTAAATTGACTGATTTCCTTATATGAATTGTAACTCAGTAAAATCTTTGAATTTGTTGCATGTTGCATTTATATTTTTGTTCAGCGTACATACTGTCTAACATTTTAGTTAAAAACTATGAACGTTTTGGTCTTCAGAAATGCTCGGCTCAAGTAATGCTGATTTAGTTGTAGAGTTGTAAATAGTGTGACACAGTGTTAGCTACCAAGGTAGACCAATGGCTGCAAAACGGTGATTACATTCACAGTCATCTCCAAGGCAACATGCGTATCTTGTCTGACATAAATTTGTATTTTTGTGATTGCAGGTGATTCAAGTTTGTGGCATTGATTGCTGACTTCAGGAAGCAGAGGGAACATGCCCCGATCCACATCAACGGGACTGCAGTAGAGTCAGCTGGTTTTAAGTTCCTYAGCATCCACATCACTGAGGACTTGACGTGGACCAACACCACCACCACTCTTGTCAAGAGGAAGCAACAGCGTCCCTACTTCCTAAGGCGGCTGAAGAAAATCTGCATGAGACCTGGGTCCTCTCCAAATACTATCGCTRCACCATTGAGAGTGCCCTRAMTGGTTGCATCACGGCCTGGTACGGGAATTGCTCTGTCCACAACCGCAAGGCCCTCCAGCAGGTGGTGAAGACGGCCCAGTACATCACTGTGCTCCCACCCATCCAGGACATCTACTCAAAGCAGTGCCGGAGGAAGGCACGCAGCAGACAGTATCGGAGCGCACACACACACACATCACAACTGCTGATACCAAAGTCTTATTATGATTGGTAAATACTAGACTATAAATGTTGCCTTCCTGTATTAAACTTATGCTAAAGCATTTATACTATTCTACCGAGCCATTCATGTTCSTATTCTTATATTTTATTATTTATTATTGTTGTTGCATTGTCGAGAAGGAATCTGCAAGTAAGCATTTCGTCGGACGGTGTATCCCGTACATGCGACTAATAAAACTGGAAGCTTGTGAATTTGTAAAAAAAATTCTCTGCCAATGAAAATAGTTTGTCGTCCATTTGTTATCTGATGTACTCCTCACAAAGATTCCTTGATGAGTGCAAAGAGCCTCTTGAAAGCCTGTGGAGAAAGAAAGAGAAGGTACATGTATTACTCATTTATTGCCTTCAAGTGTGTTTGTGTGTGTGTGTGGCTGCATTTGCATGTGTGTGTGTTTCTTTACCTCGTCGATCTGTTGCGGTGTGGAGAGGGAGAAGGCCGCTCTGACATAAGGACACGGTTCTGAGCTGTTGATCATGAATACACCTCCAGGGACAAGCAGCACCTACAGTAGGACAACAGAAAATGTTTAACCAACCAGCACCTACTACCAAATATGGACACTAAGACAAAAGGGGCCAAAACTGTACTGCAGTTGGTGGCTGTAGACCCTATGAGCTTCTGTCATAGTTAATTTGCTCACTCTCACACACACACACACACACACACACACACACACACACACACACACTTATCTTGAAGCTCTGAATTATGTATCATAAAACTGCTGCTTGTACAGTAGATTCTGTGTGCTGATATTAAATTAGCTATTACTTTTACCATTTCCCAGACCCACTCTGTACATAACCAGCCTTTTATAATCTACTGCAATTGGCTTCAATTGTTTGGTGCAGTGTGAAGAAAATACCCAATGTTAGATTTTAAAAAGCCCCGATTGTGTTTCCTATTCTTTCCACATAGAAGCAGACCAATCAGCGTGGATTTGGAGTGTTCTTATGTGGGCGGGGGGAAACTGTGGGATTTTAAATCCATTTGCCTTCTTGGATAATGRCAGCTTCACATACTATCCAATATCCTATTTCTGACAAGCACTAGCCCGGCCCTTAGTGAAAATCTCTTGCTGCTCATCCTGCATGCATGAGTAGGACATTAACGCCAGACAACAAAACAGACAGTAGGGTTACCTGTAGCCGAATTGTTGTTAAAGGAGAAGTTCACTTAATATGAACCAAATCTCTATTTTCAATGGTAATGGCATGGTATAGAAGTGCCAATAAACACTTTTTGGGGGGGATCTCACTTGCTTTCGAGAAACCTACCCCACCAGTAATATACTTCCTTATGCTTGTTCTGCAGTTGTAGGGGCACAGAAAAACATGAGCAAAAGCTCCAAAAACACATCAACGCTCTCAGTACGGTGATGCAGATCTTTCTCTGTTGTACACACGAAACTGTGTCATTCCGAACTTCATCCGCAATGTTGTATTCCACGTTGTACTTCTCGATGTAGCCCACAATACTTTTCCGTGTGCTCTACATGGAGAARCAGCACTGCCGGATAGAGGAAACGTATCAAATGGAATTTAACATCGCRAATAAAGTTCGGAATGACACAATTTCACGTGTACAACATCTAAAGACCTGCATCACTATGCTGAGAGCATCGCGGTTTCTAAAAGGAGGTATTTGAGTGTTTTTGCCTTTTGTTCATGTTTTTCCTGTGCCTCTACAACTGCAGATAAAACGTAAGAAAGTATATTGCTGGTGTGGTAAGTTTCTCTAAAACAAGTGAGTTCACAAGAAAAAGTGTCTGGGCCCTTCTATTGACATGGAAAATAGAGATTTGGTTCAAATGGAGTAAACTTCTTCTTGAAGTATCTAAAATACAGAGATATTATAAACGACAGGAACCTCCCAAAGATACAGGACTTCAATGCAAGTCGACTATTTTAAAACACCAAACATAATCTCATTCAGTCAAACAGGTTGTATTAGTTTAGTCAGTGTATGTGTGAGCTGTGGTGGAGCCCGAGATCAGGTGGGCCTGTAGGGTAGAGTTTAGACTGTGTGTGTGTTTGTGTACCTACCTCCTTCTCCAGAGCCTTCTCCATGATCAGCTTCTGGGTGTCTGCGACGCCCTTCACCTTGATCCACAGGAACATGCCTGCAGCTGGGGCGGGGGGGGGGTGGGGGGAGGGAGAGTGGCGGTGGGTGGGCGGGAGGGCGGGGGGGGTGTGGGGGCGGCGTGCCGGCCTCTGCCACGATCTGTGACACACACTGGACCGATGCGAGCGGAGAGCGGACGGGTCACACACAGCAGTGCACGAGCAGACCACACACAGCCACGAGGGTGCGGAGTGCAGGAATGCGACACGACAGCGGCGACACAGCTGGCGGTGAGCACACATCACAACACACGGGACACACACACACAACACCACCCAGCACACATCACAGCAGAGGAAGAGACGAAACCAGTAGGGGGGGGGGGGGGATGGAGAGGGGGTATGGGTCTAGGTATTGTTTGGTGCAGGAGCAGGGATTTTCTTTCTTATTACCCCTTTGGCAAAGCACTACTTCCTCTGATGCTTTGTGATTTTAACAAGGCACTAGCGCTGTGTGAGGTGCTGGCTTCATGAGTGTTTTTTTAATGTTAGGCTTCAACGGACACAACCATGTGAGTGAGTGAAACACAAACCTTTGAGCCACTTGTCTGCAGAGGAGAGCATGGCATCTCTCTGTGTTCTGTAAAACTCAATCACTCTGAAAGAGAAAAGGTTTGTCCATCATACTGTAGAGTGCTGAACTGCTCATATTGTAATCAATACCCCCCCCCCCAAAAAAAGCAATAATTGCACAACAACACATAACACAAACAACTCATATCTCTAGCTATATTGACACCATAGATGCATGTTGTTTATACAGCTGCCAGTGGTACGACCTTTGACCTACCCATCTACGTGGTTGAGGAAGCCTTCTTGACCCCAGCCATGCAGCAGCTGGGACACCATGAGCTGGAGGGAGAGATGGAGAGAAGGAGAGAAGGAAAGAAGGAGAGAAGGAGGAGTAGTCAACACTGCATCTGTTGCATGTTCCAGTGCATAGTGTTGCAAATGGAAGTTAACTCTTTCTGAATTCCATATTGTCTAGAACATTCCATACTTCTATATCACCTATATTTACTCAGGAAAAACAGATGTAACGATCAGAGAGACAGACAGTATATATATTCTAGAGAGCCAGACAGTGTGCTCGTCTTTGACTCACACGTCCTCATATACCCGATCCTAACTTCCTTCCGTATGCGTGAAAATAATCCATAGATGTTACGATAACATGATATTCGTCTACAAAGAGCAGGCAGCGAGTGGGCGTGACTGTCTCGTTCTGCCACCTCATGAAAACTGAATTTGTGTTGCATTAAAAGGAAAAATCCAGCATCATGATGATGTGGCCGGTGACACTTTGCTTCTTGAAAGTCCAATTATCTTGAAAACTTGCCCGCTGACATGAAAACAAAAAATGTTGGGACTGCATCAACCATGGACTAATGAAAAAAATACCTAAATATTGTTTTTGAGTGGATTTTTTCATTAACCTCTGTGATGACACGGATTAAACAAATAACGCTTTCTGTCTACTCTCATCTCTATGGGAGAACACAGACAATTATGCCACTAATCTATACTGAGAATGGTACAGTACATTCACAGAATTAAATAGAACACAATATAGTAATATCTCTCGAGATGACTGCATTTGTCTCGTTGTTGCTATGGTAACTACTCACATTAAAACTGCTGCAAACTGTCTCTTCCGGCAAAATAACTTTWAAAAAATAATCAAGGTCGTATTCACAAGCAACCAAATGGGAAGAAGGCAGGCCAAAACGTGGAGGGACTACCTGAAATGTTTACTACCTTGATTTGCCWAGGAATCTTTTTTTCCCTTCGTTTTCTGTTGGAGAACGTGTTGCTACTTCGTGCACTACTGAAAACGCAGTTTCATGTTTTGCTGTGATTACAGTCACAGGAAAGAAGCCTCATATGGGATTTAAACAATGACTAGAGACTAGAGGCAAAGTAGGAAATACAACCAAACATCACATGAAAGTAAATATGCCTGAAGATATTTATTACTACGTACCATTCATTTTAAAGGGGATGGTACGGCAGTTTACTAAGACATGCATGCTATATTACTTATTTATTACTACTACATGTGTTTCAAAGCGAATGGTGGGGTAGTTTACTACTAGGTCTACTTTTAAAGGGGAAGGTGATGCAATTTTAGAGGGGGTGATGGGGTTAGAAGTAGAGGTTCATTCACCTGTGTGAAGGTGCTGGTATGCATTGTAGAAGCCTGGATGTGTAGTACCACTCTGTCCACCAGCGGCTTGGGCCCAGTCACAAAGCCTATCCTCAGCCTGCAAAGACAGACACAGAGGGTCATACCTGCAGAGACACACACACACACACACACACACATGGGAAAGGCAGAAAGGGGCCGTTTCACTGGTGAAGGAACATCACAACAACAATAACGAGCAGTGTGTCCTCTGTCTTCCTAGGCACAGCAGTGCTGCATCCTGTGTGTGTGTGTGTGTGTGTGTGTGTGTGTGTGTGTGTGTGTGTGCTTAACTATTATTGTGGGGACCAGAAGTCCCCACAAGAATAGTAAACAAACAAAAATTTGACCAACTGGGGACATTTTGTTAGTCCCCACAAGGTCAAATGCTATTTCTAGGGGGTTTAGAGTTAAGGTTAGAATTACATTATGGTTTAGGGTTAGGAGCTAGAATTAGTTTTAGGGTTAAGGTTAGGTTTATGGGTTAAGGTTAGGGTAAGAGTACGGGTTAGGGGTTTGGGAAAATAGGATTTTGAAAGGGACTGAATTGTGTGTCCCCACAAGGTTAGCTGTACAATACTGTGTGTGTGTGTGTGTGTAATACCTACCGGGAATAGCACAAAGTAATTCAATTGTCCACATGAACTGGAAAAACAAGGACTCAATAACCCACTGAGTACACAGCTTCTGACAGTCTCTCTGTAAAAAGTTCTGACAACCACATAGAGAGACAGACTACAAAAATCACACAAAAGTAGCTAGTAATAGTGTAATAACAAACTGAACAGGTCTTTTTTTAAACTATATTTTTTAAAGTCTTTGTATGTTTATTGGATATAGAGATATAGAGGTGAAMGGTAGGTCAGAGATTGCTGAAAGAGTAGTGGGCCRGATTCGAACTCATGCTGGGAGTGGTACATCGTACATGTGCTCCAGAGACAGCGGCTTAGACTGCTAGACCACCCTAGTCTACTGAACAGGTCTCTCTTGGCAAAGAGATGGTTCTCAATTAGACAAAACTGCATAAATAAAAGGTAAATGAATACAGTGACTGTACTTCCTTCTTCCTCCCTGACCTCTGACCTCTAAACCCACATAGTTGCCTTGGCGATCTGACAGTCTGCCTCACCCTGACGACAGGATCTTTGAGAAGGAGTCTGTCCTGATGATTCTCCCGTCAACGTCCATGGAGAGAAACGTGGGAGCCCAAGGCTGCAGAGAGAGAGAGAAAGACGCATGAGCAGCCTGTTCTATTATATACAGTAGGGGTGATGCCATTGCAATGTGTCCCAATAAAACATACAAAGTCATACATTAAACAATGAAACTATTTTTACCTTGTCAAACTGTAGGAAGTAATAGGGGTCGTCCTCAATAATAAGGAGGTCATACTGCCTGGCAAGCTGTCAAAACGACAACAACATCTTGATTCATTCTGTGAAGTAGACCTTTAGGGAAATCAATATTTTACAGAGGCCTGAATTGAACTAGCACAATCATTTCAGAAAGAAACCCTCCCTTTCCCTTCGCTCCCATATGCATGAGTCAGTGACCTGACCAGGACCATGTCAAACTCTGGCCCTATTTGAAAAAGACTGTTAAGGAAATCCTTAATAAGAACTAGAACAATGAATTCAGATTGGGTCCCTCCCAATGTCCTTCCCGAATGTCAGTTGGGCCTGGTCCCAGATCTGTTTGTGCTGTCTTGCTAACTCAGAGACAGCACACAGGACAGCACAAACAAATCTGGGACAAAGCTATAGACACTATGGTTCAGGCTACAGACACTATGTGTCATTGTGGCTGCAATATACACTATGGCTTTGTACTCTGCAGTCTGTATTCTACTCAAATTGGTTGCCTCCCTTTCCTTCCCTTTCCCTTCCTATCCAATAGAACTCAAGAGAATATTTTTCAATAGAAGCATCTCTAACATCAGATATGTACAGTGCGGTATCCCGCAGGGCAGTTGCCTTGGGCCGTTACTCTTCTCTATTTTTACATATGATTTGCCACTTGTCTTACAAGAAGCTAAAATGACTGTATATGCTGATGATTGCACATTAAACACATCAGCACCTACAACCGGTGAGCTCACTCAGTCTCCCAGCAAGGAGTTACAGTCAGTGTCAGAATGGGTAAAAAACAATAAACTGTTCTTAAATACATCTAAAACCAATTGCATTGTATTTGGTTCAAAGCATTCTCGTAGACCTTAACTGGAGTTGTGCATAAAGGGTGTGACCATTGAACAAGTTKAAGAAGCTGAACTCCTAGGAGGAGTATTGGATGGTCAGTTATCATGGTCAAGTCACATTGACAAAGTTGTTGTGACGATGGGGAGAGTTATGTCTGCTATATAAACATGTTATGCGTTTTTGACACAAAGATCAACTGTACTAGTTGTTCAGGCTCTGATCTTGTCCCGTCTTGATACCTGTCCGGTAATGTGTTCAGGTGCAGAAAAGACAGACCTGGCTAAGCTGCAGCTGGATCAAAACAAAGCAGCACGCCTTGCCCTTAACTGCACACACAGAACTGACATCAACAACATGCATCATAGTCTTTCATGGTAGAGGAGAAATGGACTACTTCTCTTCTAGTCTTTTTAAGAAACATTTGTCTGTTGAAAATGCCTAACCACTTGTCTAATCTATTTGCATACACTTCAAACAGACATACGTACCCCACCAGCCATACCACTATGTGTTTCTTCACGGTAACCAATAAAAAAAACAGATTTAATATGCCGCTAAGTTTTGTGTAGAACCATGTCATCATGGAATGCTCTGCCACCAGAGTTTACTCTGGCAAAAACAAAAAAAAGCTTTAAAAAAATGTATGTATCAGAATGCCTCTCCTCTTTCTAAAGATCTAATTGAACTGTACATAAGAATATGAAKATGTACTGTATATATGAATAGTGTGTAAATAGTATCGTTGTTGTCGTCTCTTGGTGTCATTCCAATACATAACTCCTATTTTTATTTTGAATGTATTATAATTTTGAATGTAATATAATATCTTATGTTGTTCTTGTCTATATCCGTTCTGTACTTTGTCATGTATTTGTACGTTTTATGCGGACCCCAGGAAGAGTAGCTGCTGCATGTGCAGTAGCTAATGGGGATCTGTTTGAATACTTCCTTGAGGTTTCCATGAGGTAAGCACTGATCTAAAAAATAATTTGGAGAGGTGAAAGCAAGGTTACCACCCTGTTACTTTAACCAATTCAACCAATTCAGATCTGGGACTACTTCCAAGGAAAGTAGGAAGGAAGGATGCATTTCTGAACTATTTGAATAGGGCCTATGGGTCTGCAGACTCTACCGTACCTCGTAGACCTCCCTCTTCCTCTGGGTGGTCATGGAGGCCCCGGTGGGGTTTCCTCCATTGGGGATTGTGTAGAGGACCCTGGGTACGGTGCTGTGTGGCTTGTGGACATCTGCCGGGTCCCAGCGGGACAGCACCTCCTTCAGCCCACCCGGGATCATACCGTGTTGATCACTGGGCACATTGATCAGGTTACATCCCAATGGCTGGAGCTTGGGAAGGCGAACACAGTGTGTGTGTGTGTGAGAGAGTAAACGTGAGAGTGAGTTTTTATATCTATTATTATTAACATTATGTTGTTGTTGTTGATATCACTATCCGTCACATTTTGATTTCTCAACAGTGGCCTTGCCATTCGTGCTAACAGAGCTTGCCTGAGTGAGTGAGTGTGCGACAGAGAGAGAAAGTGATTATGTGTGTATCTGTGGTTGTGAGTAGAGGCTCTTACTGCAGCGAGAGTCCCAGAGTACGTGGGCGCGTCCAGAAGAACGTTGTCTCCGGGATTTACAAGCATTTCAAACACCTGCCAAAAACACAGAGAAAAGTAGTAGAGGGGAGGGCAAGAACAGGACAGGCTCATGGGATCGCCGGATCATTAGCGGCAGTCACACCTAACTTACCTTCCTTGCACTTCTCTTTTCTGCTTCATTAAGGAACCTTTTACTTACTGTGATATGCGGTTGTCGGAGCGAGCTATTTTAAGATGATTTCACTAACAGTAAGTCGTTCTTGATAAGCGTCTGCTATATGACTAAAATGGAAATGTGATACCTTGCAGAGACCCTCTTGGCTGCCTGTAGTAACACACATGTCCATCTGGCCCTTCTCAGCGCTGTAGTTGGCTGTAGGAGGGCTGTGAAGGTTCTTCTGAAGGGTCTTCATCCAAGTCAACAGCTCCGGGATTCTATATACAGTTAGACAGAGGCCGAAGTTAAAAAAGTTCCATTCATAGGGGTCGAATCCTAACTTTAGTTGAACTTTCAAATTGATGTCCATGTGAGACKAAGTGGACATATTGACTTAATTAAGTGAACATTCAGATTCGCCTCATCATGAATAACCTGCAGTTACAAAACATCACCTTATCTTAACCTCACCCTATGTTATCTCACCTTAACCTCATCTTATTTCCTTGAAAATGTGTATTTTTTTAAGCAAGAAATAGACCTAATCATTAATAATAAAACTCGAATAGCAGCCAGGGTATGTCGTAATAAAAGGTTCGGTTTTGACATCCAGTGAAACGTTAATCCTAGTGTGCATAATAGGGTGCTTTTTAGGAAGCARCCTTGGCTTTATCGTCCTGTTAGCTCTTATCAGAAGTGATTAAACCAACGCTGTGGAAAGCAAAGCAGTGGTCGAGAGCACACGCACGCACACAGGTTGAGAGCTCTACAGACCAATATGAGCCACTATTTACTATTTAGACTGTTGTAAAAGGTAGATAAGAAGCTGTTAAGAGATAACCTTCTGCCACCGCCATTAACTAGCATAGGCGTCATGCTGTCCTAACCGTTTCAAGGAACAGCGTTGACCAGTTCAAACACGTCGTAATAAAMCTTGTTTCAAACCATTCATGTCCGCAGGATTCTACAGTCTAAACTCCTGACCGTGCGTAGAGCTAGTCATGTACATTACTYCGTTGGTGTTGCGGAGCGCTTTCAAAGGCAATGTCCTTGTTGACTCTTTCCTATCGCGCTCTGAAGAAGCTTCCGCAGACTTTTGAAAGATTTATGTGGGATAAGAGATGCTACTTAACAATACACAACGGGTGTGTCCAAGATAGCACCGATTCCCTATAAAAGTAGTGCACTACACTGAGTGTACAAAACATCTTTCCATGACATAGCYTTCACCTGGTCTGTCTATGATCCCTTACTGATGTCACTTGTTAAATCGACTTCAAATCAGTGCAGGTGAAGGGGAGGAGACAGGTTAAAGAAGGATTTGTAAGCCTTGAGCCATGGGTTGTGTATGYATGCCATTCAGAGGATGAATGGGCAAGACAAAATAGTTAAGTGCCTTTGAACAGTGTATGGTAGTAGCTGCCAGGCGCACTGGTTTGAGTGTGTCAAGAACTGCAACGSTGCTGTGTTTTTCACACGCAACAGTTTCCCGTGTGTATCAAGAATGGTCCACCATCCAAAGGACACCCAGCCAACTTGACACAACTGTGGGAAGCATTGGAGTCATTATGGGCCAGCATCCCTGTGGAACACTTTCAACACCTTGTAGAGTCCAAGCCCCAACAAATTAAGGCTGTTCTGAGGGCAAAAGGGGGATCAACTCAATATTAGGAAGGTGTTCCTAAGTTTTTGTACACTCAGTGCATGTACAGTGCATTCGGAAAGTATTCAGACCCCTTGACTTTTTCCACATTTTGTTATGTTACAGCATTATTTTTTTAAATGAATTTAAAAAACAGTTTCTTCATTAATCAATAAAACAGGGTTTTAGACATTTTTGCTAATTTATAAAGAAAAACATAAATACCTTATTTACATAAGTATTCAGACCCTTTGGTCTGAGACTCAAAATTGAGCTCCAATGCATCCTGTTCCATTGATCATCATTGAGCTGTTTCTACAACTTGATTGGAGTCCACCTGTGGTACATTCAATTGATTAGACATGATTTGGAAAGGCACACACCAGTCTATATAAGGTCCCACAGTCRGAGCAAAAACCAAGCCATGGGGTCAAAGGAATTATCCATAGAGCTCCAAAACAGGATTGTGTCGAGGCAGAGATCTGGGCCTCCATCATTCTTAAATGGAAGAAGTTTGGAACCACCAAGACTCTTCCTAGAGCTGGCCGTCCGACCAAACTGAGCAACCGGGGGAGAAGGGCCTTAGTCAGGGAGGTGACCAAGAACCCAATGGTCACTTTGACAGAGCTCCAGATATCCTCTGTGGAGATGGGAGAACCTTCCAGAAGGACAACCATCTCTGCAGCACTCTACCAATTAGGCCTTTATGGTAGTGGCCAGACGGAAGCCATTCCTCAGTAAAMTGCACATGACAGCCGGCTTGGAGTTTGCCAAAAGGCACCTAAAGACTYTCAGACCATGAGAAACAAGATTCTCTGGTCTGATGAAACCAAGCATTGACACTACTTGGGCATTCAAGCGTCACGTCTGAAGGAAACCTGCACCATCCCTACGGTGAAGAATGGTGGTGGCAGCATCATGCTGTGGGATGTTTTTCAGGGCAGGGAATGGAGAACTATGCTGCAGTAGTTTATGTGTCGGGGGGCTAGAGTCAGTTTGTTATATCTGAGTACTTCTCCTGTCTTATCCGGTGTCTTGTGTGAATTTAAGTATGCTCTCTCTAATTCTCTCCTTCTCTCTTTCTTTCTCTCTCTCGGAGGACCTGAGCCCTAGGACCATGCGTCAGGACTACCTGGCATGATTACTCCTTGCTGTCCCCAGTCCACCTGGCCGTGCTGCTGCTCCAGTTTAAACTGTTCTGCCTGCGGCTATGGAACCCTGACCTGTTCACCGGACGTGCTACCGTCCCAGACCTGCTGTTCAACTCTCTAGAGACCGCAGGAGCTAGAGATGACTCTTAATGATCGGCTATGAAAAGCCAACTGACATTTACTCCTGAGGTTCTGACTTGCTGCACCCTCATAACTACTGTGATTATTATTATTTGACCATGCTGGTCATTTATGAACATTTGAACATCTTGGCCATGTTCTGTTATAATCTCCACCCGCACAGCCAGAAGAGGACTGGCCACCCCTCATAGCCTGGTTCCTCTCTAGGTTTCTTCCTAGGTTTTGGCCTTTCAGGAGTTTTTCCTAGCCACCGTGCTTCTACACCTGCATTGCTTGCTGTTTGGGGTTTAGGCTGGGTTTCTGTACAGCACTGAGATATCAGCTGATGTACGAAGGGCTATATAATATCATTGATTGATTTGATTTAAGATCGAGGGAAAGATGAACGGAGCAAGTACAGAGAAATCCTTGATGAAATCCTGCTCCACAGAGCGCTCAGGACCTCAGCTGGGGCGAAGGTTCACCTTTCAAGAGAACAAAGACTAAGCACACAGCTAAGACAAGGAAGGAGTGGCTTCAGGACAAGTCTCTGAACGTCCTTGAGTGGCCCAGCCAAAGCCCGGAATTGAACCCGATCGAACATCTCTGGAGAGACCTGAAAATAGCTGTGCAGCAACGCTCCTCATTCAACCTGACAGAGAGGATCTGCAGAGATRAATGGGAGAAACTCCCCAAATACAGGTGTGTCAAGCTTGTAGTGTCATACCCAAGAAGACTCGAGGCTGTATCACTGCCAAAGGTGCTTCAACAAAGTACTGAGTAAAGGGTCTGAATACTTATGTAAATGTGATATTTCCATTTTTATCTTTAGTACATTTGCAAAAATGTCAAAACTGTTTTTGCTTTGTCATTATGGGGTATTGTTTGTAGATTGATGAGGGGGAAAACTATTTAATCAATTTTAGAATAAGGCTAATGTAACAAAATGTKGAAAAAGTCAAGGGGTCTGAATACTTTCCAGWATGCACTGTATATACAAAATAGGGTGCCATTTTGGACAGACCCAATGTCTTCTCAGTCACTGACTCACCCGCTGGAGGCAGAGTACTGCAGAGCCCTCTTCATCATGGTCTCGTCGAAGGTGAGCATATCCCCGTTCTTCACCTGGATGGAGCAGGACTGGAAGGGGAACGTGTTGGGGTTAGGAGCCCCTGCGGCCAAGGAGATCATGGATGGGGGTGACCKTTGCTGGATTTCAGCTTTGGGATGGAGGGGGGCAAGGTACAAAGGTTACAAAGGTACCAATGAAATAAAAATATCTGAAAACTGACAAAGAAAAAAAATACTAAAGGGAAATTMTACATGGCAAAACACAGAACATAGCAATATGGAATAGAGTTCTACAACCATGACGACTTACTTAACATTCGGATAGGTGAGGGCTTCCGAGCTGCACTGACAGCTGTCAAAAACCGAGCGTAGTTCATGGCTCCTGTAAAATCACCTTCTAACAATCAGCACTGACAGAGCAAGCTTGCCTGTGGTGTCAATCGCACCTCCTGGGGAATATAGATATTCAATGTGACAGTGCATGATGACACATGGATAGTTGTGAATTTGCTTGCCTACTAAATACTAATGCAATGTTGATTGTTGGGTCAAGTTACAAAACATGGAAATAATGTAAATTTACTTGTTTTATCATGGTATAATGATGGGATGCATTCATTACACAATGGTAAGCCTGAGTGTGATATCGTTGGCACTTACTATGCAGCCCCAAGGTCCACTAGAGGACGCTATTATTCCTGACGTCGTTTGATTTAAAGACGTCAGGAATAATGGCGCCCTCTGACAAACCTTGGGGCTAGCTACTATGTTGTTTTGCTTCTGCCGTATGGCAGCACTGAAGTGGATTATCGTGCACTAAAGGCAGAACAAATAAAGGAACAAGTAGCAACATATGCACAGAGTTAGACTGAAATACATTGCACAAAATTATTTACACAGGAATAAACTTCAGAAGATCAACAACCGACTAATATTACAAACACGTTYGTTTCATGACTGACCTTGCGTATCTTGTGCTTAATCGTACAGTGGCCGCCRCTGGATAATGTATTTTTCCACTAGCAATAGTCCACACAAGTGGCCGGTGTGTGGACTACATTACCCAGGTGTCAAAATATTATATAATTTTGAGATTACTGTACTGTAATTGTGTAAATCAACTAACTACATAATTATAAACATGTATAATTTCCCCCATGTCCCCAATAATAAAATAGTAACAAATGATCTTAGACAATTTATGAATGAATCGAATCAGTGGAACAGTCGAGAAGCCAAGTCTAGACAGTACTTTCATGGCAACAGCGTATCCGAATCCACAGTCATAATCGTCTTCGAAGCMGCAAGGAAGTCTACGTTGCTGCTAGCGTAACTACCTAGCTAGCTATTAGTTTTGATTTCATTGTCTTGTGTATTTTCAAATGACTCTGCATTACTGTCGTGTTTATACAAACAAYGGGGAAATGCGTTGAAGGAAAGCAGCTTCATCCTTACCTTGATTCGTGAGCAACTAGCGTTCATTTATCTAAAAGGAAGCCATCTAACTAGTTAATTATTCCAGATAACGTTAGCTAGCTAAGTTAGCTAACTTTAGTCAGTTGTATTTTGTCAATCGACAACACGTGTTGGGCTTGCAAATGCTTCATCAAAGTAGACTATGCTACTTATCACGCTATCAAAGCGCGTGACAACTCTCGAGTAGGTTGGTCGTCCMGTGATGGCATTGAGTAGTTAGATAGCTAACTGTTACAGTAACAAACATTTTGTTTACCTAGCGAACAAGTTGCTGACGACTCTTCCGTAGATAGAGCAAGGCCAACTTGYTAGGATGTAGACTGGCAGAACCCGTTTTCTGGTTTTGATTGATATATATACAGTCGTTTCAATGGGGAAAAGGAAAGACATGATCCACCCAAGGTTTATTTTAGGTGAGTTGTTTGTTTACTGTTGATGTTATGCTCCCATGTCTCAAGCATGGTTTTGAATTGAACATTTTACACCATCATATTGACTACCAGACAAATAACATATTATAAAGTGTCCAGAAGCCACTAACCTTAGCCATTCTTTTGAGACATACATGGCAACATAATAATAATAATAATACATGCCATTTAGCAGACACTTTTATCCAAAGCGATTAACAGTCAGCCATGCATGCAGATTGGGGCGGCAGGTAGCCTAGTTGTTAGAGCGTTGGGCTAGTAACTGAAAGGTTGCTGGATCGAACCCCCGAGCTGACAAGGTAAAAATCTGTAATTCTGCCCTTGAACAAGGCAGTTAACCCACTGTTCTCCGGTAGGCCGTCATTGTAAATAAGAATGAGTTCTTAACTGACTTGCCTAGTTAAATAAATAAATTGGTGGTCCCAACGGGAACCAAGCGCTACCAACTGAGCCCATAACAACATTATACACTACCAAATAGGCCTGACTTTGTTTATATATCTTATCTACATCTCTATTTGTTGTCTGTTACTACAGGTGATGGAGACCACGTGGGCTTACACAGCCTGCATAGGAGGAAACACAAAAAGCACAAGAAGCATCAACGTGACAATGGGACAATGGGYTCCTACTCAGAGGCCATGGAGTCAGACTCTGGGATTGTGGTCAAGCCCCCCACACAGCTCAGACTCAAGATCAAACTGGGAGGCCAAACAGTTGGGACAAAAAGGTGAGACCTCGCTGCCATTTTAATAGTTTTGCTTGACAGACGTTTTTTTTTTTTTGCACAACAATTTAAGTCAATAAGTCATCGTTTTAGTTAAAGTATGATATAATATTTGGACTTGAAGTGACAAATCCGAATTGCCCACTTCGTGCAAATCCGCGTAAATGCGTTGTCTTTTCCTTTGATATGACATACAAATTATTTTCAGCCTACATTTTATTTCTGGGCTGGGTTTTATTTGAATGATACCACCCATTAGCATGGCATTGTTTATTAATCAGAAACAGCTGCAAAGTTCTTCCTCTTMATGACTGAAATCAGCCAAACAGCCTTGTCTCTTTAGCCATGGAGCAAACAACCATAGGGGTGTAAATTTTGTTTTTTCACCATCACTTTTTACATTTTAGCAGAAAARTATCATAATCTATTGGATAATTAGTCAATTTTCACTTTTTAGTTTTTTGTTAGTCTGGATTTTTAAAAAGATACCTGAATTTTTTTATAAATGGTATAATTGCGTGATATGATAGCATTTTGCAAACCCGCTCCCCCCCGTTGCCCCAAGGTTTTGGCCACTAAAGTGCTGCTTTGCCACACACTCCACTGCTTTGATTGGTGTAACGTTAGCTAGAAACCACAAGTGTCTATCCAGATCATGAAAAGACACCCGCGAAAGAAATTCAAGGGACTTGTAGTTACTTGGCATTTGCGGCATTTGCGGCAAAGTCATTGTAGCCTATCATTTCACTTCCCTGTGAGAACCATGAGCACAGGCTGACTTGGCTTGCTGTACCGCATCCAAAGCCTGCCAGCAGCCTACCAAAAGTTACACCGTGTCCATTACAATGTAAAAAAAATAATTGCATATCAACAATCTTTCAGTAGTTATCCATATTACCAGAGTTTCGTCTTACTCTTTCTAACATTTCTTTTTTAAATTTGACCCTTATCTTTTATCAGGTAAGTTGACTGAGAACACAATATCCTCCATTTCTATGGCAGTTTCGCGGCTGCAATAAAGGGAAGATGCCAACATTTTGGAGATAACAATAGAGATTGGCAGCATCTAATGGGGATCCATAATAAATACAAATAGGCTAGTGGTTTCCATCTGTGGTGAACTTTTCACTAAATCCAGCTCCTGAATCAGCTGAAGAGCCAGCTGGTTAATCTTTTGAATACGGTGGAGTTAAAACAAAATTTAAACAGCAACAACATTAGCTAGCTAGATTAGGTTAGCAAGATAGCTAGCTAACCTTATCTAGCTATCTTGCTAACCTAATCTAGCTAGCTAATGTTGTTGCTGTTTAAATTTTGTTGACAGCTGTCAGTGTCCTAATTGTTGATGTTTATCAACTCCACATGGAAATTCCCAATTCGTGACTATGTACAGTACAGTATCGTCATTCTTCGGAGGTGAAACCTAAAAGTGCATTTCTTCTGTATGACAGGAAATTACGTCAAAATAGTGGCAGCAACTTCATCTGGGGGGTCCCTTTAAATGTATGGTTTGTTGTTCTCTCTCCTTCTTTTCTCATGAACCAGTGTGCCAACGTTCACTGTGGTCCCTGGTGTAGCCCACTCCCAGTGTCCTCTGATGATCGTGGACGACGATGACGACTCTGATGATGACGATGATAAACCTTCTGAGGGTGTTCCACTTGAGCAGTACCGGGCCTGGCTTGGTGAGTGCAAAGGTCTGTCTCTTACACTCATCATATCCACTCATGTTCAATATAAAAGTAATTATGTGCTTAATGTGATTTATTTACTATATATACACTCCATATACATTGCAATCGGAAAGTAGTCGGACCCCTTGAAATTCTCCACATTTTATGTTACAGCCTTATTCTAAAATTGATTAAATCGTTGTTTACCCCCTCAATCTACACACAATACCCCATAATGACAAAGCAAAAACAGGTTTTTAGAAATGTTTGCAAATACATCAAAAATAAAAAACTGAAATATCACATTTACGTAAGTATTCAGACCCTTAACTCAGAACTTTGAAGCAGCTTTGGCAGTGATTACATCCATGAGTCTTCTTGACGCTACAAGCTTGGCACACCTATATTTGAGGAGTTTCTCCCATTCTCCTCTGTAGATCCTCTCATGCTCTGTCAGGTTGGATGGGGAGCTTCGCTGCACAGCTATTTTCAGGTCTTTCCAGAGATGTTCAATTGGGTTCAAGTCCGGGCTCTGGCTGGACCACTCAAGGACGTTCAGAGACTTGTCCTGAAGCCACTCCTGCGTTGTCTTGGCTGTGTGCTTGGGGTTGTTGTCCTGTTGGAAGGTGAACCTTCGCCCCCAGTCGGAGGTACTAAGTGCTCTGGGGCAGGTTTTCATCAAGAATCTCTCTGTACTTTGCTCCGTTCAGCTTTTCCTCGATCCTGACTAGTCTCCCAGTCCCTGCCGCTGAAAAACATCCGCACAGCATGATGCTGCCACCACCATGCTTCACCGTAGAGATGGTGCCAGGTTTTCTCCAGACGTGATGTTTAGCATTCAGGCCAAAGAGTTCAATCTTGGTTTCATCAGACCAGAGAATCTTGTTTCTCATGGTCTGAGAGTCTTTAGGTGCCTTTTGGCAAACTCCAAGCCGGCTGTCATGTTCCTTTTACTGAGGAGTGGCTTCTGTCTGGCCACTCTACCATAAAGGTCCTGCTTAGTGGAGTGCTGCAGAGACTGTTGTCCTGGAAGGTTCTCCCATCTTCACAGAGGAACTGTGGAGCTCTGTCAGAGTGACAATTGGGTTCTTGGTCACCTCCCTGACCAAGGCCCTTCTCCCCCGATTGCTCAGTTTGGCCGGGTGCCAGCTCTAGGAAGTCTTGGTAGTTCAAACATTTTTACATTTCACAATGCCGGAGACCACTGTGAAACTTTCAACTCTAGAAATTGTTTAATACCCTTCCCCAAATATATGCCTAGTTTGAGAAATAGACGCCTCACAAGTCCTCAACTGGGAGCTTCATTAAATAGTATCCGCAAAACACCAGTATCAACGTCAACAGTGAAGAGGCGACTCCGGGATGCTGGCCTTCTAGGCAGAGTTGCAAAGAAAAAGCCATATCTCAGACTGGCCAATAAAAATAAAAGATTAAGATGGGCAAAAGAACACAGACACTGGACAGAGGAACTCAGCATCCCGGAGTCGCCTCTTCACTGTTGACGTTGAGACTGGTGTTTTGCGGGTACTATTTAATGAAGCTACCAGTTGAGGTCTTGTGAGGGGTCTGTTTCTCAAACTAAACACTCTAATGTACTTGTCCTCTTGCTCAGTTGTGCACCGGGGCCTCCCACTCCTCTTTCTACTCTGGTTAGAGCCAGTTTGCGCTGTTCTGTGAATGGAGAGGTACCTGAATGGAGAGGTACACAGCGTAGTACAAGATCTTCAATTTCTTGGCAGTTTCTCGCATGGAATAGCCTTCATTTCTCAGAACAAGAATAGACTGACGAGTTTCAGAAGAAAGTTATTTGTTTCTGGCCATTTTGAGCCTGTAATCGAACCCACAAATACTTAAGCTCCAGATACTCAACTAGTCTAAAGAAGGCCAGTTGTATTGCTTCTTTAATCAGAACAACAGTCTTCAGCTGTGCTAACATAATTGCAAAAGGTGTTTCTAATGATCAATTAGTCTTTTAAACTGATAAACTTGGATTAGCTAACACAACGTGCCATTGGAACACAGGAGTGATGGTTGCTGATTATGGGCCTCTGTACGCCTATGTAGATTTTCAATAAAAATTCATTTCCAGCTACAATAGTCATTTACAACATTAACAATGTCAACACTGTATTTCTGATCAATTTGATGTTATTTTAATGGACARAAAATTAGCTTTTCTTTCAAAAACAAGGACATTTCTAAGTGACCCCAAACTTTTGAACGGTAGTGTATGTATTCACACCCCTTTGCTATGACACTCCAAATTGAGCTCAGGTGCATCCAATTTCCTTTGATCTGTATTTATTTTTCAATACATTTGCATACATTTCTAAAAAACATGTTTTCACTTTGTCATTATGGGGTATTGTGTGTAGATGGGTGGGGGGGGAAATCTATTTTGAATTTAGGCTGTATCGCAACAAATCAAGGGGTATGAATACTTTCTGAAGGCACTGAATAAATAAGTTCACTGCACAAGGCAAATGTTTAATGTAATTTCAGTGAGCCTGTTTCTGTCTTTGCCAAACATCAAGTGTTTGAATGAAATGGCATGCTATTCCCTATATAGTGCACTACTTTTGACCCTGGTAGTGCACTATATACAGAACAGGGTGCCATTTTAGATCATAGCCATGTCTTTTTAATATCATAACCATGCACTTGTTTTCTTTCTGTTCCCTGCCTCTAGATGAGGACAGTAACCTGGACCCGTCTCCTCTGCCAGACATGGACTCATACTCCCTGGGTAAGCCGGTGGACGAGGAGGAGAAGTGGCTGGACGCCCTGGAGAAAGGAGAGCTGGACGACAACGGAGAGCTGAAGAAGGAGATCGATGAGTCCCTGCTCACAGCCAGACAGGTAATGTAACAAGAGAGCAGGCCCCAGACTAGTCTGTCATATCAAAGTAGGGATAACTTTCACTTGACCACGTGGCTTGACTCAGGGAATTTTGCCAGGCCAGGTCACAATATGATCTGAGAAACGGCTATTAGGTAAAGGAAAATCCCAGCCAAAAACGTAATTTTGGTATTTGTTTCATTAGTCCATTGTTGATATAGTCCCTAAATGTTTTGCATGGCAGCAATCAAGTTTAAGATATTTCTGTATTTTGAAAGTTATGTATCTTAACTTGATTGCTGCCATGCAAAACATTTAGGGACTATATCAACAATGGACTAATGAAACAAATACCCAAAGTTTTCATGTGGCGTTTTCCTTTAAAAACTTGGAAGATTACAGAAAATCCTGAATTTATGTAAAGCTTTAGTTCTACATCCTACTGAACCTGAATGGTTATGTGTGTGTGTGTGTGTGTGTGTGCTTCTGCCTTACAGAAAGCCCTCCTGCACAAGCAGCAGAACCAGCCTCTCCTGGAGCTGCCCATGGGCTACAAGGAGAAGGAGATGACCACCGAGATGATGCAGAAGAGAGAGGAGTGTGCCCGCAAGAGGCGCCTGCAGGCGGCCAAGAAGGCAGAGGAGGACAAGAACCAGACCATCGAGAGGCTCACCAAGACCTCCAAGGCCAAGATCAAGAGTATGAGGGAGCGTAAGTTTAAGCAGGCCCAGTGTCCCATGGTCCGCTACTGTGACTCAGCCCAGGGAATGGGGATTTCGTTCCCAATAGGGGTGCTTGCCCCGACCCCTGCTGCCCTGTGCCCCCCTCCCCTGGCACCGGTAGGCTGTGGGATAAAYGGGTGCAGTAATCTGAAGAGGTACTCGTGCTCCAAGACTGGGATCCCTCTCTGTAGTCTGGACTGCTACAAGAAGAATCTGGTCCTTGTTGTGGAGAGTGCTGCTTGAATTTGACCGTTTTCAAATGTTTTGGCTTGCTGGCAGTTTAGACTCTGGGGCTAAATGGACAATGTGTTATTTTTTTTGTATTTTGACAGATTATGAAAAGGCATTTTTCTTCTTCTTTTTTTCTCTTTGTGTGATGTCATATTAAGTGGTCATTTCAGAATGATGTATACTATCAAGAGTTCAAACCAACGCATCAGTCAGTCAATTTAGTCCTGATACTAGGATGACATAATGGAGGCTACAGCCACATCAGACAGCATGTATTTATTTCATTTATAGATCCTTAGTTTGTGGAAGTCCACATAATGTAGATTGATTAAGAATTTAAGGCAAGCTTATTTTTGTAACAGCAGGACTGAAATAACAGAGCGCTGTTTGCCTGATGATCATGAAGGACTTTCATTTGTATAAATATACGRATGGTTTCGTATTAATTTTGGCAAGCAGAAGCCGTAACATGTTTCTTTCTGATAAATTGAGAAAATGACCCAGAGGAAACCAAAATATGTTTTTCTTCTTTTAATTGTCACATTTGTATCACAAATTATTACATTTCCATACAAAATACTGTACATCTTAAATAAAATATAACACATTTATCTTCCTCCAAAACAGCAACATGAATAGAACTCTACCTAAGGCTGTGTTGCCATGCCAATGTGGAGAGGATAGCAGGCAAGAACAGTCATATTATTTGGTCAGTGCTGTTTGGGATCCTTGGGACGTTCCGAACTTTAACCTTTTTACATTTCAACTGCAATGGCGTGACGTAAGTTGGTATGTCCCAAGAATGCTGTTTAGACTTTTCCCATATTATTTGGTCTGGCACACTTTAGCTAACAGGAATGTCAGAAACACAGAACTAGAATGAGACTTGCTATGGCCAGAACAGCAGAACAATGCTGCCAACTCACATCTACCCTTTAAAAAAATTAAATCCAGCATGTTTTCTGAGGTATTAATACTCAGTTTTTAGTGGCTTGTCCTTCCACACACCCAGAGTCAAAATCTATTCATTACATAGGGAGCCATTTTGGACAGGGTATATTTAYWTTTTATTTAACAAGGTAAGTCTGTTAAGAACAAATTCTTATTTACAATGACAGCCTACCAGGGGAACAGTGGGTTAACTGCCTTGTTCAGGGGCAGAACGACAGATTTTTACCCTGTCAGCTCGGGGATTCGATCCAGCAACCTTTCGGTTACTGGCCCAACGCTCTTACCACTAGGGTACCTGCCGCCCCAAAACCTGTTTCGTAGTGGGATGTTACAGATAGAAATGTCATGAATAGAGCTGACGTGATTCCTTAWACCTCATGCTTGTTCCACATAACATATTTCTATCTGGACGCAGTCCTGCTGTTCCACTGGAGCTGATCCAAGGCTAACAGAGAACAACCTTGGTCTGTGAGGTTTCCTGTTACCTGCCATCAGGTAATCAAGGCACAAGAGGGAGTCTTAGATCCCAGAATATCTCCGACCGACAGTAAGCAGGCGTTGAGGTCAACTGTGAAACCTTTAAAACCAGGGTTGTGTTCATTAGGGAAAACCGTAGCAAAATATTTTGTGATAGMAAATGTGAATCTTATTGGAGTTTATGTACTCCCCGTCTGTCTGTTTTCTTCCGTTTGGTGCCTAATGAAACAGGGTTGTGCTCTGCTGTTGACTGTCTGCCGATAGGTAGTAGTGTTACCAGAGTTCATAAGAGACTATTGGCAGACGGCTCGTCACAAGGCCAGGCCGAAAGACAGGCGGAAGGCCATCTCCACGGGAACCTCTGCCACGGAGTCATGGAAACACACGTAGAATTCCTGAGGGACGGGTTCTAGAAGCATCCGGCTGGAACACAAACAGAGGGAAATGGCAGTGTGTTTCAAGCTGGAGTATAGGCAGGACGTGTAAAAAAACAACTAAATCAAACAAAAAGCACTAGATATCCAGAGAGTAGACAATACCGCAGCACCACCTTGATAAATGAACATCTCTATGCCCAGTATATCTGTATTATATATATATATGTCTGAAATTCACTGTAAGCCAGAGCCCAGCTGTTACATGTTGGCCTGCTATTCCCAGCCTCTCACTCAAAGTTAACTGGTTTACTTCACATTTCTTTACTTTACCACCCAGACAGACCTCTCTCTCACTGAGGGCACACACACACACACACACACACACCTCTGAAACGCAGAAGCATGTCCAAAAGCAACAGTCGAGACATCCCAAAGTGCCATCAGTCATTACTACAAGGACAGCCACCATCCCTACCCTACATTCACCCCCCCCCCCAAAAAACCCCACAGAATATAGAATTCATAACACTGACCCTATATAGCAACAGAGACCATATAGATATCATTCTTAGGAGACTCAATCATGTACAGTGGCGCTCACACTATGTAAGGCAAGCACAGACATAGTTGGCTTGGTTATGTCTCAAATGGCACCCTACTCTCCATAGTACATAGTACATTGATGTAGGGAATAGTGTGCCATTTGAGATTCACACTGAAACACATTGTCCTCTGATGTACCCTAATCCCCATATAAGCGCACTACTTTTATCCAGAGTTCTAAATAGTGCACTACAAAAGGAACAGGGTAGCATTTAGTATTTTGTTCTGTCACGTACCCTATAACCCAGTAGGTCATGGTGGGGGCTGGCTTCCTCTGGTCGGTCCAGTTCTCAGGTTTACACTGGAACAGAACCCCGTGTTCCTTCACTGGGCCCAGCCCATGGGTCCCCTGGGGTCTGTCTGTACCTGGCCTGCCCTACTCACACAAAGAGAGGTCTAAGAGATTAAACATAAACACACACCACCTTTTTTATTAAAACACAGACTTTCTTACATAGAGAGATATGGTGTGTTTGCAGTAGTGACCCGTCTTTGAGCCCCACCTGTTAAAAAAATAAATAATAATAATATACTGAATAAAAATACAATGTGTTGGTCCCATGTTTCATGAGCGGAAATAAAATTAATAAAGCCGCAAACAAACATGGTCTCTTTCTTAAGTAAGGCAGCTCCAAAATGAAGGTGTTTCAGCCTAGCTCTGTGCTTTCTGTGGTGGAGGGGCAGCCAGCAAAAATACAGAGTGTAGGCGTTGGTAATCTTACCTAATTGCGCCGAGATTTGCTCAGCGTTCTGTCGCTCATGGGGACATTATGTCACTGCAGAATCTACGGGAGAGCTAGGCAGTTCAAGCCCCYTTGGGTGCTGCCATWGATTTATATTAGAAGTGCCCATCCAAGAAGGCTCAAGGTCATTGGCCACARATAAAATGACGTCAAATCACGTTATATCTACCATAGCTTTGAYTGGACTGATCATGTCAACATCATACTTTCAAAAACTTTGCTAGAAAGTTAGACAAGCAGCCATCATCATGAATCACGTCGACAATCTACTGGCAAATCCTTGTCATATGAAGAGAATTTATAGATAAAACGTATCGGTGCTCATCGGCCGTGTCTCACCCTAAGAATTTGGTCTCTCTCCCCCTCATAACTTAGCTTACTGTTCTGACTTAGTGGTGTACATGTAGCCTTTAGCCTGTTTTAGAGAATTGTCACTATCGAATACTGTAAGAGCTTTCTTTGTCTGCTTATATGCCCCCTTTATTTATCCTACGGTTCTGACTTGGTGTACAGGGAGAATACTGTAAKAACGGACCATGTTCTGAATTCTGTCGCTGTACATTTCAAARGTACTGAACAAATAGTTATATCGACTATGTMCATCTTAGCTCGCTCATTAATCCTGGAGAGTCTATTGACGCACCCATGTGTCAATCTAAGAAACATAATWAAAAAATCCCCATTAAAATCTGTAAATATAAGCTAGAGATGTAATTTTTTTTTGTGTGGGCTGCGTCTCTATCCACAACATCCGCCTATGTCGGCCTACCGCATCTGCAGAACTATTATTACAAACTAATATGACTAATATTACTATGTAAAGGAGAGACTCTCACGAACACGATGGTGTTCTCTGTTTTGCTCCAAAAAATACATGGTTAAATACGTATGTGTAAAAATCTATATATTTCCTGAGTTATCTTCTAGATATAGGACAGACACTTCAAAACCTTATTCCTTATGCAAATTATTTTTTACTATCTATTTTTACATTTATGAATGTTATTCAAGGCATTTCTATGGGCTATAGTAGTAAAGGCCAAACTAAATATTTGATCAAATTATAAACTCAGCAAAAAAGGAAAAGTCCTCTCACTGTCAACTGTGTTCATTTTCAGCAAACTTAACATGTGTAAATATGTATATGAACATAACATTCAATAACTAAGACATAAACTGAACAAGTTCCACAGACAAGTGAATAACAGAAATGGAATAATGTGTCCCTGAACAAAGGGGGGTTCAAAATCAAAAGTAACAGTCAGTATCTGGTGTGGCCACCAGCTGCATTAAGTACTGCAGTGCATCTCCTCATGGACAGCACCAGATTTGCCAGTTCTTGCTGTAAGATGTTACCCCACTCTTCCACCAAGGAACATGCAAGTTCCCGGACATTTCTGGGGGGAATGGCCCTAGCCCTCACCCTCCGATCCAACAGGTCCCAGACGTGCTCAATGGGATTGAGATCCGGGCTCTTCGCTGGCCATGGCAGAACACTGACATTCCTGTCTTGCAGGAAATCACGCACAGAATGAGCAGTATGGCTGGTGGCATGTCAGGATGAGCCTGCAGGAAGGGTACCACATGAGAGAGGAGGATGTCTTCCCTGTAACGCACAGCATTGAGATTGCCTGCAATGACAACAAGCTCAGTCCGATGATGCTGTGACACACCGGCCCAGACCATGACGGACCCTCCACCTCCAAATCAATCCCGCTCCAGAGTACAGGCCTCGGTGTAACGCTCATTCCTTCGACGATAAACGTGAATCCGACCATCACCCCTGGTGAGACAAAACCGCGACTCGTCGGTGAAGGGCACTTTTTGCCAGTCCTGTCTGGTCCAGCGACGGTGGGTTTGTGTCCATAGTGACGTTGTTGCCGGTGATGTCTGGTGAGGACCTGCTTTACAACAGCCCTACAAGCACTCAGTCCAGCCTCTCTCAGCCTATTGCGGACAGTCTGAGTACTGATGGAGGGATTGTGCGTTCCTGGTGTAACTCGGGCAGTTATTGTTGCCATCCTGTACCTGTCCCGCAGGTGTGATTTTCGGATGCGATCCTGTGCAGGTGTTGTTACACGTGGTCTGCCACTGCGAGGACGATCAGTTGTCCATCCTGTCTCCCTGTAGCGCTGTCTTAGGCGTCTCACAGTACGGACATTGCAATTTATTGCCCTGGACACATCTGCAGTCCTCATGCCTCCTTGCAGCATGCCTAAGGCACGTTCACGCAGATGAGCAGGGACCCTGGGGCATCTTTCTTTTGGTGTTTTTCAGAGTCAGTAGAAAGGCCTCTTTAGTGTCCTAAGTTTTCATAACTGTGACCTTAATTGCCTACCGTCTGTAAGCTGTTAGTGTCTTAACGACCGTTCCACAGGTGCATGTTCATGAATTGTTATTTGAATTTTTGAAAGACCGGGTCCTGAAAAAGGGACGTTTCTTTTTTTGCTGAGTTTATATCCATCTTAAAACATATATTAGCTTAGTACCCCCCCTCCCCCAAACTTTTAGAGGTTAATGTCTTAATTGAAATTACGGCTTGCCTCTTATCCGCTCATCGCTCCCTTATGCCATAGTTTGTACATCTCAATTGTTATATTGCTTATATAGGTCTATTCCATTTGTATCTTATTCGTCATTGTAGGAAATGTTGGAATGATTTCATTGTTTTGCTTACTTTGTGTATTGTAATTAGCTCATGTGCTTTTCGTCACGAGGGAGGGGATACTATATAATGTTGTTGGGTCTGTAACCATGTTTGCCAGTGACAGTCTCTTCTCATTCAAATATTGGTTTTCAACAAAAACTTCAGTAATAGACCCATGTAATTCCAGTTGATATTGCGAGGGTTGTTTTGTTTGCGCATTGCGCTGTCTGTGCGTCTGTATATTGTCTATAAAGTGGATCCTCGTGGTTGTATTTTCCTTCCCTTATAGACCACATAGGCCTAATAAAATACTTCAAATGGTAAGCTAACCGTCTCTTTCTGTGTGTGTGCTGACTTAAAGAAGAGTAAAGTTAAATTCAGCAAGATGCTGAGGCCTTATCTGAACTAACATTCATCTGAATTTCTGTCGCTGTCCATTTTGAAAGTGCTGAATGAATAGGCCAACCTCGTCGCAGCCTTATTTGCTTGCAGCTTGTTTGCTTATACTTACAGCTAAGTGTTAATAACATAAGAATAAACATGATGAATTTAATGAACATCAAATGTAATAATGCTTGTGTATGGTTCCAAAGTCTAAACTCATGTCGACCTTCGTTATTACTGAAGGAGAATGTGGTTCTTATTGAGTTACACAAATCCACAAGGAGTCAGTAGAAACCATATTTATTTCAGCAAGTCAGCAATATCAGCTAGGGCTTTTAAAAAGGCAGTAAACGAGGCTGAATGAACAGTTTCGCTGCCAGACGAGGCTCCGCTGATGGCCATGGTGCTGAAATAAAAGCTCAGCTGGTAGGACAGCTTTGTGTAGGCCTTAACAGTTTGTGGGCACCGTTTGTCACCGTTATAGTGTAATGAATGTATTGTTTAGTGTTGTGTTGTGGCTTTGCTGGCATGCAACAACAACAAAATTGGGTTAGTTTGCCCCACCAAGACGCACATGCTAAAATCGCCACGGTGTGTGCGTGAGAGTGAGTGAGTGAGTGTGTCTGTCTGTGTGTGTGTTCCGTATCTTACCCTGGGCGGCAGACTCCGCTGGAAGGCAGCCCGTATGGAGAGGCAGCAGTGGTGGAAGTTGCGAATGAGCTGAGGGTGGATGGAGCCGCTGAGCTGGGACAGTTCCCTGTGTGTAGGAGCGATGAAGATACCCTGCACCTTCTCCATCAGCACATAGTGGAACAGAGTGTTCTCTGCCCCAGACGTCAACCTGGCCAACACAGAACCGAGAGAGATTGGATGGAATGGAATAGAATGCAATGGTATAGAATGGAACGGGATGGCATGGAACAGAATAGAAGAGAGGTGGGGTGGAATAGAATGAGATGGAATAAAATAGAATAGTGTGATATGGAATAGAATAGGATGGAATGAAAGAATAGGACCACAGCAGAGAGGAGATTTGGGGCATTATTACAACAAGGAAGGATAAACTAACTTCTAACACTGCTGGCCTGTTTCACTCACTTCATAGTGTTGTTCTTCTTCTCTGTCTCTCTCTCAGTCAGACTCTTCTTCAGGGTGCCCAGGGAGAACGGGTTAGGATGCTTCATCCTGGGAATCTAAGGGGAGGGGGGAAACAACATTGGTATTTGACATAACCCAGTGTGTCGCTAAATATCGTGCTCTCCTAGCAGTGTGTGTGTGCACTTTACTGTCTGTCTGTCTGTCTGTCTGTCTGTCTGTCTGTCTGTCTGTCTGTCTGTCTGTAATTTAATAAATTGTGCCGTGGAACATAACTTTTTATAGATATAAGGATGAGAGACGCAATGGGGGAAGGAAGGTTAAGACCCTACCTTGAAAATGCTCCCACTGCCTCGACTCCCATCAGATCCTCCAGAACCCAGCGAGTCTCTCTGGCCGACCAGCTTCCGGGCCGAGTCCGGGGTGGAGTGCGGACTGAGTCCAGTCGGCCTTCCTACACCCCCGTCCAACTGTTCCTCGCTCCCGCTGTCGGACTGACCCCTCTTGGGGCGAGGTCTCCGAGCGCCTCCTCCAAACAGGCTCCGGCCCACCCCCTTTCCTCCTCCCTGGTCCGAGGAGGGCGGCTTCACGCCCCCGGCCAGCTTGCAGAGGACAGGAGACGAGGAGGCCAGGGTGTCTAACCTGAGAACCACMATGGAAACTTTTTGTGTCATCCTCAATTTTATCTATGCTCTTATTTATACACGATTATTTTATTTCTGCACTTTTCTTTTTTTAAATTAACGCACAATTGTTTTTAAAATTGTCAAACTAAAAACAACCTGTCACGGGCAAAGGAGGGGAGGAACCAGTCAGCACAGGAGAGGCAGGGGGCAGGCGGGGCAGCCAGGCGTTCCTCCATCCCTACATCCAGCTCCTCCAGCTGTAGGAGGGTAGCCTTGACCTGGTCCACGTACACACAGTCGGGCCCTGGGGCCCCCGTGGCAGGGGCCGCACAGCCACCCGCCTCCAGGAGCACACACTGCATGAAGTGCCTCTGGGGGAGAGGGAGCGGTAGAAAGAGAGAAGGAGAGAGAGAGAGAGAGAGAGAGAGAGAGAGAGAGAGAGAGAGAATGTATGGGATAACAGATGTCTGCGTGTAGTTGGTATCCTGGAACACAAAACTAGAGTCAAATGTTGGATGTCTGTCTGAGAGACAGCTAGAGGGGAAAGAGAAAGAGAGAAAGAGGAGAGAAAAAGAGCAAGAAATGACACAAAAACAAAAAGGTGACACTCATTAGAGTAACTGATGGAACATTGAATCCTGCATTCTCAATGAAGACCCTATATGTCATTTTATATGTACAGTACCAGTCAAAAGTTTGGACACACCTACTCATTCAAGGGTTTTTCGTTATTTGTACTATTTTCTACATTGTGGAACRTGCAWAGCTGTCATCAWGGAAAAGGGTGACTACTTTGAAGAATCACAAATATAAAATATATTTTGATTTGTTTAACACTTTTGTGGTTACTACATGATTCCATATGTGTTATTTCATCGTTTCGACGWCTTCACTATTATTMTACAACGTCCCAAAAAATATTCAAAATAAAGAAAAAYCCTGGAATGAGTAGGTGTKTCCAAACGTTTGACTGGTACTGCRTGTATCTATRGTCTTACCAGTCCCACTATGAGTAGGAAGTAGCGTCCCTTGGGCTGGCAGTAGCCAGGCATGGTACAGTGGTTGTTATTGGTCTTGTTCTGGTACTTCTTGGTCTGGTGGATCTGTGAGCGGTGGTGAGGGAACACCTCCCTCCAGATAACCAGCTGGCCCACGCGCTGCTCTGAGGCCAGGGGGAGGAGRCAGTAGTGCTGGCAGTAGAGAGAGACGTCAAGCAGGTCCTCCYTGGGGAGGTGGTTCGCTATCAGATAGCCCTGGGGTTGGACACAAACAGAGAGACATACACGTCGAGAGACAGAGACACAGAGTACACACACACACAGGTTGGACACACACACACAGATAACACAAATTTATTTAGAATTTTTACTAACACAAGTCGCCCCATCGTATAGAGAGTGCCAGACTCTCTCTATACAAAGGTCATGAGAATGGAGACTTGAACCTAGAGAACAACCTTCTAGAAATCATGAATAATTCAGCATCAATTGATAGGCTGATGATGTGCCATCCAGGGAATGAGGGGGTACAGCATGTTATCCTGGGTGACGATATCCCATCTACAGTGCATTCGGAAAGTATTCAGACCCCTTGATTTTTCCCACATTTTGTCACGTTACAGCCTTATTCTAAGATGGATTAAATATTTTTTCCCCCCTCATCAATATACACACAATAACCCATAACAACAGAGCAAAAACAGTTTTTTACCCAATTTATACTAAATCAAAAACTGAAATATCACATTTACATAAGTATTCAGACCATTCCCTCAGTACTCTGTTGAAGAACCTGGCAGCGATTACAGCCTCAAGTCATATTGGGTATGACGCAACAATCTTGGCACACCTGTATTTGGGGAGTTTCTCCCATTCTTCTCTGCAGATCCTCACAAGTTCTGTCAGGTTGGATGGGGAGTGTCGCTGCACAGCTATTTTCAGGTCTCTCCAGAGATGTTCGATCGGGTTCAAATCTGGGCTCTGGCTGGGCCACTCCAGGACATTCAGAGACTTGTCCCGAAGCCACTGCTGCGTTGTCTTGGCTGTGTGCTTAGGGTCACTGTCCTGTTGGAAGGTGAACCTTCGCCCCAGTCTGAGATCCTGAGCACCCTGGAGCGGGTTTTCTTCAAGGATCTCTCTGTACTTTGCTCCGATCATCTTTCCCTCGATCCTGACTAGTCTCCCAGTCCCTGCCGCTGAAAAACACCCCCACAGCATGATGCTGCCACCACCATGCCTCACTGTAGGGATGGTGCCAGGTTACCTCCAGACGTGATGCTTGGCATTCAGGCCAAAGAGTTCAATCTTGGTTTCATCAGACCAGAGAATCTTGTTTCTCATGGTCTGATAGTCTTTAGGTTGTGCCAAGCGGGCTGTCATGTACTGAGGAGTGGCTTCCGTCTGGGCACTCTACCATAAAGACCTGATTGGTGGAGTGCTGCAGAGATGGTTGTCCTTCTGGAAGGTTCTCCCATCTCCACAAAGGAACTCTGGAGCTCTGTCAGAGTGGCCATCGGGTTCTTGGTCACCTCCCTGACCAAGGCCCTTCTCCCCCGATTGGCTCAGTTTGGCCGGGCGGCCAGCTCGAGGAAGAGTCTTGGTGGTTCCAAACTTCTTCCATTTAAGAAAGATGGAGGCCACTGTGTTCTTGGGGACCTTCAATCCTGCAGACATTTTTTGGTACCCTTCCCCAGACATGTGCCTTGACACAATCCTGTCTCGGAGCTCTACGGACAATTCTTTCGACCTCATCGCCTGGTTTTTGCTCTGACATGCACTGTCAACTGTGGGACCTTATATAGACAGGTCTGTGTCTTTCCAAATCATGTCCAATCAATTTAATTTACCACAGGTGGACTCAAGTTGGAGAAACAGCTCAAGGATGGTCAATGTAAACAGGATGCACCTGAGCTCAATTCCGAGTCTCATAGCAAAGGGTCTGAATACTTATGTAAATAAGGTATTTCTGTTTTTTATTTTTAACAAATGTGCAAACATTTATAAAACACTGTTTTTTCTTTGTCATTATGGGTTATTGTGTGTAGATTGATGTTTTCATATGTTTTCATCCATTTTTGAATAAGGCTGTAACGTAACAAAATGTGGAAAAAGTCAAGGGGCCTGAAAACTTTCAGAATGCACTGTAACTAATCATATGTAACTGGCTCTTTCTTCCTATCCATCCAAGGGTGTCTGTCTGTCCCTTCTGTGAAGTTTCACTGTGGGCTAGGTGTGTGTGTGTGTGTGTGTGTGTGTGTGTGTGTGTGTGTGTGGGTGGAAAGGAGAGCGCCTCAGCAGATAGATGTCAGGTGAGTGTGTGTGTGTGTGTGTGTGTGTGACAGGTGTGAGACGACACTCAACCTTGTAGAACAGACAGGAACCCAGTGTCACGTAGAGACGCCTCACGCCATAGAAGTCCTCTGACTGCCAGATAGAGAGAGAGAGAGAGAGAGAGAGAGAGAGAGAGAGAGAGAGAGAGGGAGAGAGAGAGAGAGAGAGCGAAGAGAGAAAAACAAATTAACAGTTTTAGAAGATCAGACATGAATGATTAAGTAGTGGATCTACTTCCTGCCGGTCTATCCCCTCCCCCCCTCTCCACCACCCCTTCCTCCCAGTCCTGCTTCATTTAATCAGCTAGAAGATGCAGGTATAAAGAAGATCTAATCCTTCATTACATGAAATATACACAGGCCAGTCCAGAAATACTCACTACTAGACCCTACACATGGGAGGGGACAGCTGGTGGCTCCGTTTAAATGGGAATGGGGATGAGCATGACACCTTGTCTGCTTCCCAAATGGCACCCTATTCCCTACACAGTGCACTCTGCTTCGACTAAAGCCCTACGTAACGATTTGACTTACCATTTCTCCGAAATCTGATGATTCAAAGTCTGAGAGAACGGTGTCCACCTGCATCTGTGGACAGACAGATAATCAGAGACCGTAGAAGTAGAATTCAGACGCAGCATTCTAAATCTAGATCAGAGGCAGACGTATTTCTGCATTCACAAAGGCTGCAGTCAGACATGCTCTGGAGCTAGACATGGAAAATTTGCCTGACTAGTCGGCAGGAGCACATGTCATTTTTACCGCCAGACAGCAGAGGGCAGCAAAGACAATACATAAATCCAACAAGGTGGGGGGGGGGAAAGCCCATTAAATATATCCTAGCAAGAGCAAATTGCTTAAACCTATCAGTGACTTGACAGCCTAAAACATCCTGTGACCTGAAACATTTCAGAAGACGTAACAAGCGAGGCGCAAACAGCAAATGGTGAAGACATCAATGACGAAGAAGACATCTTAAAAGTGTTCCATCACAACCGTGGCCCAAAGTGGCGGCCCATCCAGACCTTTATCTCAGGGGGCAGAGGGAGCCACCGGACCGCTGGCAGTCCGTCCAGGAAGAGAGTCTCCGATAGGTCAGGGGGCGTGGCCCCGGAGCTGTCACTCAACCGGGAAGGCTGGATGAGCTGCTGGAAGAACAGGCAGAAGAAATGGTCCAGCCTGGGGGCATGGTCCGCCTCGCAGAATGCACTGTGGGGGAGCGGAAGGAGCGATGGAGATAAGAGGGAGGGGGAGGAGAAAGGGAGGGATGGAGAGAGGAATGGTGTGGTGGAGGGAGAGATGAGATGAAGGGGTGGAGGAGAGAGAGAGAGGGAGGAAGCAAGGGGAGGGAGGGGGACAGAAGGAGGGAGAGAAAGAAGTGGTTGGTTAAAAGAAGCCAACAACCTGTTCAGGTTTGATGTAACAGTATAAATGACCTTGCTTCAAATGAGAAGCCAGAAAGACTGGGACCGCTTGAACCAGGAAATCAAACCGGTGTCCAAAATGGCACCCTATTCCCTATACAGTGCACTACTTTTGGTCAAATTCAGGATGCATCCCTGCTGTCAGCACAACAGACCTGTCCAGAGAGCCGTGCATCACCTTGAGAGTCCTCACTGCACCTCCCACTACCGTCTGCAGATACAACAGAGGAACCCTGGGGAAGAATAAGAGGGGAAAAACACAGTCACATCCACGAGGCCAGAGAAAAACACTCCGAACTTCAGCTACTTACCGACCATTTTATTGATCAAATACTCTGGGAGGGATACAGCATTTAGCTGACATATGGGATTGGCTGAGACAGCGTATTGAATATGGAAGCATGCATTGGATGCTGTCAAGGACTTTGGATGACTTTGCTGTGTCGGTACCTCTCAGCAGGCAGGGCGATCACCAGCAGGTTGTTGCTCTCCTTCCAGTAGCCCACATGGACCAGCTGTTTACTGAGGAGAAGGGAGGAGCTGAGGAGGGGGGGAGGGGATGGGGGGGAAAAGAAGGGAGAGGGGTAGAAGGCGGAGAAAAAAGGAGGGAGTGGGAGGAGGAACAGGTGCAGGGGAAAAGACAGAGGAGAAATACAATCATGGCATGAATGAATGGAATTTCTATATTTAGGACTTTGGTAGATTTCAGAGCCGCTTGAAGTGGGTCTGACTGGTGATAGGTAGAGATTAGTCAGGAGTGGGTGGGGAATTTTCTACACTAACCTGACTATCTGTCCTCCAGTGACATTCTCCAGCATGTCAGACAGAGTGAGAAAGATCCCTCTGACTCCCTTCAGCTGGCTGGACGCCTCAGACACTGGGTACTGGTACAGGATCTCCTGCTGAGGGGACATGGAGGTACACACACATACACACACACACATACACATACAGTCCGTTAGAAAAGAAAGCACAGGGCAGGATCTGGGTATAGTCTTTGTCATTAGTATTCGCCACACCAGGCTGTCTGCTATGAAGGGTGTGGAGCGGACCACTTCAGAGAGAGCCGGGGGAGGAGGGGCGTGAATAAGGAGTAGGGCCTCATAGCCATGGAAACAAGGACAAAAGCTCTGATAATTCTTACAATGCCAGACATTTACCTCTGGGTCACCAACACACTAGCCTCGTGGAGAACCAGGTTTCCCTAAACAGAAAGCCTGGGGAAGTCCATGGCACAAAATCAGCCAAAAAAAAGGGGTGGGCACCCAGTGTAAATCAGTGACGCCTGACTACATGTCAAACCCGTCAAATGCCTTGCTTGGGTGGAGGTGCTCACTAGATGAGTGTCGTAGGTGCAACAGTGAGCGAGGATGGCTGTGAAATCGCGGATTAAAATCCTGTTAAAGTATGTTGATGTATGCCGTGTTTGTGGTAAACCGTACGCCTGGAACAGTAACAAACATCATCTTTTGCAAGGTAAATTGTCTTTATTGCGACCGGACTACACACTGGCTTTAGAAGAGATAACGGGGCCTGTCATACAGTGCGTTTCCTGTGTAATTTGTTGTGTAACAGCCAAAGTATACCAATGCGGTCACAATTCACGGTGATCTCTGAGACACGCCACCATTCTCATCGACGGGGTCTGCAGTGGAGCAGGTTGAGAGCTTCAAGTTCCTTGGTGTCCACGTCACCAACAAACTATCATGGTACAAGCACACCAAGACAGTCATGAAGAGGGCATGACAAACACAATCCCCCTTCAGGAGACTGAAAAGATTTGGCGTGTGTCCACAGATCCTCAAAAGGATCTACAGCTGCACCATCGAGAGCATCCTGACGGGTTGCATCAGTGACTGGTATGGCAACTGCTCGGCCTCCGGCCGTAAGGCACTACAGAGGGTAGTGCGAACGGCCTAGTACATCACTGGGGCCAAGCTTCCTGCCATCCAGGACCTCTATACCAGGCGGTGTCAGAAGAAGGCCCTAATAATTTTCAAAGACTCCAGCCACCCTAGTCATAGACTGTTCTCTCTGCTACCGCACCGCAAGTGGTACCGGAGCGCCAAGTCTAGGTCMAAGAGGMTTCTAAAMAGCTTCTACCCCCAAGCCATAAGACTMCTGAACATCTAATCAAATGGCTACCCAGACTATTTGCATTCCCCCCCTCTTTTACGCTGCTACTACTCTCTGTTATAATCTATGCATAGTCACTTTAATAACACTACCTACATGTACATATTACCTTGACTAACCGGTGCCCCACACATTGACTCTGTACCGGTACCCTCTGTATATAGCCTCGCTATTGTTATGTTACTGCTGCTCTTTAATTATTTGTTACTTTTATTCGTTTTCTTTTTTTTAGGTATTTTTCATAAAACTGCATTGTTGGTTAAAGGCTTGTAAGTAAGCATTTCACTGTAAGGTATATATACACCTTACAGTGAAATATACCTAATACAATATACCTGTTGTATTCGGCGCATGTGACAAATAAAATTTGATTTGAATTTGGGGAGTTTCTGCCATTCTTCTCTGCAGATCCTCTCAAGCTCTGTCAGGTTGGATGGGGAGCGTTGCTGCACAGCTATTTTCTAAAAACCTGTTTTTGCTTTGTCATTATGGGGTATTGTGTGTAGATTGATAAGGAAATACATTTATTTCATCCATTTTAGAATAAGGCTGTAATGTAACAAAATGTGGAAAAAGTCAAGGGGTCTGAATACTTTCCGAAAGCACCGTACACAGAAAAAAAGCACATCATATCTAAATATAAATTCACAAATAATCTCAATAATCCTAAAACTAAGTAGGAAAATAGCAAAAATCCCCCTGCCTGCACACATTTAAAAGGTTCGGTATCGCATTTTAGGCTTGAAAAAGACAAATCTAAGTTACTTAAAATCATTTTAAATCACAGAATATTTGTTGCAGAGGTTGTAGGAATATCCGATAGCAGATAGTATGGACTCTATGCCATGACATTCACACATCTCGTAATGCTCCCAGTGTAGTACCAAGTAAACCACGTTGACGGAGGTATGACGGTACACTCTAGTCATAGTATTAGTGTAGTTTCACTGTCATTGTAAGATTCAGGGCTCACTTGCAAAAAGAGACCTTGGTCTCAATGGGACTCCCTGCTAAAAGAAAGGTCAAACCCCCAAAAATAGGGTGTCATTTCAGATACACCGCGAGACAGAGCGGAAAAAGACAACGCCAACTCTGTATTTAGGAGCCACCACAGAGAACAGGCCTAAATCACAGGGCAGAGAGAGGAGAGAGCTTGTCTGAAATGTGGCTGTAGCTACTAGCAATGTTCCCTCCGATTTTTTCCAGCACTGAGCAAATTTCAGGTCTGCTGAGCGCAAACTTGAACAGTGTGAAAATTCTGTGCAACTTCCGTGGCCCGTTTACTGTGAACACTGAGGCTGTACCCGTATTAAGTTACAGTTTTAACAGTGACCAAGTAGGCTACTGTGGCTATTTGAACGTAACGTAGGTCTACCAGAGTGGCCTACCATCAAAAATAATGGCGAAAACGCATCCCATAACATTTTAACATGGAAGTAGCTGTTCTATCATACAGCCGACAGTAGCAGCCAATGTGTGGTGTTCAATGTAGGCCTACATTCCATGAGACTTTAGAGAGAAAAAAACATGCAGGGCTTAACATTAACATGTTTATCCACTTGTCTTCCAGACAAGGAGGTGACTGAAAATGTTGTGTTTGACGCAAGAAATCACTTTACAAAATAAAATGCATTATTATCCCCATATCATTATTACAGAGAATAAGACAAATTATGCTACCCTCTGCCTATTGGCTACTTAGCTTATTCAAGATGTCTCAAAATACCTACCCCTCTGGTAGGCTTCCAGATCCAACAGCAACCAAAACACACACACACACACACACACACACACACACACACACACACACACACACACACACACACACACACACACACACACACACACACACACACACACACACACACACACACACACACACACAATGTATTCAGACAACTTGACCTTTTCCACATTTTGTTACAGCCTTATTCTAAAATGGATTAAATCGTTTTTCCCCTCATCAATCTACACACAATACCCCATAATGACAAAGTGAAAACAAGTTTTTAGAAATTTTTGCAAAAGTATAAAAAATATAAAAATAAATACCTTATTTACATAAGTATTCAGACCCTTTGCTATGAGACTCGAAATTGAGCTCAGGTGCATCCTGTTTCCCTTAATCATCCTTGAGATGTTACGACAACTTGATTGGAGTCCACCTGTGGTAAATTCAATTGATTCGACATGATTTGGAAGGTACACACACCTGTCTATATAATGTCACACAGCTGACAGTGCATGTCAGAGAAAAAACCAAGCCATGAGGTCGAAGGAATTGTCCGTAGAGCACCAACACAGGATCGTTTCGAGGCACAGATCTGGGGAAGGGTACCAAAACATTTCTGCATGATTGAAGATCCCCAAGAACACAGTGGCCTCCATCATACTTAAATGGAAGAAGTTTGGAACTATCAAGACTCTTCCTAGAGCTGGCYGCCCGGTCAAACTGATCGGGGGAGAAGGGCCTTGATCAGGGAGGTGACTAAGAACCCGATAGTTACTTTGACAGAGCTCCAGAGTTCCAGATGGGAGAACCTTCCAGAAGGACAACCATCTCTGCAGTAGTCCACCAATCAGGTCTTTATGGTAGAGTGGCCAGACGGAAGCCACTCCCCAGTAAAAGGCACATGACAGCTGGCTCGGAGTTCGCCAAAAAGCACCTAAAGACTCTCAGACCATGACAAACAAGAACAAGCGTCATGTCTGGAGGATACTTGGCACCATCCCTACGGTAGGGATTGGGAGACTAGTCAGGATCGAGGGAAAGATGAACGGAGACAAGTACAGAGAGATCCTTGATGAAAACCTGCTCCAGAGAGCTCAGGACCTCAGACTGGGGCGAAGGTTCCCCTTCCAACAGGACAACAACCATAAGCACACAGCCAAGACAACGCAGGAGGGGTTTCAGGACAATTCTCTGAATGTCCTTGAGTGGCCCAGCCAGAGCCCAGACTTGAACCCGGTCAAACATCTTTGGAGAGACCTGAAAATAGCTGTGTAGCGACGCTCCCCATCCAACCTGACAGAACTTGAGAGGATCTGCAGAGAAGAATGGGAGAAACTCCCCAAATACAGATGTGCCAAGCTTGTAGCGTCATACCCAAGAAGACTCGATGCTGTAATCGCTGCCAAAGGTGCTTCGACAAAGTACTTGCAAAGGGTAAAGGGTCGGAATACTTATATAAATGTAATATCAGTTGTTTATTTTTTATACATTTGCAAACAATTCTAAAAACCTGTTTTTGCTTTGTCAATATGGGGTTTTGTGTGTAGAAAAACAATTGAATCAATTTTAGAATAAGGCTGTAACGTCATCTTAAATGGCACTTGCTTTTTTAATGACTGAAAATAAATGGCCTTGTGTTAAATTGTTGTTATTTTTTCATTGAGTACTCGAATAACAAAAATATAAATCATTGTGATTACTCGAACAGTCAAAAAATGCCCACCCCTATTTCTGACAAAAGCAGAAGCTTTAGAGAACAGAACTACCGCTCTGGTAGGCTCCAGATCCAACGGCATCCAACACACACACCCACACACCCACACACACACACACACACACACACACACACACACACACACACACACACACACACACACACACACACACACACACAAGTGGAGAAACAGGTAGGAGTGAGAGAACAAAGTCAGTTCGTGTGTGTGTGTGTGTGTGGTGTGTGTTGTGTGTGTGTGTGTGTGTGTGTGTGTGTGTTGTGTGTGTGTGTGTTGTGTGTGTGTGTGTGTGGTGTGTGTGTGTGTGTGTGTGTGTGTGTGTTGTGTACAGTGCATTGAAAGTATTCAGGCCCCTTGACTTTTTCCACATTTTGTTACGTTACAGCACATATGTCAGAGTCAAGGCCCGCGGGCCACACCGGCCGCGAGAAGGTTTTTTACGGCCCCTGGGATGATCTTGATATTTATTAGAAACCGGCCCGCAGACCGCAGCAAGCCGGCCAGCCGCAGATCTTTTACACGACCATACTACATTTCCCACAATGCAACGGTGACGCACCGAGCAGGTAGGCTGCTTCATTTCAATATTTATTGGCACAGCAGTCGTCAGCATCACAGTAAAATTAACTTTCAGATACCCATCAAAAATGGCAAAACGGAAGGTGACACTGAGAACCGGGGGTTTCAAACAAGGTGGGAGTCGGAGTATATGTTCACGGAGGTAGCTGGAAAACCTGTGTGTCTTCTGTGTGGAGAAAGTGTGCGGTACTGAAAGAGTATAATCTGAGAGTAAATTTAGCCACTTTTGCTAAAATAGAAAATATAGGCTACTGATGGTGCCTTGAATACCGGTTTCTTTCATTTAATGTTCATGTTATGGGATTTTTATATAAGGAAATTTGTCTTTTGTGTCTGTTGAAAATTAAAGATTACTGACAGAGCCATAAGAAAATATTGCTTTATTTATCTGATCATATTGGAATATATTTGTTAGGTTTTCAGTAGGTTCAATTAGGTTCACTAGACTATATGCGTCATTTAAAAATTTTTCAATGAACATTCGAACAGTCCGGCCCTCGGCTTGTAGCTAAATTTTTTATTTGGCCCTCCGTCCATTTGACTTTGACACCCCTGCGT